>NW_019154089.1:23905734-24298090 GCF_002288905.1 Enhydra lutris kenyoni
AGGAGATATTTGTATGCAACTGTGCAAGGACATCAGACAAAATGTAAAGTTGAAACCGGCCTTCAGGAATCTAGTTTCCCTTTTGTTGTTGTTATTGTTTGTTTGTTTGTTTGTTTTGGTTAGCTCTGTCTGGAGCAGCAGTGCTAAGAGAGTTGCTGCTTGTTTGTTTCCACAGAACTGCACACCTGATTGACATGTCCCGATTCTAGTAATTTGCCTCCAAGCACTGTGTTGCCACTCATGGAGATAACCTGGCCAGAGTTCTGGTTTCTCAGTACAGTTTTTCCAGCTCCTCTCTACCCCCAAGAATCTATTAGAAGTTTCTGAAGAAGATGCTGAAACTAAATTGTTTTTTCTTTAACCCCTTTTATCATAAAATATCTCACATACAAAAGTAAACAAAATATCACCAACACCTGTGTAAACGCCAACTAGATTAAGAAATAGAGCACTGATAGTAACCTAGAGATCCAACCCTTAAATGCCCTCCCAACAATTACCTACTCCCCACTTCTAAAATGTAACTGAAATTTCATGGTAATCACTTTATATTTACTATATATTTTGTACCAATCAAACATAAACCCTAAAACAAGTTTGGTTTATTTTTTGAGACATGTATAAATGCTATCATACAGCATATAGTCTTTTATGTCAGGTGTCATTCACCCAATCAATAATAGAGTTTTAAGATTCAGCCATGTTGTTCAGTGTAGTGTTCATAGGTCGGTTGTTTTCAGTGATGTATATCATTCCATTATTTGTATGACAATTCTGTTTATCCAAATATCCTACATAATGCTGCTATGAATATTTGTGCACATGTCTTGTGCATGTATTCTTCTTTGCTACATATCTAAGATTACAGTTGCTGGGACCTGGAGTATGCATACATTCATACTTAATGGAAGGGCCAAACTAATTTCCAAATATTTACTATTCCCTTGCATAAGAGAGCTTCCAGTGTTCTATATTGTTGCCAACATGGAGATGCTGCCTTTTTAATTTTAACCATTCTGATGGGTACATAGTGGTCTCCCATTATGTTTTAATCCACATTTTCATGAATACTAGAAAGGTTAAGAACTTTCTTGAGACTTTTAGTTGACCCTTGGGTATCTTATTCAAGCCTCTTGCCTATTTCTCTTGTGTGTTCTTTCGTCTTTTTCTTATTAATTAGTTGGAATTCTTTATATGTACTGGATATGAGTGCTTTACCCACCTATGTATTGTAAACAAATTCTCCCACTCTGTAAATTTCTTTTTTTATTCTTTTAATGGCATCTTTTGAAAATAAGTTCTTGAATTTAATGTTGTCCAATTGCCAACACTTCCCTTTATGGTTAATGCTTTGTGTGTCCTATTTAAGAGATACTGTTCCACTCCATTGTACAAATATTCTTCTATATTACCTTCTAAAAAAGTTGTCTTTATTACCAACCTAAATTTATAATTTCCTGGAATTTATTTTTAACATACAGTGTGAGGGGGCAGTCAAATTGCACCATTTTCCATTTGGAAATCAACTGTTCCCCTATCATTTGTAAAGGCACTACATTCTTAAATGTATCATTTCTACATTATCTACATTTCTACATTATCATTTATGTTTAAGTGTTCACATACGTATGCATCTACTGATATGCTATATTTTATGTTCTATTGATTATTCATCTATTCTTTCACAAATAACATGTCCCTTTACTGCAATGTGATATTAGCCTTGATTTCTGATACAGCAAGTCTTCCCTCTTCATTTTTCTTCAAGGCAAATATGATGGCTATAAACATTTTGCATTTGTGAATATTTTAGTGTAAGGCCAATCATGTTCCATAAAAACTCCTGTTGGGAGGCACCTGGGTGGACCAGTGGGTTAGGCTTCTGACTCTTGATCTCAGCTCAGGTCTGGACCTCACAACTGTGAGTTCAAGCCCCAAAGTATGGAGCCTATACACACAAACACACACACATACACACACAAATCCTTTTGAGATTTTCATTGGGATTGCAATGAATCAAAAGCTAAGTTTAGGGAGAGTCAGAATCTTTTCAGCAGTGAATCTTTCACTCTATAACTTTCACTCCATATGATACACATATCAATATAGTCACATTTTCTTTAAATTCTCTCTATAATACTTGGTAGTTTCTTCCAGAAAGGTATTGCACTTTGTCTGCTAGATTTATTATTTGATATTTTTATGGCTTTTTACAAGACATTGTTTTAGAATTTTGTTTTCTATTTGTTGTTGCTATACAAAAATAATGGGGTTTTGTACTTTGCCTTGAATCCAAAAATGTTGCAACAATACTTTATTGACTTTAATACTTTATTTGTATTCTTTGTTTCTATCTACACATTATATGTGAATAATGAGGATTTTTTTCAATTACATTCCTTTCTTTTTTCTTTTTCTTGGTTTACTGAATGGTTAAGGTTTCCAATAAAATGTTGAGGGCTGGGGACAACAGCTACCTATGTCTCCATGTAAAACTGAATATTTTAAAAATATTTATTTAAATATTAAATATTAAATATTTAAAACTGAATATTTTAATATTAAGGACAATTTTTCCTAAGGGACTTTCATTGTTGCATATACATTTATTAGAAAACCAAAAATAAAATGATTGTCCTCAGTCTAAAATTTTTGAAGTTATGTATGAATACGGAATGCTATCAAGCCCTTTTTTTTATAACATTTTTGAGATGTGATATGAATTTTCTTCTTCTGTTAATAATGTTACATTAAATTAATTAACTTTCTAATGTTAAACTAACTTTATATTCCTGGAATAAAAGCAACCTGATTATGATTCATTATCCTTTTTACATATTGCAAATTAAGTTTGCTAATATATATATTTTTTATTTTATTTATTTATTTGGAAGAGAGATAGGGAGAGAGAGCATGAGCTGGGGCGGGGGGAGAGGATGGGGCAGAGGGAGAGGGAGAAGCAGGCTCCTTACTGAGCAGGGAGCCCAATGTAGGGCTCCATTCCAGAACCACGGGATCATGACCTGAGCAAAGGCATACACTTAACTGACTGAGCCACCCAGCTGTTCCAAGTTGGCTAATATTGTAATTAGGATTTGGAAGTCTATATTAATGTTAAAGATAGGCATGAAAATGTCCTTTCTTAAAGTATTCTATCCTCATAGTATGAGCCAAAAGCATTTGTATTATTCTTTGTTTTTGTTCTCATAGCTTTTTAAAATTTTCTGAAAGTTTTTGTGCAAGACTAAGTTATCCATTGTTTAGATATTTGGAAGCACTCACCAAAGAAGACATCTAGGCCGAGGTTTTTGTTTTGTATTGCTTTGTGATGTTTTCCTTAAATCAATCTTTTTTTTTGCAGAATGGTTTCAGTAGGGATCAAATTTGGTTAGTACTCACAAAATTATTCAAATTTTTATTTTCCTGTATCTACTACATTGTTATATTACGATTTTAAAAATTGTTCATTATATCCTATTATCTTTTTATTGTCTCTAAAATTTTTTTAAGTTAAACCTTTATTTTCTTAAAAAAGTTTAAGGTTCACAATAAAACTGAGGGAAAGATACAGAGCTTTCTCATATACCCCCTATCCCCATACCTCCATTACCAACATTCTTCATCAGAGTAGTATGTTACAACACATCATAATCACCCAGTGTTCACAGTTTACATCAGGGCTCACTCTTGGTGTTTTATGTTCCATGGGTTTAAATAAATGTATGACTGTATCTATCATTATAGTACCATATAGAGTACTTTTACTGCCTTGAAAATCATGTTTTCCACCTATTCATCCCTAAATCCCAGAGGACATCATTAAAATCATTTAATGAAATTAATATTTACCTAGATATTCCCACATATTTACCGCTTCCTGATAGTCTTTACCTTCTTATGATTTCTTGCTCTCATCAAAGTTCTCTTAAAGAACCCCATTAGTATTTCATATTTTGATTCTTCAACTCTTTCTCGAGGAAGATACAGAGAAGGGCTGAGGAGTCAAAATATGAAAACTTGGGGCAGCTAGTTGGCTCAGTGGGTTAAACCTCTGCCTTCGGCTCAGGTCATGATCCCAGGGTCCTGGGATCAAGCCCCGTATCCGGCTCTCTGCTCAGCGGGGAGCCTGCTTCCCTTCCTCTCTCTCTGCCTGCCTCTCTGCCTCCTTGTGACCTCTCTCTCTCTGTCAAATAAATAAATAAAAATCTTAAAAAAAAAAAGAAAACTATGCTAAAAAAAGAAGCCAATGAAAGAAAAAATATTTTTTTTTAAGATTTTATTTATTTATTTGTCAGAGAGAGAGAGCGAGAGAGAGCACAAGCACAGGCAGACAGAATGGCAGGCAGAGGCAGAGGGAGAAGCAGGCTCCCTGATGAGCAAGGAGCCCGATGTGGAACTCGATCCCAGGATGCTGGGATCATGACCTGAGCCGAAGGCAGCTGCTTAACCAACTGAGCCACCCAGGCGTTCCAAAAGAAAAAATATTTTTAAAGTATTCACAGTTAATATAGTATTTCTACTTTCTGCTATGTTTTCTAATACCACCACACAAATTTCCAATCCTTGGTGGGCCCTGAGTGGGTGTCCTACAAATTTAGCTGAATTTTGACACTGTCTATCCGAGTTAAGGTCAGATCCCACAGGTTAAGAGCTCAGTCCTACAAGAGTGCCCCTCTGTCAGATGCTAATCACAACTCCAAGTTGTTACCTGTGCTTCTGACTGACTGGCTATACACCGGAGATTCCTAAGACCCCTTCTTGGGGTTATTTTTTTTTGCTTGAATGGCCCACAGAACTCAGCAAACAATTTACTTACTAGAATATCATATACTACAAATAATATTAAGGGATATGAATGAATTACCAGATGAAGTGACACATATGGCAAGATCTAGAAGGGTCTCAAATACAGGAACTTCTGTCTCTGAGGTTTAAGGTAGGCCACCCTCCCTGGTATCATTCTGGTTCACTAATCTGAGCCATCAGGCACCCCAAGGATGACATCCTACAAATAATCTAAAGGGACACCTGGGTGGGTCAGTCATAGGTTCCTAACTTTTGATTTCAGCTCATGTTATGATCTCAGGGTTGCAGGATCAAGCCCTACATGGCTCTTCATACAACAGGAAGTCTACTTGGGATTTCTCTCCCTCTCCCTCTGTCCCTACCCTCCTCCCTGCTCTCTCTCTCTAAAAATAAATAAATCTTTAAAAATAATTTAAAAGTTAAATCACCAATTGTTTTTCTCTTAATTTCATTGACAACTCAGTCATTCTACATATCTGATTTTTTTTTTTTAGATTTTATTTATTTATTTGGCAGACAGAGATCACAAGTAGGTAGAGAGGCAGGCAGAGAGAGAGGGGGAAGCAGTCTCGCCACTGAGCAGAGAACCTGATGTGGGGCTCGATCCCAGGACCCTGGGATCATGACCTGAGCCGAAGGCAGAGGCTTTAACCCACTGAGCCACCCAGGTGCCCCTACATATCTGATCTAATTTTATCAATGTACATGTATGTATACTGTGATCTATCAAGAAAAAATTCAAGATATATGTTTATTTCTAAGTATAAACATATTTCAATGACATCATAGGTCTGTGAGTATATTTGAATTTTATAAATTGTATCAATGTAACTGGATTAAAGTCAAGTCACTTTCAAGGAACAATTTTTAAGATAGAAAAGTCACACTACACTGTTTTTCTAAAATTATTACTTTTAAAATTATTTTAATCTTTGCATGCAATAGTCTGTCTTTTTTGTTGACTTACTAAAGTTAACTGGAAGTTCACTAATAGCCCAATGAGGGACCAGAAACATCAGAATTACCTGAAGTTCCTAATAAAAATGAAAATTCTATAAGAAGCCTACCCTATACCTATAAATAGCATAAAATCCAGAATCCCCTTTATAACATGCTCCCCAGATGATTGTTTATACACTACAGTTTTCAAATTGCTACAGTAAGACCTAGGGACTATCTCTTTCATCATTATAACTTATTAACTAATTCTATATGAAGAATGCTGAAACTCATTTAACAAAACAAAATATCCAAAAAATATTTTGCTTTAGGTATTAGCCTCATTCTTGAGGTTGTGACTAGTTGAGCAGAAGAATATAGAAATAGAGCCTTTTTGTTTACTTGTAGAATTGCCTCAGTTCTTACCCTCTGGGGTTGACACAGCAGATTTCCTGGATATTTAAGATAGATACAAAGATAGATGGATGAACAGATAGATGATAGTTTTTTCACACTGCTCAACTATTTAAATTTAATAACTTTAAGAAAAGTCTCTTCTAGAAAATGACTTCATCACTTGACATTTATTATTATCTGAGATAGAATTTTAGACTACTTCATATTTACTTCACTTTAATGACCTTTTAAATAATATCATCAGATAATGTATTCGCTTTCTGGAACAAGTTCCATTTTGTTTACAAAACTAAAATTTATACTTTCAAAGTAATTCTTTTAAGTGGATCCACCTTTAATCCAGCTTCCTATGCAGTTTTTGATTCTTCTACAGCTCAACATGTTTTATCACTCAAGGCAACACAAATCACAAATCACAAACAACCCGTATCATTCACAGACAGAGGTACATGAAGGCCATAAAATAACTGCAGAACTAGAGATTACAAATTTAAAGCATAATTCAAAATACAAGGTATTCACACATTATTTGGGTAGCATTTTAAATAACATTTTATTTTATTTTAGGTTTTATTTATTTATTTGACAGACAGAGAGAGAGCACAAGCAGGCAGAGCGGCAGGCAAAGGGAGAGGGAGAAGCAGGCTCTCCACTGAGCAGACAGCCCAACATGGGGCTCAATCCCAGAACTGTGGGAACATGACCTAAGCCAAAGGCAAAGACGCTTAACCAACTGAGCCACCCAGGCACCCCTAAATAACATTTTAAATACAGTATTAATGCCGTAGCTTAATCTATGCAGCCCACTAATTTTCAGTATAGTACAATGCTTAATTGCTTAGAATTCAAAGTCAAACAAACGTGAGTGAAATTCTGGCTTTGCAAAGTGATAGGGGCAAGTAGCTAACTGTCCAAGGAAAACTTGAAGTTCTCATTTTAAATATCAGGATAAAATAGTACTTACCTCCCAGTAGATAGTGAGGCCCAGCAGAACATTTCATTTCATAAAGGCAAAAACTTTGCTATCTTTCTTTTTTATTGCAAGCACCCAGCACGTTATCTAGTGAATAGCAGGTATTTGACAAATAATTATTTAATGAATTAAATATGTCAAAATGCAAAAGTTAGCACAGTATTAGGCATTAGTAAGATGATTAGCTATTATTGTTTGTTATACCGGGTTTCAAGATACTTACAATCTTATATTGTCCATTTAATAAAACCATCTATGTGCTTATTCTCCACACATTTCTAAGGTGTTCCAAATAGTTAACCCAATAATAAAATCTGGGTGTAAATATTAAGGCTAATGTAGAGAAATAATACAAGCATCAATCTTTTCCAATTCATATCTGTCCAGAGGCAATTATGATTTACTTTACAAGAGCCCACTATGAGGTTGAGAACTTTATTAAGCTATTTGGAAATTTTGAAATTATAAAGAAACATTTAAAGTTATGCTTTATACTCATAATGCTGCCACGGGAACAAATGTAAAAGGACAAACAGATCAAAGCTTCATTTTCAGATGTATGGTTGTATTGGACTTGTTTCATAACAGAATGCAAAATTTTTTAAAAATGAAAACCTGATTTCATAATGATGCCATCAGTCAAGTTGGCCTTGAAAAGTATTTCTTAAGAGTCACTTAAGAAATACTTAGCCAGCACAATTTCGGACTGGGCTCTAAGATTTATACTTCCTCTATGCGCATTTTATTTATCTGTTCTTACAACACTGATCAGTGGAGGAAGTCTTTATAGTATCCATAGCATAAAAAGACCTCTGTCAAAAACAAAAAACACAAGTAAAAAAACCCTGGTGAACATCAATGTGCTCTGCTTATGAAAACCTTAGAACTTTAGGAAATTGAGAGATAAAGGCAGATGCATATGAATCCAGAACTGTGGTTTAGAAAGCTTACATGAGAGTGATACATTTTAAACTAAAATCTTGAGACTATCTCTAGCCATGGGTATTTTCACAATTTAAAGTCTATAAGCCTCAGTTTCTTTATCTGTTAAGTGGATATTCAAAGGAAAGAATAAAATGAAATAATGCAAGCAAGTTGTTTTAGAATGTTTTGTAACATAAAATAAGAACTTCATAAAAGCCATATTTTACTTTTTTGTACAAATCCAAGGCACATTACAACTCTGTGAAGGTATTGTGATAGAGAAATTGAATTTACAGTTGATCCTTGAACAACACAGGGTTGGGGTACCAACACCTAGCATGGTCAAAAATACATATAATTTTGACTCCCCAAAAACTTAACTACCAATGGTCTACTGTTGACTACAAGCCTTAGTAATAACATAGTCAATCAACATGTACTTGGTATGTTATATGTATTGTATACTGTATTTTTACAATAAAGTAAGCCAGAGGAAAAAACATTGATACGAAAATCATAAGGAAGAAAGAATACATTTATTATACTATACTATATTCATGAAAGAAAATCCACATAAAAGTGGACTTATTCAACCACACATTTTGCTCCTTAGAGGAGAGTGTCTTCAAGACAAGATGGATGTAGAAGAGAGAGAGCAGACCATAACTTAGATGATAACAGATTGAAGCTAAAGAAGCTACTGCAAAACCATTGTATTAAATGAAGGTGTTTGAAGGGTTACACTAGGTTCATGGCAATCAAAGTGGAAAGATAAAGAATCAAAGAGTCATTACTAGTAAAGCATGAATAGGATTAGGGACTGAATATATGTATTTATTTCACATTTAAAAGAAATATAAGCATGAAGTGCATAAGAGTAAGCAAAGATACTGATCAATCAAGAAATATATTTGCCTTCTCCATAGGCAGGTTTTAAAGCTCTGGGGAATATGTGTGTGGGGGGAGGGGTGATGGTAGAGACAAAGGAACATGTCCAATTTACAAATTTGCTCTTTGGATTAAAGATGCTTTGGGGGTGCCCAGGTGACTCAGTGGGTTAAAGCCTCTGCCTTCGGCTCGGGTCATGATCCCAGGGTCCTGGGATCGAGCCCCGCATCCGGCTCTCTGCTCAGCAGGGAGCCTGCTTCCTCCTCTCTCTCTCTCTCTCTGACTACTTGTGATCTCTGTCTGTCAAATAAATAAAAAATAAAATCCTTAAAAACAAAAAAAAAAGCTCTTTGGAAGAGCTAAGAGAATAGAACCTGTGTTGCTGGTGAATCTATACAGCTTCCAGTGACAATTTTTTAGGTACTTCTTATGTGCGATGCACTGTAAATTACCTATACAGCAGTAAACAAGATAAAATATGACTACCTTCATTGCTCTTACATTTTGCAAGAAGAGGCAACTAGGCGAAATAAACTAATAAACAATATAAGCTTAGGTGTGAGTATTTATTATATATAGATATTATTATACATTGAATTTGAAAGCAGAGAGTAGGAGCTATATATGTCTATTGTAAATGTGCTGCATATCATCATATATAAATAGATATTTAACACAGGTTTACAATACATTACCAGTGACTATCAAATTTAATCTGGAACTCAAACTTGCCAATCTCACAAAACTGTATTACATGCAAAACAATTAAAATAGTATTATTATAATTATTAGAGTAATAGTAATAGCAACAACACATTAAAGTGTTGGCTTTTTTCAGGTCTAAAGAATAAGAGGTAAACATGCACTCTTATTAACATGAACTCTTTTTATTCTTTTTTTAAAGATTTATTTATTAGAGTGAGAGAAAGTACACGAGCTTTTAGAGGGGCAGAGGGAAAAACCTTAAGCAGACTCTGCACTGAGCGGTGAGCCCTGTGGTAGGGTTCTGATTTCACAACCATGAGAACATGACTTGAGTTGAAATCAAGAGTCAGATGCTTGACTGATTGAGCCACCCAGGTGTCTCAACATGAACTCTAATCATTAATTGCCAGATGTGGGTGGCTCAGTCACTTAAGCATCTGCCTTCAGCTCAGGTCATAATCACAGGGTCCTGGGATTGAGTCCTACACCAGGCTCCCTGCTCAGTGGAGAGTCTGCTTCTCCCTCTGCCACTTCCTCCCCCACTCATACCTTCTCTCTCTCTCTTGCAAAAATAAATAAAATCTTTAAAAAAAATTGCCAGATGTGTTCTATGTACCATAAATTTATTACCTAATTTAATCTTTAAAATAGCTCTATGAGTTACATAATGTTATTATTCTTCATATACTGTAAAAGTTTGTATTCCATGACCTATTATGAATGAAGTATCTGAGGTAAATGCCTTGTTTTTCTTATTTTTCCCAACAATTAATAATTAATATAGCTATCCAGGGGAAAGAAATTATTAAATATTTTCAGATGTGACTATTTCAATCATATATTAGTTGTTTATAATGTGTTTCGCCAAAATGATTAAAGCCATATGGGTAAATGTGGTGTCTTATTCACTTTAACTTTCTTTCTTTCTTTTTTTTTTTTTTTTTTAAGAGATGTGGGTGGTCAGAGAGGGAGAGAATCTTAAGCAGGTTCCATGCCCAGCATGGTCTTAATCAGGTCTTAACCTCACAACTGTGAGATCATGACCTGAGCTGAAATCAAGAGTTGGATGCTTAACCACCTAAGCTACCCAGATGCCCCTGTCTTATTCACTTTAATTCCATTTAATAGCTACTATAGTTGCTGTCACACATAGGTATTTGAAGTGGCTTTTACTTCAGCTTTCTAATGTCTCCCTACTCACCACTTCCCACTTTCTAGAATCACACCTTTTCAGAAATTTCTAATCATGTATAGACTTGATGGGAGCTAGTTTAATTCCTACCAATAGAAAAATTAACATAATTAGATTCAGATTCTCCTTCCCAGTGTTTTGAGGCAACAGTTGTATGCTCCATATTCAGTCAGATATACCCTTCTTAAAAATCTTGAGAGAGTGACATAATCTTGAGAATGAAAATTTGAGAGCATGACATATGGCATGAAGACATGAGATCACCTTCACTGAAGCAACAGACCAAACTTGTAGAGGACTAGACTTTCTGGGGAGTGAGTTCTGTCTGCATTTGCTTTTAGTTTCTCAGCTAGTCTCCATCTTTAGGCCTGAGTATAAGTAAATTAAATTTAGCTAGGCTTGTTATGAAACATAATTTTATTCTATTAGAAAGAAGACATGGATTAGCTGGTAATTCCATCATAGATTCAAGGCTTCAAATGATTATATAATGTATCAACTTCCCATTATGTTCTAAGTGAGAAATATTTTAATGGCATAAGGACAGTCTTCTACCTAACATTATTTAGGATAGAATTATTATATTTATTTCCAAGTACGGTTGTTTGGTGTTTGGTAGCTGCATTCCTTTTTGGATTATGGGAACAAAGCGGCAGAAATCAAGAAAGCATATCCTTAAGTATGTAGACAAAGCACATCTAAAACACTGATACTTCTTTCATACCAGTAGGCCTAATGTCGCCATTCTTCAGTATACATTTAGCTTGAAAAATATTAAAGCAATGCAGAAAAGCAATAGCCTAAAAAGAATAGTGTCCATCATCAGTGTTCTCAAATTCTATATTTGAAAAACTATTATATTAGTATATTAACCTGCTTTCTAGTATTTCCCTGACACTACTCTGTAACTCTTCCACAGTATTCATTTTACTAATTTTGATTACAGTTTGGTTAAGCATTAATCTACTTTCCCCATTCTGTTTCAGAATTTTTGCATTTGAATTCAGACGAGACAAGTACTAAAGCCACAAGAGAATCAATACCTAATATATTTCTGAATGTAGTCCTCAGCATTTTTATCTTGAATTAAAACAACTTAAAGTGCTCACAGTACCACCTTTAATCAAGTGTAACCATAAACTACAAAGAATTGAAAATGAGTATAAGATATTTCACACTCCAAGCAGTCAGATGATAATAAGTTTCCACCTGTTAACATATTAATAGCAGTGTTAAAGAGCACAATGTGCCCGAGGTATTACAAGTCTGTGCAATTTTACATATGTCAAAGGAATGGTTTGATTGTTAGCAACTAGTTAGAGTATCAAAGCAGAGCGAAATCCACAGGGAAACTAGTTGTGTAATAAGGAAAAGGGGAAATCTTTATTCCTTGAGTCATTTAAAATAAGCCCCCCAAAACACTGTATAATATAGCAAGGATTGCCCTCTAAAGGATATTAGATGACCTACAGTAATAGATCATTTCAAACCCTAATGTGTGTGATTACCATGTCCTAATTTTGAATGGTGCACTCAGGAAGAAGAGAGATGATGAATACTAATACAACAACCCATAGCACAGAGAAAGGGTAACCAGTACTAATTACTGAGGTAACAAGGCTAGGCGGAACATATGGACAGTAATCAATTACATAATTAATCAATTACATAAATAATCAATTATAGAATTGAAGATGTTGAATTATGTTTCTCAACATAATAACTGGTTGCTTAAATTAGGTTTCTCAGATTATTTTACTTTCTTCCTATAAGTGTCCCCCTCTGTTCGAAAACCTTGAAAGTATTTTAGCACTAAGCTGAAAATCTGAATATGAAAAAATTAAGTAGGGCAAACAGAGCATAATATATTTTACCTAAATTTTTAAAAAGAATATTAAAGCTTTTAAAAAAAGGCCAAAGCCAAAATATAAAAAAATGTAACATTTTCATTAAGCTCTTCTATTGCTGAAAAGTCAAAAAATGTTCATAAAAAATGCATCACTGTCTAATGTTCATAATAACTGTACCATTTTATCATCTTTCTATATTTAATGACTAAGACATGCTAACTTTGAAAATCATGATAACTGTGTTTAGTATAATTGTCAAATATTTACACTTCCCTTATAATCTCCTAACAAGTTTGCTTGACTGTATCATACATTTTTTCCTTCAATGAACCAATCCCCCCCCCCAAAAAAAAACCTAAAGAGTCATCAATTAAAAATTGCTAATCTATTGGTTGATTATCCATTGGTGATTCATTTGGGCTATTATTTTTTTTTTTAACTTGAAAAGTATTCTTAGTGCTTCTTTTAAATTTAAATTCAATTAGCCAACATATAGTGCATCTTTAGTTTCAGATGTAGAGTTCAGTAATTCATCAGTTGCATATAACACCCAGTGCCCCTCATTCCACGTGCCCCCCCTTAATACCCATCATCTAATTATCCCATCCCCCCACCCACCTCCCCTGCAGCAACCCTCAGTTTCTTTCCCATAGTTGTAAGTCTCTCATGGTTTGTCTCCTTCTCTGATTTCCTCCCATTCTGTTTCCCCTCCCTTCCCCTATGATCCTCTGTGCTGTTTCTTATATTCCTCATATGAATCATATGATAATTGTCTTTCTCTGACTGACTTACTTCAGCCACTTCATCCATTCACATTGATGAAAATGGTACATATTCATCCTTTCTGATGGCTGAGTAATATTCCATTATATATATATATATATATATGCCCAAAACATTTATTTCTAATTAATATAAAATATTATACTTCACAATGATTGAGAAATAGAACCAGCTATGTGTTATAGTTAAATTTTTTTACATTTATCATCCAGAAAAATATGAAAATTATATAAAATCATAGAAGAAGTAAAATAAGGCAAATTTGCACAGTAAACAGTAAAAAAAAAAAAATTGATATTAGAAATAATCATGGTCTCCCCAAGAACAGAAAGTGCCCTTAACTAACCTTCTATAGTGAAGAAAGACTAAATCCAAACCTTTCTGAATTAATATTAGTCAATCCCAACAGCACATAGGGAAAACCCACATGGTAACCCGATAATCAGGGAAACTGACAAGCAGTCATTATGCTAAATACATGCAGGGAAGGTCTATACAGAGGCATTTTGATCATTTATTTAATATACCAGTTTTCACAATTTAGATTGAGAAGAACTAGTAGAAGCATGCTACAGAATAGTGAAAATCTGTAGTTTGTGTTTCCTACTATGCAAAAACAGGAAAGTATGTTCTTTAAACAATTCTAAATAGTTTATATAAAACCACATGTAGCAAATGGAAACTGACAGATATATATAGATATAGATATAATTTATTTATCCTAGCTAGGTTTATAAGGGCCACACAATACTCATGTAAATCTAAGGATACTAAAAGCTCAATGTAAATAATGAGGTCTGTGCCTAAATTATCTAAATTATTTGCCTTTTCAAATGGTGTTCTGCTGAATAGGGTTGAACAGCACACTGTTAGAAAAAAACTGTCCCATAGCAAATATGTATGCGAAGTTCTGCTTGCACTCTTTAAAAAAAAATACACAATGATATAGTTTTACCTCATTAAAGGCTCAAGTGATCTAACATAAGTGGGTATAAGCTTTTTTTTTTTTTTGCAGCATGCCAATCAATATTCTTTGGAACAATGTAATTTCAAAGTCTGAGGAGCTCGAAGTAATCAATTAGAGAATTGAAGATGCATCTGCTAAGGGTTAGGAAAACTAGTAATTTGCCATTGCTAACAGAAGGAGCAATAACTCGTATTTTTAATACAACAAATAATGTGTTGGAAAGGTTTATTTTAAATTTTAAAAATCCTGTTGTTAATTCTAAAAGAAATTAAATATAAAACCATTAGGTTATACTACAGTTTCCTTTATAAAAATTATTTCTAATAAAATATTAGTAAAAGTATATGAATATTGTTGCTTTATTTTATTTATTTATTTATTTATTTGCTTTATCAAGCTGAAACTATTATCAAAATACTGTGTAAGACATAGATTAAACATACCATTCAAACTATTTGGAACTTAAAAAAAATTCAAATCAATTTATCTCCTGAGATTTTTTTTTCCCAGATAAACAGCCTCTGGCAAAGATAATTTTAAACAATTGCTCAATAATTTTGTAGCTATTGCAAACACATTTTGCCTAAACCAGAGTAATAACTTGTAACTGGTATCTGTGATTCATTCTCCATACAAAATTGGAATGCATTTAAAAAGTCACTCAGATCATATTATTCCCTTCTCATTATATGGAATCAACAATTCAAACATGTTGCCATGTCATGAGAGGACTTTTTGCAAACTGGTCTTTCTCTATTTTTGAGTTTATATCCTATCATTCACTTTCTTCTTAGGATTCAACAACATTGGCTTTGTAATGTCATCAGAGTTGCCAGACTTAGTCTTACCATAGGGCTTTTGACCTCTCCATTCACTCTGTCTGGAAACTCTTTCTCTAGACCTTGATAAACCAACTTATTCTAGTATAGAATGTGGCTGATTTAATCACCACATCTCAAAGAGGATTTTGTTAACCAAAATACCTAAATAAGCACATCTACAGTCTTTGTCATTGCAACATAATTTCTTTTTGTACTAGAGGTTTGCACTACCTGAAATGATCTTGTTTTTTTCTCTCTCCATCAGAATATAAGCTCTGAGAAGTAACTTGTCTGACTTCTTCACAACTTTATATCCAGTGCCTGGAAAAGCACATGACCCATAAATATACTTAATAAATATTTCAGGAATGAATGACAATCACCTGGATTAATATATCATGAAAACATAAATTTGGATTAATTTAAAAATTCCTAGAATGTATACAATTAGCAGTCTTAGAGTAAATGCCTTTTATTTGCATCATTCCCCTAAGATACATATTTTAACTCAAAAAAGATAACTTTATTCCTCATTTAAATAATGTGAGCTTCTTCCTCATAGAAATTCATATAATTCAAAGGCCATAATAAAAACTCAATTTTTTCTTACTCAGTTTTATTTCCAAGCATTGTTTTTGTTAATGAAATATAAAACAATGAGTGAAATAGGTAACTACAGAAATCAGAATGTGTGGTGTAGAACGGACGTAGTGGATATCTATTAATTACATGTAAATAAAACAGTAGACATCTTGATTGCTAGGAAAAAATTAAGTTGTGTCCATGGTTCTGGCAAACCCTCCTTGCATGGCATGGCCAATGATATATTTTGTATAATAAATATTCTGCTTATATTTCCAAAATGACCTTTGCATATCAAATTCTAATTATATAATAGTCCTTTCTTAATGTGGAATGTAGCTATTTTACACAAATGCCAGCCACTAGAACTTTCTGTGTGGTATGAGAGCCTAATTTTCAAGACAAGGCAGTGATAGGAATAAACAAAAAAGCCATTAACATAATACTCAAACATGTTCAAATATTAGGTATGATGAATGAAAGTTCTGATTTTCAGGAGATTATAAGCAAATTACTATAGAAACCTTTTTTATTTAATGTTTATATGATAGCTACCATGTGTGACTCAAAATGATAATTATTAAATGACTTCTAAAAGAAGAAATAATATTTTGTGGAGGTCCATACATTTTAGAAAACTGCCTAGTAACATTTGTTAGTGGCTGTTGTGTCATGAATTTCAATAAATTTGTTCACTCTTCCTCAAGCAACTAAACACTGCACTACACCATGAATGATTCTTTTATGAAAATTTAGCCACCTGTGAGTGGCTAATTGTAAAATAGTTTGATGCTGTCATCTATTATATTTTTGATAACTTTTAATAGATCAAGTTAACGAGGTTTGACATCTTCCATCATATCTCTAAAAAAAGATGCTATCACCTAAGAATTGGATATTGATCCTTCTTTAAGTACAGACATAGGACTTGTGTGTAGCTATTATACAGTCGTAGAACACGCATCTCTCAAATTCAGGCAGAAGCAAAATTGCACCTGCTACTTTCCAGCAACAGTGTCATTTTATTAATGTTCCACTCACTAATCTACTTTTTATAATAGTGTGGGAGGCAAACACGTATTATAAATTTTAAAGTGCCATATCAGTAAGTGCCACTGAAACCACTGGTTTCCTAAATTCATTTAAAAATCTAATAAAAGTACCCTTTTAGAATATTTGGCAGAGTTATCTATGTGAAAAACAAACACAACTGAGTAATAAATAGTCTCTCTGAAAGACAATATAGATCCTTAAAACTAACTATAGAAATCACAAATATTATATATAATTAAGTCTAAATCATGCTTCAGGTTTTTTTTTCCTCCAGATGACACAAATATAACTCAAGCTCTGTTTCCATAACGTGTGAAAGTATTTGTTCAGGAACTCTTTTAACTAGGAGTCATTAAATCTCAAAACAAAGTGACAAACTTTGATCATTCTTTATTCCTTTTGTACTTTTGTTTTGGGGGCTTGCAGCAAAAGAGCAGTTTTGTTTGTTTGTTTGTTTGTTTTAATTAACAAGACAATGCAACTTTTGGTAAAATACCTTCTATACGGCTAATTTATCAAGCACTTTTTGATTGTGAAGTGATGCTTTTTCATTTCTATCCACCTCCATATCACTACCTCTCCAAACTGCCCAGAGTTCAAGCTACTTTTTAAAACTTTTTAAAAAATTTATTTATAGCACACATAAAAGAAAGTTTATAAAATATAAATGATTAGCTTTGACACATTATGATGAAAACATTAGCCATGTAATTATCACAGCACAGACACCTAAAGTACAGAAGCATCTTGCTTTCCCTATGCATACACCTCTTCTAGACCAGACCACCTTTATATCCAGCCTTTAATTCTTTTGCTTACTTCCCCTTCTATAGTCTTACTAGCTAGGTTTGCATACTTAAAACATTAATGTTTATCTTTGTTTTGAAATCTATAAAAATAGTTTTTTCAAGATTCATTGCTGTTACATGGAGCTGTAATTCATTAAGTTTTACTAAAAGAGGGTATTCTATGTTTATAGCATAATCTTTTAGTCAGGAGGTTTGCTAAAATATTTTATTAATTTTAATAATACACTTGTAGATTCTCGGCTTTCCTAGTAGATAATCATATCCTCTACTTAAATGAAAGTTGGTATACTGTCTTTAATCCCTTTAAATTTTATAACATTTTCTTCACTAAAAGCATTAAGACTTTAAAAAAAAAAAAAAAAGCATTAAGATTTCCAGAACAAAATTAAGCAGCACTGGTGATACTGGTAACAAGAACTTGATCCTGTTCTTGAAGGGGAAAAAATGTCATTGTTTTTTAGAAACCAAATATTAAGTATGATGTCTTCTACGTAGCTTTTGCAGGTTCATTTAATTTCTTTTTAATTAAGAAAGTTCTCTTTCTACTTTGCTGAGGGTTTTTTTCTTTTATTATAAATAGATTCTGAAATTAATCAGCTTTTTCTTTATTGAGATAGTGTGAATTTTCTTCTTTTTTCTGTAATGTGGCAAATTGTAATTATTGATTTTTTGAATGTTAAATGAACGATGAATTTCTCAAATAAGCCTCAAATGAGCACATTGCTTTTTATAGATACGGGTTTCTCAATTCTGCTTAACAGTTTTGAATTTCTGACTGTGACTATGATTACCTAAAAATAGTATTTTCCTATCCTCTCTTCACTGGGTTTTAGTGTCAAAGTTTTACCGGTGGGGGAAAAGCAGAAATAAGTAACTGTTTTTTTATTGTTTCATTATTTGGAAATTTGTGAAATACTGATATTTCTTATTTTTCATGCACATTTGTTAGAAACTGCTAGAAAAGCCAACTGGTCTTAGAAAATTATGGAAAATTTTAATTACTGATTCAATTTCTTTAAAAAGTATATTAATATTCAAGTTTTCTATTTCTTTTTGTGACAATCCTGTTGTACATTCCTATAAATTTTTCTTTTCATTCAAATTTTCATTTTTGGCATAAAGTTTGTTTATAACTTTCTTTTATACTTTTAATGTTTATTCTAGAAGATCTAGAGTAATGTTTATTCTTTTTATTCCTGATAATAGTTACTTTTGTCTTTGTTTTGTTCTCTCACATCAACGATTTTTTATAAGTCTATTAAAAAGACTTGGGCATTTTTTTTATTTCCATTCTATACATGTGCTTCCATTGCATATATGCTTATAAACACATATATATTTACATACATATGCTTTTATAAATTTCTGCTAATTACTAAAGCTTTATTAATTCTAATTTCTACTCCTATTTCTATTTTTTTCCATTCTTTTATTTTTCTTTGGCTATATATTGCTTGTGTTCTAACCTCTTAAAATGGATATACAGGTTAGTAATAGCTTCATTTTAAAAAATATAAATATATAAGGCTATTAATTTCTCCCAAGTAGAACTTTAACTGTTTAACACAAATTCTGATAGGTAGTGTTTTATTATCTTTCAGCTTAAAATATTTTCTAATTTCCAATTCTGTGAGACTCTTTTTTCAGTAAGTACTTAGCATTGTGTGTGTTAAGTATGTGTGTATATATATATATATTCATATATGTATGTAAATATATATATACATATATGTATTTCAAAATGTATGGGAATTTTCTCCATTTCATTTTTGATTTCTTGTCTAATTGGACTATAGTCAGAGAACACACATTATATAATTTCAGTCCTTTAAATTTCTTGAAACTTATGCCTAGGTCATAACATAATTAATGTTTGCAAATATTTTATGTGTTCTTAGAATGATATATTCTGCAGTAGGTGGGTACAATATACTAACAAGTTCATCAGATCAATTTTGCTGATTTGTTATTCAAATGTTCTATATACTATTTAAGTTTTGTCTGTTTTTTTCTAAATAACAACACAGTAGAAAGAAAAAATGTTAACATCTACTATGATCATGCATTTTTCTACTTCCCCTGTCAATTTCATGAATTTTCACTTCATATGCTTTGAGGGCATCTTATAGCCACATACAAATTTAGAACTGCTATGTCTTCCTTACTCATGAATTAGATTTTTATACATTTGATATATACAGATAATCTTCTTTATCTATCCTCTTTATCTCTATAATGATTATTACCTTAAAGCCTACATTCCTGATAATTGTATCAAGCAACATCAGCTCTCTTTTGTTTAATATTTGCAATTATATGCCATTTCTATTCTTTTCAAACTTTCTATATTCTTTGTTATAGATGTGTTTCTTATGAGCAAGTTAATAAAAGCAAAAAATGGATTTTGTTATGTCTCCCAGTTTTAAACTGAAACATTCATTCCATTTAAATTTAATAGAATTATTGCTTAGTTTATGTTTAAAGTTAAATTTTGTTTTTTTAGCTTTATTGAGATATAATTGAAATATAGTATTACGTAAGTTTAAGGTGCATAATGTGATGATTTAATCCATTTATATATTGCAAAATGATTATCACTTTAACACCTCTATCACATCTCATAATTATCATTTCTTTTTGTACAGAGAACATTTAAAATCTACTCTATTAGCAACTTCAAAGTATATAATACAGTGTTCTTAACTATACTCACCACGCTGTACAATAGATCCCCCAAACTTACTCATCTTAAAACCAGAGGTCTGTGCTTTTTAAGCATCATCTCCACATTTCTGCAATCCCCAACCCCTGATAACCAACATTCTAATTTCTGTTTCTACAAGTTAGACTTGTTTAGACTCACATATAAGTGGTATCATACAGTATTTGTCTTTCTCTACCTGACTTACCCTATATATATCTTATGCTTTCTATTTGTCCCATTCAATTTCTATCTCCTTTCACCTTTTGCTTTCTTTTGCATTTATTAAGAAAAAGATAAAAATGTGTCACTCAATATTACCCTCTGATAACTTGGAATTTACATATGCTTATTTTCTTATGGCAATCAAAAGAACAGCAACTGCTCTGTTCTCTCTCACATCGTGAATCTTCCTGTTCCTTGTTATATGTCACGATGTACTGCATATTATACTTGAATAGTCATTTGTGAAAATATCTTAGGGTCAAGAATGATGTTATCTTTATTCAAAAATGACTCTTTTGCTCAATTTTGTTTGCTTGTTTTTGCCAGCAATTAGAAATCTAGAAATCTCTTAATTCTTGTTAAGAGTTTGAGATTTTTTCAAAGTACGAAAATGGCATGAAACTAGGAAAGAGTCCTTTCAAAAAATCAAGCAATTTTGAAAACACCCTTACTTTTAGGGTATAGGCGTTTGCAATTAACAGTGCTAAGTGACTCTTACTTCTCACTGTGGTCCACTTAGCCCTTTGACTTTTTCAAAAACACAGCTCAGCTTCTGACCTATATATATTGATATATATTGGCAAATGCTTCCAGGAAATTTCCAAGTTCTTGGCTCAATTATACATTCATACATATATAAATACATATACATATGCATATATATATACATGCTTTTTGTGTTTGGCATTTTTGACAAGATTTTTAAAAATTTCTTCTGTCATTTTAGTGTCTTCAAAGAGAGAGTTGGTATCAACTAGCTAATCTACCTTTACTGAAAGAGAAAGTCCTTGAGACTGAGCTATTTTAATGATTGAAATATACAGTATATAGTTTATAATAGAAATATATATTTTGAATACATACTTAGGATAAGAGTATTCTTTCCTTTCTAACACTTTCTGGCCTTAGTAATAATTTGTATTATCATAGTCTTGCCATTATTATATTATATGTTTGATTTCAAATATTATCATGTCTCCTAATAAATCCAAATCCTCAGTATATACAGCTAAATTTGTGGCTATATATATCTTCCCTTATTCTCTTAGTCACTGAGCTGGCAGAGCTGGTAGTTGGACAAGTTGAGATCAGATACTTTTTTCTGCAGGGAGGAGTAGTTCTTTGACACAGGTACTCACAGGTTCTTAGAGCACTTATTTTTATCTTTTCAAAGAACCAGTATATACCCAAAACATACTTATGGATAGCTGTATCATTTAAATGTTTAATACACATACCAACATTCCTCCAATGCCTTAATGGCAGAAAATATCTCTAAACCATTTGTTTTAATTAATTAAATGTAATTGAAAGGAAACAAAATTTAATACACAATTTTCCAAGTGACCTCTTAGGTAGCATTATTATCTGTTTAGAGTTACTCAAGTCAGAACACTTACTTCTTATATTAAGAACTTCTTATATTTATAACATATGTCTCTTATGCTCAGAGTATTTTTAAATAATTTTAAGACTGAACTTTTAGACATTAAAAATAATTTTTATGATAAAGAGTAAATATTTAACTTGTGTTCTAAACGTCACTCTATTTTTTTTATTTTGAAAAAATTAAAAACACAAAGTAGTACAGAGAATAATTTGTAAATATTGCCATTAGACTAGACATGCTCTTCCTTTTTCTTAGTTTACCCCATTATCTTGCTACTTGGCTTCCTCTATTAGCTTCCTCTGAAGGGGCTTTAGGAGTTTTTGTTGTTGTTTTTGTTTTTTCTACATTTTACATGCAAAAAAGAAACTGTAATTCAATTTTTATCTCCTATTGTCACTTGGTTAATCCTAATAATGTATGCTGCTATTTGATACCTTAGAATTTTGTTAGTAATTTTCCACGGTCGTCTTAAGCTTAGGGTATTGTTAATAAGTCCAGTGTTATTCCCATCTTTGAAACTGTGAATGTGAACTGATTATTTCCTCTGGAAGTTCTTGTGACCATGTCTACAACCCTGGTATTCTAAAATTCCATAATGATGTGTCAAGTGTAGATTACTTTTCACTTAATTTCTTGAGACCTTAGTGGATGCTTGCAATTAAAAAAAATCATATCCTTCAGTTGTGGAAAACTTCATTGTATATCTCTTTGATATTTTTTCCATTATTTCACTAGTCTTCCTTCCTGCTTTCCTTCCTTTCCCCTACTCTCCCCGCCACTCCCACCCCATAACTCCATGAAAACATTCTTTTTCCAGCTCTTATCTCTTTGGAACCCCAGGTCTGCCTTCATTTCTTTTCATTTGTTTCCCCCATACTCCTGACTCTTGTCAAGTCTTTAATCCTCCAGATAGACTTTTGGAAATTTTAGTTAAGGTAAGGTTGATTTCTATTTCTGCAACCAAGGTAAGAGCTCTAAATGACACACCAACTGGTGTTATAAGAAACAGATATAAGACTATATATGTTTATATAAACATACTTAGAATATAATCATTATACTTAAAATTCTTATATCATCTTTTCATATTTCTTTAGTGATAAAATTAAATATGCATAATTACAGTTATATAATAACAATAAATATTTGTTAAAATATATACATAATTCTGTCAATTAAAAAAACAATGCAATAACCATTCTAAATATAATTTGAAGTAAAAAATGTGTCATAGCATATTCATTTGATGCTGATTTTAACAGGTACAAAAATAAACTGCTTTAAAACCAGAAAGTTTTAACCTTGGATCAAAAAGAATTAAAATATAAATGTTTCATAGCCATGAAAACAAAGTAACTGCACTGGAAACTTTAAAGGATTTATTTGCTTTGTAAGGGAACTTTTTAGTTCTAAATATTTTCTAATGTACTAAATGATATTTTTATCAGTCTAGTGTTAAACTATTTAGCATGATTATACACTGGGTTACAATGGAAATTGATTTTAATGCATACAGTATGTTTCTTTTACAAGTATAGAAAGAAGCAATGGTATATTTCAAATTCATCCCAGAGGCTATTTTAGACTTTCTCTTAAAAAATAATTTTTATATTCTATATAATGATATAAATTAAATTACATTTAATTTTATTGAAGATAGTTTATTGTTTAATGATGCAGTTATACAATAATATTCTATTATGCCATCAATAAAAACATTACATTAAGTTGGTATAATTGTCATCAATTATGCATTGTAAATTGCAAATATATTTTCTCACTCTTACTAACTGAAATTACTCTGTACAACTGAAGTTAGACTAAGGTGTCTATTCAATTGAAAATGTGAAAAGTATAAAACACTCAATTCCTTCAATGATTCCTTGTGTATTTTCTTTGAATATGTAAAAAACCAAAGTGGTAATGGACAGCATGAAAAGAGATCATTAGTTTTTAATATTCTTTTTTTTTCTAAGGGAATGATTCTTGTGATAGAGTTTTATTTCCCACAAATTAATTTCAATATCCCTGATATTTTAATTTTTGTTTCATTTGTTGCTTAATTATAGTAGAAATTATTAATATTTACTTGGAGAGGCCACTACTGGATATCAGCAGGAAGGACAGAGTACGGAACTCAAAAAATCCTCTCCTACATAAATGCAATGAGAACAGCAGAAAAATTGTCAAAATCAACTTTCTGAAGTCTGAGTTGGAAGCTTAACCGATTGAGCCACCCAGGTGGCCCTTTTTTGAGTTTATTTTTGTATATGATACAAGAAAGTAGTCCAGTTCCATTCTTTTGAATCTACCTGTCCAGTTTCCCCAACACCATTTGTTGAAGAGACTGTCATTTTCCCATTGCATTTTCCTACTTCCTTTGTCATAGATCAGTTCACCATGTAATTGTAGAGTTACTTTTGGGCTCTCTCTTCTGTTCCACTGATCTGTATGTCTGTTTTTGTGCCAGTTAACATACTGTTTTGATTACTACAGCTTTCTAGTTTATCTTGAAATAAGATGCTAATACTCATTCCTAAAACAATTTATCTTGAAATAAGGTGCTAATATTCATTCCTAAAACACTAGGAAAATAATTCAAATAGCTCATATAGTAAAAGAAATGACAAGGAAATTAAAATGGCACACCAGAAATAACTATCTGACATAAAAAGGAATACTGGGGGGCTTGAGGAACAAAAAAGACATATGATAAATAGAGAAAATAACAAAATGACTGAGGTAGATCCTAATTTATAATAATTACATTTAATGTAAATTATTTAGACCCTCAGATCAAATGGCAGATATTAGCAGAATGGGTTTTTTAAAAACAAATGTTCTAGGAGCACCTGGATGGCTCAGTCAGTTGAGCATTTGACTCTTGATTTGGGCTCAGGTCATGGGCTCAGGGTCATGGAATCAAGCCCAATTTCAGGTTCTGAGCTTGGCATGGAGTCTGTTTGTTCCTCTCCCTCTGCTCCTCCCCTCATTTGTGCTTTCTCTCTCTCAAATAAATAAACGGATAAAGTTTTTAAAAAGAAATAAAAGAAGAAAAAAAACTTATGTTCTAATTACTTTATATTCAGAAGAGTCATACATTTATTAAAAAAATAGGTAGAAAATAAATGATAAATATATATATATACCATGTAAATAATAACCAAAAGAGCTGAAGTGACTAAACTAACATCAAAAAATAAAACCTTTTTTTTTTTAAGATTTTTTTTTTTATTTATTTGACAGAGATCACAAGTAGGCAGAGAGGCAGGCAGAGAGGGAGAGGGAAGCAGGCTCCCCACCAAGCAGAGAGCCCAACACAGGGCTCGACCCCAGGACCCTGAGATCATGACCTGAGCTGAAGGCAGAGGCTTAACCCACTGAGCCACCCAGGTGCTCCCAAAAAATAACCTTTAATACAAAATTTTTTATAGAGACAAATAAGGACATCTTATATAGGTGAAATTGTTAATCCACCAAAAGTATATAAAAATACATAACAATTCTAAACATTTATAACTAATAACAAAGATCCCAAATATATGAAGCAAAAACTCATAAAACTGAAGATATAGATAATTCAACAATAATAGTTGGATACTTTAACACCCCACTTTAAGTAATAAATAAAACAACTACACAGAATATTAAAAGAAACAGAAGACTTGAAAACACTGTAAAACAAACAGACTTAACAGACAAGTGACACTACACTTAACAAAAGCAGAATATACATTCTTCTAAAGTGCACTGGAAACATTTATCAGAAGAAACTATATGCTAGGCCATAAAACAAACCTCAATAAATTTAAAGGACTGAAATATTTAAAAGCATTTTCTGTGAGCACAAGAGGATAAAATCAGAAATCAGAAAGTTGATTTGAACATTTCCAAATTTGTGGAAACTATAGAACACATCACTAAATAATTGATGTGGTTAATAAAAAATCACTGTGAAATACTGAAATATTTTAAGATTAATGAAAAAAAACTCAATGTATCAAAATTTATAGATGTAGTGAAAGCAGTACCTAGAGGTAAATTATAATTACAAAATCTTATATTAAAATGAAAATGTCAAAACAATAACCTAACATTCCACCATTAAAATCTAGAAAAATAAGAGCAAAACTAAATAAAAAGGTAGTAGAAAGAAAAAACTAATGACAATTAGGCCAGATATAAATGAAAATGAATATAGGAAAACAGAGAAAATTGATGGAATCAAATGTTGTTTCTTTGAAAAGATCAAGAACAAAGATAAACCATTAGCTATATTGACCAAAAGAGGGGGGGGAAAAGGGAGAGAGAGAAAGAGAAAAAAAACAACTTATTAAAATCAGCAATAAAAGAGGTCATATTACCAGTACACTTATAGAATTTAAAAGATTATAATGGTATTTGTTATATAAAAAATTCTATGTCAGCAAATTAAATAACATACATAAAACAAATAAATTCCTAAAAAAGATTCTAACTGCCAAAACTAACTCAAAAATAAACAGGAAATCTTCAAGAGCCTATAATGAAGAAATTGAATTGATGAATTTTTTTTTTTAATTTCCCAAACAATAACCCAGGGCCACATGGCTTCACTTGTGAATTCTATCAAATGTTTATAGAACTGCCACCAATAATTCTCAGTTTATTTTATGAGGCAAATATTACCTTGATACCAAAACCAGACAGACATCACAAAAAAACAAAACAAAACAAAACAAACAAACAAAAAAAAACAGCGGTGGGGGAAGACAGAGAGAGAGAGACTACAGATTGGTATTACTTACATAATACATATTATGTATTACATATATTACTTACATATTACACATTACTTACATATTCTTGACTAAAGACAAAAGACCAAGTCCAAAAATATATAAAAGTATTATATATTATGACCAAGCAGGATTTATCCTACAATGTACGATTTGTTCTACATATTAGCAAGGTTGAAAGATATAACATCAATATTTAAACATTAGTTGCATTTCTAAGTGCTAGTAGTGACCAATCTAGATATGAAATTAAAATAAACAATTCAATTTATAATAGCACCAAAATGAGTAAAATATATTAGTTTTACTACTAACAATTTTTAGAAATTAATTTAACAGAAGAAGAGTAAGACCATAAGCTAAGAGGAATTTAAAATGCCTAAATGTGTGAAGGATCCTGGGTTTATTAATTAGAATATTTATTTTTTTAAATGGCAATAATCCCCAATGTATAGGTTCAATGCAATCCCTATAAAAATTGTAGCTGCTTTTTATTTCTTTCAGAAATTGGCAAACCGATCCCAGAATTCATATGGAAATGCAAGGGACCCAGAACATTTAAAACAATCTTGAAAAGGAAAAGCAAAACTGGAGGACTCACAAATCCCCATTTCAAAATGTAATACAAAGTACCATAATCAAGACTGTATAGTAGTACTGGCATAAAGATGGGCCTAACAATCAAAAAAATAGAATCAAGAGTCTATAAATACACCTTAATATTTATGGTCAATTCGTTTTCAAGAAGAGTACCAAGACAATTCAGTGTAGGAAGGACAGGATACAACAAATGGTACTAGGATAACTGGACATTCAAAAACAAAATAATGAAGTTGAACCACTAATTAACGTAAGATATGAAAAATAACACACTGTAAATTAAACATAAGTTTAATAATGGAAGCTAAAATTCTTAGAAGAAAACAGATTTAAATCCTGTGACCTTGAATTAGACAATGTTTTTCTAGATAGGAGACCAAAACCAAAAGCAACAAAAGAAGAAAACAAGAACTGGATATAATTTTTAAAAATCTGTGCTTGAAAAGACATGATTAAGAAAGTGAAAAGAAAACTCATAGAATGGGACAAAATGCTTGCAAACCATATGTCTGATAAAAGACTTGTATTCAGTGGGAGCATGGCATGAATTTTAACATTTATATGAGGATTAAATCAAATATTCAAAATAATTTAAAACATTACATGAGTTTTAAAATTTATATGAGGGTTAAAATCAATAATTTATAGAATATGTAAATAATTCTTATAACTCAACAATAAAAACACAGCTCAAGTAAGGAAAAGGAAAGAATTTTAGACATTACTCTCAAATATATAAAATTTAGGTAATTCTCTAAAGAAAGTACTTATGGGTAAGATGGTAGAGTAGGAGGACCCTAAACTCACTTTCTCCCAGAGATCCAACTAGATAACACCCACATCAGTGCAAATAACCCAGAAAACAACCCAAAGACTGACAAAATAAACTTCACAGATAAATGGAGAGAAGAGGCCACATCAAGTGTGTAGGAAAGGCGGAGATGTGGTAGGTTGCTAACAGACTTGTGGCAGTGTCCACTGGAGGGAGGGATGCTGCAGGAATGGAGAGAGAAAAATAGATTTGCACACTGGGGAGCTCACACAGGGAAAACAAATCCCCATAACAGTTGGCTTTGAAAACCATAGGGGCAGAATTTCATGAGTTCTTATGATCAACAGAGCTTAACACCTGGACTTTAAAAATCAGTGGCTGGTGTCTGGGAGAGGTGAGATGTAAGAGAAAACTGAGTCCCTGCCCTTAAAGAAGCAGTACAACAAACAATTTCCAAGAGATAAAACATAGAAGCAACAGTTTGAAAAATGCCTGACATACATGGTAGGGAGTTTGTTTAATAATCATAATACCTCAGAACTAAAGGGGCAAGGATCATGGGAGACTTCTTCAGGAAAAAGGAGGTGGCAGGAGCCATTTCCCTACTCAGCTCCCCAGCCTATAAACAGTGACACATTCAAGAACTAGCAAAACTTGAACACTCTTCATCTAACTTGCTAAAAGTACATCGTGCCACTGCATTCTCCTGAGAACAGGCAACCCCCAGTCAGGCCTTGGCTTCAGGTCTCCTTTCACAGCAGACCCACACAAACCTTGCTAACACCTAATCCTACCCCTGCATGCTTCTGCAGATCCACTCCCTACAACTGGGCATGCCTCAGTCCCTGTAGCTAAAGGTCCCTTCCCACAGTGGACCTGTGCAAACCTTGCTAACACCCACTCACCCTACTCTCTGTCCTCCTAAAATCCTGCCCCTTCTGATAAGCTCTAGGCTGGAGCCAATCCAAATTCATGTATGCAAGCTGCCCTGACAGGGGCCAGCACCACTCCCAAGTGACTCCCTTCCCAGGGAAAGAGGAAAATAATCACATATACCAGTCCAACTGCTGCTCCAGCAGTTGGTTGGTGGCAAATATCAGGTGTAACTGCAGACATTGAGAATCAGAAAAAGCTTCTCAGAGAACAACACAGGGAAAATATCCTGCTGTTCAGAACTACTGCATCTTTAGTAAAATCCTGGCCTGACTCAATTTAAGCCCAAGCTGGCCAGATGATTGGCCTGCTAACCAAGCTCTGCCTACAACAGAGAGCAATTATAGATGACTGGACTGAAGGCCAGTGCAGCTCAGCCACAACAGTAGGGTACACACAACACACATAGGAGACACACCTGAAGCACTTGGTTCTGGTGAACAGGTGACATTGTAATTCAGGACACCATGGGACCTCTTCTTCTTAAGTCTACTACCTCTAAGAGCAGGAGATATATCTGTCTTTCCTAACACATAGAAACAAAGAGTTAAACAAAATAAGGAGATAGAGGAATATGTCTCAAATGAAAGAACATGACAAAAATCACACAAATCTAAATGAAGTGGAGATAAGTAGTATTCTTATAGATAATTTAAAGCAACAGTCATAAATATATTCACAGAACTTGAGAAAAGAGTGGAAGATCTCAGTGATGTGCTTAACAAAAAGACATAAAACAAAAAAGAACCATTCAGAGATGAATTCAATAACTGAAATTAAAAATGCACTAGATGGAATGAATAGTAGACTAGAGAAAGAACAGATCAGTGACAGGGAGGACAGAGTAATGAAAAGAAATCAAGCTGAATAGGGGAGAGAAAAAAATAACAATAATTGAAAATAGACTCAGCAACACCATCAAGTATAATAACATTTGAATCACAGAGATATCAGAAGGAGAAGAAAGAGGAAGAACAAAATTTATTTAAATAAATAATAGATGAGAACTTCCCAAATCTGGTGTAGGAAACAGAAATCCAAGTCTAAGAGGTACAGAGAGCTCCCAATAAAATCAATCCAAGGAGGTGGACACTAAGACACACAGCGATTAAAATGGCCAAAAGTATTGATAAAGAGAGGATTTTAAAAGTAGCAAGAGAAAACAGTTACACGCAAAGGAAACCCAATAAGGCTGATTTTTCAGCAGAAACTTTGCAGGACAGAAGAGAATAGCATGATATATTCAGTGTTGATAGAGAAAACTTGTAGTCAGGAATGCTCTATCTCAGCTAAGGCTATCATTAAGGAAAAGGGAAAGAAAGAGTTTCCCAGACAAACATAAATTAAAGGAAGTCATGCTCACTAAATCAGCCTCATAAGAAATGTTGAAGGGGACTCTAAGTGCAGAGAGAAGACCATATATAGGATTAAGAAAAGTAGGAAGCATAAAAGCAATAAAAATAAGTATATTTATAAAAGTCAAAGGATTCAAAAAATAAAAGAATATAAAGTATGACACCATATATTTAAAACATGCTGGGTAAGAGGAGTAAATAATGGGTTCAAACTTAAGAGAATATCAACCTAACATAAATTGCTATATGCATAAAATATTAAATACAAACCTAATGGTAACCACAAATAAAAAACCAATAATACATAGGCAAAAAATAAAGAGAAAGGAATCCATGTATATCCTAAAGAAAGCGAACAAATCATGAAAGAAGAAAGTAAGAGAAGAAACAGGAAAGAACAAAAAAAAATCACAAAATACATAACAAAAGAAAATAAATGCATACTTATCAATAATTAAATTAACTTAATTAACTTAATATAAATGGACAAAATTAACTTAATTAACTTAAATGTAAATGGACCAAACATTCCAATCAAAAGACATAGGGTGAAAAAATGGATAAAAGAGCAGTACACATCTATATGCTGCCTATAAGAGACTCACTTCAGACTTAAAGACACATGAAGACTGAAAATGAAGGGATGGAAAAGTACTTATCATGCAAATGGAGTGGAAAGAAAGCCGGGGAAACAATACTTATATCAGACAAAAGACCCTAAATAACCAAAGCAATCTTGAAAAAAGAACAGAACTAGAGGCATTAAAATCCTAGATTTCAAGATACACTACAAATCTGTAATAATCAAAAAGCTATGATATTGGCACACAAACAGACACAAAGATAATGGAACAGAATAGAGAGTCCAGAAATAAACCCACACTTCTATCATCAATGAATCTATGACAAAGGAGGCAAGAATACATTACGGGGGGGGAAGTCTCTGCAACAAATGATGCTGAAAACCAAACAGCTACATGTAAAAGCATGAAACTGGACCACTTCCTTACACCATACACAAAAATAAACTCAGAATGGATTAAAAACCTACACATGAGACCTGAAACTGTAAAAATCCTAGAAGAGAGCATAGGCAATAATTTCTCTGAATCAGCTATAGTACCATATTTCTATATATGCCCAAGGCAAGGGAAACAAAAGCAAAAATAAACCATTGGGACTACATCAAAAACAAAGGAAACAATCAACGAAGCTAAAAGACAACTTACTAAATTGGAGAAGATATTTGCAAACAACCTATCCAATAAAGGGTTAGTATCCAAAATATATGAAGAACTTATACAACTCAGCACCAAAAAACCCCAAATAATCCAACTAAAAGAATGGGCAGAAAATATGAACAGACATTTCTCCAAAGAAGACATACAGATGATCTATAGACATGTGAAAAGATGGTCAACATCACTCATTATGAGTGAAATGTAAATCAAAACCACAATAAGATATTGTCTCATACATGTTGGAATGGCTAAAATCAAATATGCAAGAAATAACAAGTGTTGGGTGAGGATGTGGAGAAAAAGGAACCCTTGTGCACTGTTGCCGAGGATATAAACTGGTGTAGTCACTGTGGCAGAAAATATGGAGGTTCCTCAAAAAATTAAAAATAGAACTATCCTACGATCCAATAATTCTGCTAATGGATATTTACTGAAAGAATATGAAAACACTAATTTAAAAAGATATATGCACCTCTACATTTATTGTAACATTATTTACAACAGACATGATATGGAAGCAAAGCAAGTATCTATCAGTAGACAAGTGGATAAAGGAGTGATATATATGTGTGTGTGTGTGTATGTATGTAGTAATATATAGTAATATTCCATTGGAAAAAAAAATTACATATATATGTAATTTTCCAATGGAATATTACTCAGTCATAAAAAAGAATGAAATCTTGCCATTTGCAGCAATGTGCATGGGTCTAGAGTATAATGCTAAGCAAAATAAGTCAGTCAGAAAAAAATACCATATAATTTCACTCATATGTGGAATTTAAAAAACAAAAGAAAAAAAGAGACAAACCAAAACACCAGACTCCTTAACTATAGAGAAAAACAGGTTGTTACCAGTGGGAGTATGGGCAAAATAGTTGAAGGGGATTAAGAGTACACCTATCTTGATGAGTGCTGAGTAATGCATAGAATTGTTGAATCACTATATTGTACGACTAAAACTAATATAACACTGTATGTTAACTATATTAGAATTTTTTTAAAATATGCAAATGTCCAATAAATATCTAAAAATCAGATACTCAACATTATCATCCTGCAGGGAAATTTTGTGGAGTTGTAAGACTGTTCTATAAATCCTAGAAAGATTTCAATTAAATCTGAAACACATAGTTGAAATCACAAATATCTGGGTGCCTGGGTGGCTCAGTTGGTTAAGCCTCTGCCTTCAGCTCAGGTCATGATCCCAAGGTTTTGGGATCAAGCCCCATGGGGGACTCTCTGCTCAGTGGGATCCTCTTCCTCCCTCTCCCTACCACTCCCCCTGATTGTACTCTCTGTCAGATAAATAAGTAAAATCTTTTAAAAAAATGAAATCACAAATACCAAGTACTATTAACTGCATACCAAATAAGGACACCAGTTCTTAAAGTTAATCATTCATGTCAACTATGTAGGAGGTTTGTGAAAATATATATAAACTTAAATAACAGACATCATAGTATAAGAAAGTAAGGGTAACAAAAGAACAAAAAAAACCCCCAATATTTTCATTTCTAATAAGTCATTTTTCCTAATTTGTATATACTGCAATAAAGATCATTTTGTCCAATACTGTTAATAAAAATATATCAGAATGTCTTAAAATATTAATGTATGTCCCCAAGTTCATTAAATCAATTAAACTGATGTCTGTATCATATATTTATTGAATGATTCAAATACTTTTTGAGTACCTATTAAATCTAAGACTCCTTTTTTGCATTCTATCAGTAAACAAGACACTTAGAGAAAACTAAGTTTTAATTATTTTAATTATCTAAGAGTTCACAAATTAAAATATCTTTATTAATATTTGATCTTATATTGGTAAAATACAAAAAATTCTATTGAGTTTAAGATGATTTCTAGGTTCTAAACACTATACTATTTTTATTTAATGAAAAATGGCTACATGAACTGAAATTCATCCAGCTGTTAAAAAGCAATCAATTCACCATAACAGTACCCTTTTTTTCTTTTTTAAATATGGTCACAAGCTTCTTTCACATACATACACACAATCTTTAAAACCAGGTATAGAATCATACCATCCAAATTGTTTATTATTATGTTAACTGAAAGGGGAATAATATTACAAAAGCGATAGTAAAAGGGATTCTTTTTCCTCCCTTTCTGTATATGTTTTTCAATTTGAATTTTTGCAATTAAGTTTAATTGATTGATTGATTTAAAAGTATGAATAAACAGAAGTGTATGAGTTGCTTTTTTTGGCAATGAAGAATCATGGAAAGTTTGTAGGGTGACAAGCATCATAATTATAGTTGTGCTTTATTTTTTCTTTTTTCCTAATGAGCTATAAAGGATAGATTGGCAGGGGAAAACAAACAAACAAAAACTGAAGAAAGCAATCCAAGTAATTTATCCTGATCCAGGGACTAACAGTGAGACTGGAATGAACTGTATGCATATGTCTCACAGATGGATTTAATTTGTCATCGTTACTAAATAGTTGTGAGAGATGAATGGAAAATATATTCGATACAACCATGCTTTTCAGTGTGAACAATAGGGAAGATCTTGCTAATGATGATTTAAAAACAAAAGGGAAGAAAAATTAGAAATCTTGTTTTTTTAGATTTTGTGTGTGTGTGCAATATATGGGAGGAGGAGAAAAAGAGGCAGGTCATTTTGACTGGTTTGTAAAATTTCTAGAGAAAGAAGATGAAAATAAGAGAAAGAAGAATTGAACTTAGGGTTGATGAGAGCCCGCATGTCATTTGTTAACCTGAGTTCTCTGTGGTAAATTTAGAAAATAAAGTATAAAGGATTCACATGTAAACCAATTTGCGGCAACTCTTGATTTTATAGCATACTTCCCTTCATGTTTCTTTTGCACACTGAATTATAATGGAAAATGAAAGAAATACACACTAATTTACACACATATTCTCATATGCTCACATTGCTGTGTGTAGAAGGAACAATTTGTAATAAAATTGATGTCTCTAAAGTCATGAAGTGTTTTCTCCTTCCAACTGTATTTATATGCATAGAGTTGATATTTCAGATATTTTTGTAGTGAGATAGTCTTTTGGGACTTCAACTACTGGGGATAAAAGGAGTGTGATGTTGATAGAATTCAAAATGCTGTTTGAAGAGGCATGCAAAAGTGGATCTCTCTTATTACCTTCAGAAAAATTGTGGAAAATAGCAATCTTATGTCAATTATATTAAATACACTTATTTTTATATTTTCAGCACAGGGCTTTGAAATTTTAACAAGATTTAAATGTAAATGATAAGTTATCATGATATGATTTTAATAGCAACAACACATCAGAAAAAGATAATTACCATCTTACACTTTCAACCATCCTTGGAAAATTTAAAATATGCAGTTGAGTTTAGGCATTTGGTAGTTTCTAAAAAAGAACATATTTAAATATAAATGCTTTCTAAATACAAATCATTGACAGTTTAATATACAATGGTTCACAAATAAGTATTCGGTCTTCAAAACTCTGCCATACATGTGTATATCAACATCTATCTTCAGTCATAAAAACATAGGAATTGATTTAAATACATTCAGCAAATGGCAACAATGAATTAAGCTAAACTTAATAATAAATATGCAGATCACACAATACCACCCAAGGATTAAAAAGAATATATACATATATGTAATTTTAACACAAATTTGCTATCTTCTTAGCAATCTACAACAATATTCAGTCCCATGCTGGTCTCCATAGTAATGGCATACACCCGTATAAGTCCTGTTCATCTTAATACTAGCTAATGAAGAAATGGCCAACATCTGTCAGCCAAAGTGAGCAGAACATTAGGAGAATATTAAGATATAATTGTAAAACATTTCCTGAAGATCTAGGCATATATTTCTGTCCTTTGCCTTGTTAAAAGACTAGATTCATTAAACAAACGCTTATTGAGTTCCCCCTCTAAGTAGATACGGATCTATGCATTGGAATATCAGGAGAGAATAAGAAAGGTTACTGCTCTGCACAAAGTTTGTTCTAACAGATGGAGACATACAATAAATAAGAACAGACAAAATACTTTCATCTAAGTACTATGAAGAAAAAGACTGTGTGTGTGTGTACAGAGGGGATGGGACAGAGGGGATGATGTGAGCTTTCATCTAATGATGAGACATGATGGAGGAAACAATTCCCACAGAGGAGATAATGTGTAAGTGCCTTAGGATTGTGTGTATGTGCACTCAAGTGCATGCCTATACATGTAGCATGTGGGACTGAGGGGAAGATCTGAGCTCTCGTCTAATAACAAGAAGTAGGCAGTCATATAAAAATGGGGTTTGGGGAGCAATGTCCATGGAGGGAATAGCATATGTAGTGCCTTGATGCTGGAAAGAGATTGGCATGGTTTAAGGAGAGAAAGAAGGGCAGTGTTCACAGAACACAGTGAGAAAGGAGAAGAGAGGGAGAAAGTACAGGTAGTCATGTCTCACCCAATTCCTGTTTGTAGTATGAAGTTACTAATCCTGTTGAATTCTCAAGTAAATTCTAAGGTGATGTGCTACAATTATTATAGGAGAATATAGTTAATTATATCAGGAAAAATTTTTTTTAAGATTTTATTTATTTGACGGAGAGAGAGAGTACAAACAGGGGAAGCAGTAGGCTAAGGGAGAATCAGGCCTCCACTGAGCAGGAAACCCGAAGAGGGACTCCATCCCAGGACTCTGGGATCATGACCTGAGCTGAAGGCAGTTGCTTAACTGACTGAGCCACCGAGGTTCCCCTAAGGAAGATTTTTAAATAATATTTTTGAATATAATTGCAAAGCTTCTAAACCTTCCCATAGCTATTCAATCTTTAAATTACAAACACAATTTTATGAAAGTAAGGTAATAATGTACACATATTAGAATTCTGTCCAAATATGTAGTGATTCAAAAGACATTTTTAGCACTGCTGTGTTTATTTTACTAAGTTAATCCTTTACTCCATTGTAGTCAATAAGTACTTAGATTACATTAACTTTACCACAAACTTTGTCCTAAGAAACTGCCCAAATGGTACCTCTCATTATGCAGAGTTCCTTTTATGCTTGTTATTTAAAATTTTTCTTTAAGGGGCACCTGCTGGCTCAGTTGTTAAGCGTCTGGCTTCGGCTCTCGTCATGATCCCAGGGACCCAGGGTAGAGCCCTGCATGGGGCTCCCTGCTCAGCGGGAGGCCTGCTTCTCCCTCTCCCATTCCCCTTGCTTGTGTTCCCTCTCTCACTGTGTCTGTCTCTGTTAAATAAATAAAACAAAACCTTTAAAAAAATTATTTTTTCGTTAAATTTCTTATGCTAGATTTTTACTAGGTACATCTGGATTAAGAGTTAGAAGATACAATTTCTCCGTTTCCAGGTTATTTTTTCTCTGTCTCTCATCAGATGATAGAACATGTCTCAACCCCAGGATGGAAATACGGAAAAGCCAAGGTTGGGATTTTACTCTAAAATTTTAAGCTTAAAAAATGGGTTTTAGAGTCAAATGATGAAATTCACAGTAGACTTGAGAGCTCTACAGATAATAGCCTAGGCTAAGTATACTGCCCTGATTATGTGAGATAACCACCTGCAACAATCAGTGAAGCAAAGCAAAACCTCAACAGTTAAAACACTCTGAAATAGCTTCAAAGAAAAATCAATCTTCCTTTTTTCTTTTTTTTTTTTAAGAATTTTTCTTTTTTTTTTTTTAAAGATTTTTTTTTTTTTTTTTTTTGACAGACAGATCACAAGTAGGCAGAGAGGCAGGCAGAGAGAGACAGGAGGAGGAGGCAGGCTCCCTAATGAGCAGAGAGCCCAATGCGGAACTCGATCCCAGGACCCTGAGATCATGACCTGAGCCGAAGGCAGAGGCTTTAACCACTGAGCCACCTAGGCGCCCCAATCTTCCTTTTTTCATATACTTACCTCCCCTTTCCCCCAACACACTTCCCTACTTACTTGTAAGATTATATTTGCCCCACTGCTTGTAATCTCTGTCAAATAAATAAATAAAATCTTTAAAGAAAAAAAAAAGATTATATTTGTCCCAATGTTACTCAACACTTCAAGAACCACAAAAGGTTGTGTCTTCAATTGGTGTTGCAGAAATGAAAGGTAACAAGCCCTAAAAGTTTACTCCATGCAAATAAGTCATTGCTTAAAAATGTCCACTCAGTGTTCCCCTCTGTGACATTTTTACCTTGAATGTACTCATGATATAGTGAGATTTCCATTATATGATAAAACAACACATTTGATATTATGATTCATGACACATTTCATGCAATTCAGCCAGATAACAGGTACCAAGGAGGAGAGAGAAAGAGAAAGAGCTTAGAGAAATAATTTTATGTACATACATATATTGATGCTGATTTTAAGTCTGTATCTCCAACCTATCAGAACTTTTCTGGGATATATAACAAAAGTAATATAATAATTTATGTGATGTTTATACAATGAAACTAATACACACACACACACACACACACACACACACACACATACACATATACATATACATATATATATATATTTTTTTTTTTTTCTGTTTAAGCTAGATAAATGGTTTGACTGTGGGGAACTTTCATTCTCATGACACTGCTCAGTGGATCACAGACAAACTTCACTATATCAAGATGTTTCCAGCTGGATCATGTTCCCATTGGCCATGTGTGCTCTTGGGGCACTCACCCCAAACACTGATCTGAAGTGCCTAAAGAACTTCTAAGAGGAGGACATACACCTAGACCAGTTTTCTCTAGCCCCTAGATTTGACACCACCAAGTTAGTGATTATTTACAGCGTTCTGTTAAGCCCCTAATGAAAGTCATTCACAATCTTTTTGCCAGTATTTTGTTTCGGTCTTTCCCTATAGGTATTATGCATGACAAACTTTTATATTTAGTGTATGGCATGCATTCCTCACAAAATTCCACAGCTAACATAGATTTTCTTCTTTATATCCCTTTGAATGTTTTAGTAAGAATTTAGTAGGATGACATTAGGCTTCTATTTTACTCATAAATCCCCATGTATATGGATTAAGGGGTATACTGAAAGATCTCATAATCTGAGTATATTGAAGTTAGCACAAACTTCATAAAGGGAGTCTAATACAGAGAGAAAGGATAATCCAATAAACATAAAGAGCATGGAAAAGGCTATTTAGAAGGAAGTGACATCTGGAGATTCTAGCAGGTAGGAAAACAAATAATTACCATCAAGAAAGTCTATAAACCATGAAGAGACATTTCTCCACAGAAGACATACAAATAGTCAACAGACATATGAAAAAATGGTCAACATCACTCAGAATCAGGGAAATACAAATCAAAAACACAATGAGATATCACCTCACACCAGTCAGAATGGCTAAAATTAACAAGTCAGGAAACAACAAATGTTGGCAAGGATGCAGAACACTATTGGTGGGAATGCAAGCTGGTACTGCCAACTCAGGGAAACAGTAAGGAGGTTCCTCAAGAAGTTAAAATTAGGGCAACCCTATGATCCAGCAATTGCTCTACAGGTATTGACCCCAAAGGTACAAACGTAATGATCCAGGGGACACATGCACCCCAGTGTTTATAGCAGCAATGTCCACAATAACCAAACTGAGGAAAGAACCTAGATGTCCATCGACAGATGAATGGATAAAGAAAACATAGTATATATATACAATGAAATATTACTCAGCCATCAGAAGGGATGAATATTTACGTTACATTGATGTGGATGGAACTGGAGATATTCTTCTGAGCAAAATAAGTCAATCAGAGAAAGACAATCGTCATGTGGCTTCATTTATATGTAGAATATAGGAAGCAGCACTTAGGAAAACTGAATGGGAGATGATCAGGTAGAGACAAACCATGAGAGACTTTTAACTATGGGAAGTGGGCTGGGGGTTGCTGGAGAAGAGGTAAGTAGGGGCATGGGATGACTGGGTGGTAAGCATTGGGGAGGGTGCATGATGTGCTGAGCCCTGGGTGTTATATGCAACTGATGAATTATTGAACACTACATCTGAAATTAATGACATACTATATGTTGGCTAATTGAATTTAAATTAAAAATTAAAAATTATATCCAAGGGGCGATTAATTAAAAAAAAAAAAAGGAAAGGAAAGTCTATAAGCAAGTACCAGGGTTTTGACAGAAACAAATATATAGGGTCAGGATTCAAGACTCTGGAGTTGAGAGGCCTGGAGATTGGTAAGATCTAAGCAAAAGTGGCTTGAAATTGGGATCTAGTTACCAAAATTACAGGATACAGGCCACAGAAGTCAATTTTCCAGAACAGAACTAAGAATGACTTATTATAGAATTCTGATCTAAAGTACCTTAATTCTTTATAAGTAGGGTCATGATGACACTGACGGTTTAGGGAGAGAAGATAACTTACGTTGGGGAGAGGAGTGATACAGAGACAGACACTGATATTTTGCTATACTATTAACTTCTGTGATACTGCAATCCACGTGATAAGAATCACAAACAAATCACAGGTCATAGTGAATCATATGGATAATATGCTAAAAAGGAACTAAACATTTCTGGGATTATCCAATAACTCATCTCTTATTTTCCAAATGCTATATTGCTTGTCATACATGATTTGTATTCTTTAAAAAACACAGTTCTTCATTGTCCAAAGCTCTACTGTTTGCTTTTGCATCTATATTCTGCACATTGAAATTATCCTTAAGTTATATTAAGAAAATGTTCTCTATCACATAAGTGAAATTGAGTTTGTTATTCAACATGAACACAAGGGTTTTTTTCCTGTTGTATCAATATATAAATTTTAATGTCTACAAATGATTAAATTTTCCTTATATTTTATTCATTTAATAAGTAATTGTTATATACTATTTGAATGCACAGTTCTATGTTATTACATATTGAATTATAAAAGAAATGTTATTTCTAGTCCCCAAAGGCAAAATTATATCATATATAGCATTCAAATTCAGAACTATATATGAATAAATAATATTATATAAATTGACCTGAGAAGATTGGCAGTATGACTATACAAAATTGCTTATACACAAATGAGTATAAATAAAAAATAATAACCTATTAATAACATTGTTCGTAAGAAGTTTATAAAGCTAAAAGTTCTTGTGTAAGGAGAAATAATAGCACTTTTCACCACTAAAGGAAACTTCCTTAACTGGACAAAATAGATGAATATATGTTCAGTGCATATATTCACCAGTAATAATGGAAGTTTACTGAAATTTTTACAGAAATCTCAAAGAAAGGACAGGAAGAATGCTTATGCTCATTTAAAATTAATTTCATTTTTTCTATTCCTTAAAGAATCATAAACCCATCAGATATACTCACTTTACTATGATATTTTCTCAGAATAACACAGATTTTTGATATATAATTAGATACATGGAAGGAATTAAATTATGTTATAGAATCACACACAGTAGCAATATGGACTTGTCCTTAAATTTATTAAGGATTACTTATCAAAACAAGCTAAATGAAATTAAATAATTTTGAACTAATTCTCTTTCAATTAAATTTATTTAGCATTTTACTATTCTTTTCAAAAAAAAAAAAATACTGGATCTCAGGCACCCTGTTCTATGAAGTTGAATATACATTGCAACAAAAGAGAATAATATTCCTAAAACATAAATTTATTTCATCCAGTCATTCTCTTGATTAAGAATATTTAATAGTCCCTTCATTGCCCATTAAGCAAAGTAGAACCCAGAGGTGACGGACATTTAATCTTACAGTTATATCAACCTTAGAGGTCATCTTGTCTGAGAGCCTACTTAATGTATATATCACTTCTGTGTTTCATCAACACAAAGAGTGAAGTCAGGGGAGTTAATCTGCATCTGGATGGTGATCTTGGCTCTAATTTTAGTGTGGCTGGGGGCTGTCAAAGGCTATGTTCACATAAAACCAGCTCTTGGTACTTGAATGGTGCTACCACACTCTAGCAGAAAGAATTTGGTGACTCTACAATGAAACAAAACTCTACTTACATTCCAGGTTTTAAACAATTACACACTGAGAGAGACTGGATACATGCATGCATGCTCTTTTTAAATTCTTTTTCAAAATTCTTTCTGTGCAGACAGAGTGATTGAATTTCTCGGCTTCTTTGTAAGTTATAGGTAACCAAGAGACTAATTTCAAATCAACCTGAGTGAGAATGATTTGCACTGCGTTCAGGTCTTAAAACCACCCAAACATAATCTTCCATGTTTTCCCCATTCATTCATTGGCTGAATGCAAAGGACTTTCAGGCTAGAGAAAAGAAAAGCTACCTTATGATAATCCCGTGTCCCTAGACTACCATGTAGGAAAGTGCCTGACAATTAAGAACATCGTTTTTTAAATTTTACTTAATTATAAATATATTTGTAATTATATACTTGATTATAAATAAATTATAATAAGTGTTGTGTTTGCCATGGAAACTAGTGTCATTTTCATTAATGCACTTGTAATGTGAATATACCACTTATATATGGTTAATATAACATTAAATAGTCCATGTATTGCTAAGACTAAGCATAATAATGCTCAATTTTATGCTTCATAACTTTTTTACTGTTTGTTCCCAGAACTTCCTTCAACCTGGCCAGGTTCAACACTATGGTATTTCATAAACCAAGTTTACTAACCCACTCATGTTAAGACATTTTAAATCTTAAAAATCATCATTGGTTTTCTTCTCTATTTCAAAATGAATACTTTTGATTAATTAATTAATTAATTAACTTATTAGAGAGAGAGAGAGAGAGAGAGAAAGAGGGAGGAGCAGAAGGAGAGGGAGAAGCAGGCTCCCTGTTGAGCAGGGAGTCTGACAGCATGGGGCTAGATCCCAAGACCCTGAGATTATGACCGGAGCTGAAACTAGAGAATTAACTGAGTCACCCAGGAATGCACCCCCTTTTTTTAATTATTAGTTTTTTCTTTGAGAGAGAGAGAGAAAGAAGGAGGAAAATTTCTTAACCTTCCCTTGTATACTATTATGATTAGCTTGGAATTCTACCTGGAGTATCCATCTATAAAACAAGGATTAGTTGGGCATCAACTATATGTTATGTATAATGTTCTGTAAGTACCAGGGACATAAAGATTAAAAAAAAAAAAACTATAAATCAAAGTCTACTATAAAAGACAACATAAATAGATATGATTCTTATATAATATGGACTATAGTAAACATACATTTCAACTTGTTAGTATCATAAATAATAAATAATAATAAATAAATATATAATAAATAAATAAATAATAAAATTGTCTGAACTTTGTAGCATATGCTCAAGCTATCATTTCCTTTAGGACATGATTTTTACAGCATTCACTCAGTCACACAATAAATACTCAATGAGCATAGCATTTTCCAAGTGATAGACACTGGTATTATTTAGAATAAATATAAACTGTTCATGCCTTTATGGGGCTCATTGATTTTGAAGAGATTACTGAATGAATAAAACAGCCTAAGGAATGTCAATAGATTTTTGACAAATATTTTAATCCCTTGTTCTTCCTCTTTACTGTATCTCTTCTGGCCATAAAATAATTCTCTAACATCTTTATAGCTTTATGCATCACTAGCTCACAGAATCTGTGAGATTCAGGTATTCCAGCACAATTAAGCTTATTGGCATTGCAATTCCCACCTACAATGTAAAAATTGTCTTGTCAAATGGTTGGATAGTAGGACAATGAGAATAAAAAGGAAAGACTTAGTTCTAATAGATTTTTAATAAATAGTTGACATGATTCGATGACAGCAGGACAAAAGAGAAATAGCAAACATTATTCTGATTTTGAAGAATGAAAAATATTGTTATCATTAATACAAAGAGTGTAGTGAGTAAATAATTCACATATGGGTGGTAATGATGACTTTGGGGTCTGATTTAGACAATCAGAAAGAAACATTTAGAAAGGAGCTCCAAATAATGGTTCTGAAACAAGGAAAATCTGATAAATAAAGTACTGAAGTGATATATCAAGAAAAACTATACAAAACAGAGATTAATAAGGACAAACCATTTCATCCAAATAAGTGATTAAGTGGGAAAGTATTAAAGTTTTTGTAATTCTCTAACTTAGGGTGATATACCTAGGGGTCCTGGATAGAGTTTAGAGGTGTGCCTTTACCCAACCACATCATACATGCTGCAAAATTTAACTATATTGCTGTTAAATATTTAAGATTAAATTATCATTCTGTGGTCAATCAGGAAAACAAAACTATTCTAGGTACTTCACAAAAAATGATTCAATATAGGGTATTAAGTATTTACAAGACCATTCAATGCATTGTAGGAGTGAGGTCAGGGAAAGTCTTTACTAGCTCTGGAGTATCTGGACCCTAAAAGTCACAGCTGTTGTAATAACAAGGCAGGAAGTCCACTGGGGAAAGCCACAGGCGATGCAAAATTTCTATCTGCTGAAACCCAAACATGTCCCTTTTACTAGTCTTTCGTTCTCATTGGTGGATTCAATGTTGACCAAGGATCATTAGGCTTTTAGCCCTGTGGTTATAGCACAGAGGGCAGGAATAGAACTAAATACCAGTAGGAAATCTGGTACAGCAGCATTAGTTTGTTGGCTATTGAAGGCTATGGTTCAAAGAAGATGTGGTTCAATACGGCTGATTCACCAAAGTGCAAGCTGAAGAATTCAATTTTACCTCTCTACCCTAGTGGTGGTCAGGTCTGTGGAAGCCAACACAGGAATCTCTGAAAGTTTAATTTTATAACAAAGTATTTAGTGAACTGATTAGGAAGGGAGATATAATAAGAACATGAATTTTTAGTGGTTATTCATTTAATATGTTACCCACACTAGACTATATATATGTTCCTTGTGAGTAGGGAGCTTCTCACTTTTGATCACAAGTTCACATGAGCCAAATGGAGAATAATAAAAAGATGGCTTTTAAGGTTTAATTCATGTTATTTATCTTTATGAAAGAACTTTTTCTTCTCTGCAAATATTTCTCTTTTTTTAAGATTTTATTTATTTATTTGACAGAGAGAGACAGCAAGAGAGGGAACACAAGCAGGGGGAGCTGGAGGACACTGGGATCATTACATCCCAAGACACCGGGATCATGACCTGAGTCAAATGCAGACACTTAATGACAGAGCCACAAAGGCACCCCTCTGCAAATATTTCTTAATAGAAATATTTAATAAATAAAAATATTTCCTAATAAAAATATGTATTAATAATTGCATATACCAATAGCAAAATGGAAACTCAGGGTCAAAATAATGAACCTAGAGGGGATAATCCCTAAAGAGATTACTGAATCATCAAAGACAAATGGATTTATCTTTTGTAGAGTTTTTAAGAATAGTATATCATATTTTATCACACACTATTTGAAAAACTGAGAACAGTATGTTCATTTGCCAGACAATTTGAATCAGAAAGCTCAATTAGGGTCGCCTGGGTGGCTCAGTTCATTAAGTATCTTCTGCCTTTGGCTCAGGACATGATCCCAGGGTCCTGGGATTGATCCAATGCATCTGCATTGGGCTTCCTGCTCAGCAGGGATCCTGCTTCTCCCTCTCCCACTCCCCATGCTTGTGTTCTCTCTCTCTCTCTCTCTCTCTCTGTCAAATAAATAAATCTTTAAAAAATTTAAAAAAAGGAAGCTCAATTAAAGTCAGAAATGTAATTGAGAACACTCAATTAAAATTCAATTTAAATTTTAGGGGCAATGTCCATTAATAGGGGATCTATTAAATAAATTATATGCTGTAATATTTAGCTATGAAAATAATGTTAATAGCAATGAGAAACATTTACTGTTTACTTTGCAGAAAACAGTTTGCTAAGTGCTTTATTTGCATTAACTCAATGAATAATTTATTTTTTTGTATAAATTTATAATATAATAAAATCTATTAAAATAAAGATACTTCTATTTAAAAAAAGTAAAACTAAACAAGCTTTTGATGGAAGATTAGATAACATTAAGTAGGTATTTTATAGCCATATGATATGAATCCTGTGATACCCTCATTCCACGCAAATGGAAATTTTAAATTATATGCAGAATATATGTACTAAGATGATTTGGTTAATCATTTTTACTGAAAATTCTACATACATTATCAATTACATATTCCCTTAGTTATAGCAGGAGAAAATTACTACTTACAATAAGCTTATAGTAAACATCAAATATATTTCATAAAAACTAAAACAGAAAGAGTGATTCGTGCCTATTATATTCCTCAGTTTTTCCAACTTACAAATCCTTAAATAATTTTAAGCATACTTAGGATCCATTAGTTCAAATATTGATTCTTATTATAAAGAAAAATCATTTCAAAATATAATTATGATCACAAAGTAAGAATTTTGGAATTTTATTCTACATAGAGTTCCATAAACAACGGTATGGCATCAATTTCAATGGAAGACAGCTTACATTTAAAACCATCAATACCTTTCTATACTTTCCTTCTTTTGCATCCTTAATTATTTGTATGATAAGTTTTGCCACATATCTGGGATCCCAAAGGACTTATTCTAATGGTCCTCATCTGCAAACTTGAACATATATAACATCTTACACTGACTGTACATAGCCAAACCACCTACTTTGTGGGTTCAGAGACAACAAATCAATGCATGATTAAATAACACCATTCTACTTTTGACTAAAAAATGGACGGCTGAAGTGTTTCCCATTATTGGTTGGTACCAAGAAAAAAAGAAAATATTCTCCCTATGAAAACAGATACCGGTTTCTCTTCTTAACAGAATGTAAGTTTATCTATAGAAGGCATCCAAGGCATTCTCAGTACATTCTTCATAATAATCTAATCAGTCCTTTAAAAAATAAAGAACAAACTTTATATGTATTCTCTATAACAAGTATTTAAACCATTTCATATATCTACAAAGAGTTGAGTAGAGAGTATATTAGGTACAAAGTCTTTATTCCTATTTCATGGTCCTTATAAGGCAGACAGATATACATGTATACATGTGAATAAATATATCACAAAGTACTCTGCATTCACAATAGTACAGGAACAAATATAGAAAATATTTTAGCAGTTAATTATGATAGAGTCCCATGGTGGTAGTGGATGGTAGGCAAGGACATTGAGAAGAATATAAATGAGGGGAAGAAGTTATGGATGCAACGGCACTAAAACTTGGTCTTGATAAATGAGAAGAATTACAGTAAGTAGGTGGATTATAAAAACAATCCATGTTGATTGAATATGATGGGTGAGGTCTGAATATTCCCATGTATATAACTTAATTAGAGACCAGAAATTGAAGCATATAAAAGCATCAGGATAGGAACTCAAATATGGGTGTAGCTATCGACAACTGAATGCCAAAATAAAGCATTCACAATTTATTTGGTATGTAAGAAAGATAAATTAAAGGATACTGAGGAGGAAACCCAACTTGCAAGAGAAGATGGGAAATCTACTACAATCTGTAGGAATGATGTTGCGAGACAATTTTGATAGTCTAGGTAAGAACATGTAAAAAGACCTGAACTGAGGGGAACTAGTTATAGTAGCAGCCTGATAGCTACTGGTATAATTCTAGCACTTAGCTATAGTGAATTTCTCCAGAAACATATCCCAAAACAAACATGCTAAAGAATCATATGTTACAGGGAAGCAGCAGAAGAAATCATGTGCATGTGTATGTTTTGGATGTTACCTTTTTTTTTTTTTTTACACTATGGTAATTATTAACCTCTGTGTGCCATAAAAAGAATAAAAGACAAATGTAGTTTGGGCCTAACTTATAAATTAATATACACACAAAAAAATCATCAAGGACATCTGTGTGCAATACCTCCCCCACTAATGTGTCAAAAAAACTACTCACCCTCTTAAGAATGTGCCTGCAAAAGACAGAGAAAAAAGTTCTCATCAGGAATGCTTTTTCTTTCCTACAGCAACATTAATTACATTGTCGGCTAGAGCCAAAGAATGAGATAGGCATAGGCAATCTGATTCTCATCTTGTTTAAACTTGTCAGTTCTAAAATGAAGTCAAGAGTGAGTCAGGGAAAATGGAGACGGTCTCCTTCTTCATTGAGAGATAAATGGGAAGTCCAACTCCTAAATTTTTTAAAAGGAGGGTTACTCTCCAGAAGACAGTTGTCTCTTTTTAAAAGTATTACTAATTCATCCCCTCACATGACAGCCTCTCAGAGGTGGGGACTGATGTTTTTCATCAGGAGACACTCCTGTCTTCAGCACAGCTATGCATCATCTGTTGTGCCTTTGACCCTCTGCTAAAAGAAAAGGTATCTCTAAAGTGCTTAGGAGCTGCCAAGACTTACGAATTTTTAATGTTGAAATTTTGCTTCAACTCAGTGTTCTTACTTCCTAGCTCTACTGTTTCATGTGACCTGCTAGGCAACTCTGAAGAGAAGCTGAGTTCAATAAGCATTTATTTGTTATAATTCCGGCTCATCAAATGATCTTGGAGATTAATATAATATAGTATAACATAATCTATCTCCAGATGAGAGAAAGGAAAAGGAAGAAACCCGAGAGAAGAACAAAAATAGATAAAGTATGAATGAGTAGATTACCTATTGATGGGAGAGTTAGAGTATGATATTTAGATGTGAAGTAAGAGGATGAGAGGCCAAGATGCATGTGATTTGCACCAACGATCAAAATACTCTGAATGTGCCATGTAGTGCAGCAAGTTTAAATATAGATCCTGTTCAGTTAACAAAATTTTTTCCCTCTGAGTTGTGAATTCCCCGCCCTTCAAGTTGTGTATCCCTAACCTTCCCCACACCAACAAAAAAAAAAAACTTTTATCTCACGTGTTAAATGAGTGGAATAAAAAGAAAAAGGCCTTTTTTAATTTCTTGTCTCCCAAACAGATTTGTTATCCCAAATTACTTACTGAAATTATCTGGGACAATTCTTTTAAAAACCCAATGCATGAATGATCTTATTATTGAGATTAATACATTCCACCAAATTCTACCCACTATTCCACACCACTCTGATTGCTCATGTGAATTTTTTAATTAGATAAGTTTTTAAAGTGTGTTCTTTAAAGAATCTGGTTTAAATGTTGATTTTTAAAAAGAAGCTTAGATACATGAGTGAACATTGACTTTTTTGGAAAAAAAAATCACTTGAATCAAAATATAAGGTTTGTTCTATTTACCAATGCTGTGCCTACAACTTTGATAAAACATTCCAATGAAATCCGAAGAGTTAACACTTCCTAAATTCAGGTTATCTCCACATGGGCTGGGAAATAACAGTTTCTTCATTATCTTCTTTATAACCTGAATCTCAAAGGTCAGTCAATGATGGCAAATGCAATAGGGGAAAAAGAAGCAACAAAAACAAAACCAACAAAAAAGCTTTAGTGCCAATTTAAAAAAAAAAAAAAAAAAAGCCCTGATAAGTAACAAAGAATCCTGATTTTTAAAAAGAAAGTACATTTACCAATTTTTTTCTAATCTCTTTAAAGTTTTTCAATAGTTCTAAATTAAATCGCTTTCACCCTTATCTCTTTATCCATCAGAAAATCCGAAGGGTATTTGGATTCAGACATCCATTGGACCAAAGATCTTTCATTACACAGCACAAACAAGCACTTTTATTGAACAAGAACCCAATTACTTAACCTAGCTTCAGGTTTCATTCTACCCTATGGCATCTACTTTGACAGAAGCCTACTAATCTGTTCTGATGGATGTTGCTACATATCAGTTCTGATACACAGAGATGATTCCTAACTTTCTTGTAGAGAACCACTGATTAAATAAACTGAGATGCCCATCTCAGCTTCCGTGGACCAATGAATAACAATGAGAAAGACTGCAGGCAGATATGGACCCTTTCTTCCTCCATAAGGCACCAGCAGAGAAAGAGTTGGAAAAAAGGAGTATCTGCTCTGAGAAAATGACCAGCATTTACCAAAGTCCTGTATCACCATTGTCTGAGATTCTCTCCAGATTGTTTCTGCTCTTTAAATCACTGTCATACTTCCCACATTTTGCTTTAAGAGAAGAAAATCAGTTATGTAAGGTTCTTGTACCTTTTCTACTGCCATTCTTGTTTTCAAACTTATTGATAAACAATGTTAATGACTTGAACTTTAGGTCGGTAATTCTCAACACTAAATGCACATTAGAATACTCTAGGAAATTTAAGAGAGCCTGAGACCCATCCTTACAGATTCTGATTTACTTCATCAGGATCCTTACAGATTCTGATTTACTTCATCAGAATAATAATTGAGCATTATTATTTTTTTTTAAATGTTCTCCAGATGGGGGAAAAAAGGGAGGGTGGGGGAGTTCTCTAGATGATTGTAATATAAAGCTAAAGTTGAGAAGAATTACTTGATATAAATAGCAACAAACATTTTTTAATTTTATATTAGAATTATAAAAAGCTGTTAGGAACCATTTAGTCTAGTTTCACTAACTTCACTAACAATGCAGGAATATTTTAAAGAAAAGCCTCTGAAAAGTTATACAATGAACGTATTTTTACCTCATGGCAGTCTATATCTTTGGTTTCCTTTTAACATTAAATCTTTAGAAAAAAATCCCCAAGATACTTCAAAGTATCCTGCTTATGATAACACTGTTTATATTAATAAGCTCAATAATATCCAATAATAAAGAATGGGGATACAGAGAGAAAGAGGGAGAGAGGGACCCACCCAAAATAAATCGGAATAGGGAGAATACCTTCTGTGTAAAATATTTTAAGGATGTACCTATGTTCATGTAAAATAATACCTTTTTGAAGAAGATGGTGAAGATCGGTTTCTAAGAAATATAAGGTTAGGCTTTTATTTTTAGTTTACACCTTTTAAATTACGTCTCTATCTAATCATTTGTATGAACTGCTTTCGTGTATTTCAACTAGCAGAATTTATTTGGATATTGGGATAATAAACCATTTGTATCCCCCTTTTAAAAGTTTTTAGTCTTATTTTCCAGTACTGATACGAAATTAGCTACCCGCCTTTTCTCGTGCTACCATTTAGAGCTAACAAAATTCCATATGAGGGCCTGTTGGCTATTTGAAAGAAAACAATAGTGTTTTCCCTTGGTGGAAACTCATTTCAATTCTTCTTCATATTCTTTTAAAGATTGTGTATTGTGTGCTTAGTATTCATGTGATGGAATTGAAGGATATAAACATAATTTCACCAATTCCTGCCATGAAGAAGCTTATATTAACAATGAAGGAGATAAAAATAATAACAAAAAGAAGGAGGGAGGCAAGATGGAGGAAGAGTAGTAGACTGAGATGACATCAGGTCGCAGGAGTTCAGCATAGGTATCAAACCATTCCAAACACCTACAAACCCAACAGGATATTGAAGAGAAGAATAGCAGCAATTCTAGGAACAGAAAATTGACCACTTTCTGAAAGGTAGGATGTGCAAAGAAGTGAATCCAAACAGATGGGAAGATAGACCATGGGGGGAAGGGCCAGCTCCCGGCAAGCCACAGAGCAGCAGAGCACAAAATCGGAACTTTTAGTTAGAAGTCTACTCCACTGAGGGACATTGTTCCAGAGGCTAAGCTGGGGTGGAGTCCTTGTGGGGACAGTGGTTTCAGGTCCTGCGGGGTCAGAGAAAGACTGGGGTGTCTGAGTGTGTCAGAGCTCACAGGTATCAGAGTGGGGAAGCCGACTACAGAGACAGAGCCAAGGAGTGAGCTCTCAGCTCAGGGTTACCTTAAACCGGGATCTGTGGCACAGTTGGACCACTGCTCTTTGAGCAGGGACCCCACAACTGGCAGATCCATGGGTGACTCAGCTTTCTCCCCCAGAGGAGCAGCACAGCAAGAATATGCTGGATTTGGAGACTCCAAATGGGGCTGTGTGCCAGAAACAGAAATGCTCAGACACAGGCCACATGAGCTTGGACCATGTCTGGAGATTAGGGAGACAGGAGTGATTGACCACTTTTCTCTGAGGGTACACTGAGGAATAAGGCCCCAAGCTCTTGGCTCCTCCAAGCCAGAGATTGGGAGGCCACCATTTTCATTCTCATCCTCCAGAGCTCTACAGAAAGCATTCAGGGAACAAAAGGTCCTGAGAGCGAACCCGAGCAGGTTACTTAGCCTGGACAATAGCAAGGGCAGTGCAATTCCATCTCAGGCAAAGACATTTGAGAATCACTATAACAGGTCCCTCCCCAAGAAGATCAGCAAGAACATCCAGCCAAGACCAAGCTTACCAATTAAGGAGAACCGTGGAACTTCAGAGCTGGGGGAAAGTAATGCATGGAATTCATGGCTTTCTCCCTAAGATCCTTTAGTCTTGCAAGTTAAATTAATTTTTTTTTAATTTTATTTTTTTCTTATTCTAATTTTTTAAACTTTTCCTCTTTCCTCTTTTAACGTTTTTTAACTAGTTTATCTTAACAATACCTTTCTAAAAAAAAAAAACAAAACTTTTTAAACCTTAATTATTATAGTCATTTTTTAGCCTTCATTGTATTTAACCTTATTTTTTGTATACATATAGGGTTTTTTTTTCCCAAAAAATTTTGGGATACAATTTCTTCTAATGGATCAAAATATACCCTAAATCTAGCACAGGGATTTGTTCTAGTTTCCAGCCTGAGCATATTCTCGCCACTTTTTTTTTCTTTCCTTTTCCAACCAACTTATCTTATAAATTCCTTTTCTAGAATTTTCTTAAAATTTTCATCTTTACAGTCTTATTCCACTCCTTTATTGAGTTTATGCTTATTTTTGTATATATATATAAGTTTTTCTTTCCTTAAAATTTTGGGAGGTAGTTTCTTCTAAGAGACCAAAATACACCCAAAAATCAAATGGGTGGCTCTGTTCTATTCACCAGTTTAGTATGTGTGTGTGTGTGTGTGTGTGTGTGTGTGTGTGTGTGTGTGTGTATTTTTTTTTTTACCCCCTTTCTTCTCCCCCCAATTTGGGGTCTCTTCTGATTTGGTTAGCGTACATTTTTCTGGGGTCTCTGCCACCCTTTTAGTATTTTATTCTCTTGTTCATATATTCATATCTGGATAAAATGACAAGGTGGAAAAACTCACAACGAAAAAAAGAACAAGAGGCAGTTCTGAAGCCTAGGGACCTAATCAATATGGACATTGGTAATATGTCAGATCTAGACTTCAGAATAATGATTCTCAAGGTGCTAGCTGGGCTCCAAAAAGGCATGGAAGATATTAGAGAAACCTGCCTGGAGAATTAAAAGCCCTTTATGGAGAAATAAAAAAACTAAAATCTAACCAAACTGAAATCAGAAAAGCTATTAACGAAGTGCAATAAAAAATGGAAGCTCTTACTGCTAGGATAATGAGGCAGAAGAGAGAATTAGTGGTATAGAAGACCAAATGATGGAGAATAAAGAAGCTGAGCAAAAGAGAGACAAACAACTGGACAATGAGGGGAGAATTTTGGAGAAAAATGATACCATAAGATGAAACAATATTAGAGGGGCACCTGGGTGGCTCAGTGGGTTAAGCCCCTGCCTTTGGATCAGGTCATGATCTCAGGGTCCTGGGATCGAGCCCCACATTGGGCTCTCTGCAGAGCAGGGAGCCTGTTTCCCCATCTTTTTCTGTCTGCCTCTCTGCCTACTTGTGATCTCTATCTGTCGAAAAAATAAATAAAATCTTAAAAAAAAAAAAGATGAAACAATATTAGAATAATAGGGATTCCAGAAGAAGAAGAAAGAGAGAGGGGGCAGAATATATATTGGAGTGAATTATAGAAGACAATTCCCCTAAAATGGCAAAGGGAACAAGCACCAAAATTCAGGAGGCATAGAGAACCCCCTCAAAATCAATAAAAATAGGTCAACACCCCATCATCTAATAGTAAAACTTACAAGTCTTAGTGATAAAGAGAAAATCCTGAAAGCAGCTTGGGATAAGAAGTCTGTAACATACAATGGTAAAAAGATGAGATTGGCAGCAGACTTAGCCACAGAGACCTGGCAGGCCAGAAAGAACTGGCACGATATATTCAGTGCACTAAATGAGAAAAATATGCAGCCAAGAATACTATATCCAGCTAGGTTATCATTGAAAATAGGAAAGATAAAAAGCTTCCAGGACAAACAAAAACTAAAAGAATTTGCAAACACCAAACCAGCCCTACAGGAAATATTGAAAGGGGTCTTCTAAGCAAAGAGAGAGCCTAAAAGTAGTAGACCAGAAAGGAACAGAAACAATACACAATAACAGTCACCTGCTCCTTACAGGCAGTACAACAGCACTAAATTCTTATCTTTCAATAGTTACTCTGAATGTAAATGGGCTAAATGTTCCAATCAAAAGACCACAGGTTATCAGAATGGATTAAAAAAAAAAAAACAACAACAACAAAACCATCAATATGCTGTCTTAAAAAAAACTCATTTTACACCCAAAGACACCTCCAGATTTAAAGTGAGGGGGTAGGAAAAAATTTACCATGATAATGGACATCAAAAGAAAGCTAGGATGGCAATTCCTATATCAGATAAATTATATTTTAAGCCAAAGACTATAATAAGAGATGAGGAAGGACACTATATCATAATCAAAGAGTCTGTCCAACAAAAGGATCTAATAATTATAAAAATTTATGCCTTTAATATGGGAGCAACCAATTATATAAACCAATTAATAACAAAATCAAAGAAACACATCAACAATAATACAATAAAATAGGGGACTTTAACACCCCCCTCACTGAAATGGACAGATCATCCAAGCAAAAGATCAACGAGCAAATAAGGACCTTAAATGACACACTGGACCAGATGGACATCACAGACATATTCAAAACATTCTATCCCAAAGCAACAGAATACACATTATTCTCTAGTCACATGTAATACTCTCCAGAATAGATCCCATCCTGGGTCACAAATCAGGTCTCAACTAGTACCAAAAGACTGGGATCATTCCCTGCACATTTTCAGACCACAATGCTCTGAAGCTAGAACTCAATAACAAGAGAAAAGTTGAAAAGAACTCAAATACATGGAGACTAAATAGCATCCTACTAAAGAATGAATGGGTCAACCAGGAAATTAAAGAAGAATTGAAAAAATTCACGGAAACAAATGATAATGAATACACAATTGTTCAAAATCTGTGGGACACAGCAAAGGAAGTCCTGAAAGGAAAGTATATAGTGATACAAGCCTTTCTCAAGAAACAAGAAAGTTCTCAAGTATGCAACCTAACCCTACACCTAAAGGAGCTGGAGAAAGAACAGCAAAGAAAGCTGAAACCCAGCAGAAGAGAAATCATAGAGATCAGAGCAGAAATCAATGAAATAGAAACCAAAAAAACCAGTAGAACAAATCAACGAAACTAGGAGCTGGTTCTTTGAAAGAATTAAGAAGACTGATAAACCCCTGGCCAGACTTATCAAATTAAATTAAATAAAAATCATTACCCTTTCCATTTCAAGATGATATTTCTAAACATTCTGCTGTTCATTCACATAATGGCAAAATCTGATGCATTTGCCTAAGTCCTTTCAATCCTGTTATATATATTAACCTGTCACCTGGAGAGGCCCCCCCCGTTTTTATTATTCTCTTTTAATTTTTACAATAACTGTTTCTTTTGCACCCTCTTTTCTGTTGGTGGTTGAGCACTGGATTTTCCTTGTCAGGATAATTTGCTCCATCTCCTACATCTCTCTCTCTCTATTTTTCATTCTGTTGTTTGTTTGCCATTTTTCTGTTTCATTAATGAGGAGTATATATATCACAAAGTCCCAGGCTGTGATTCAGGGAACCCAGAATTTAGTCCTTCTTACAAATATGAGACCTGGGGAAAATCACTTCACTTTTTGAATGCCAGTTTTCTCATCTAGAAAAGCCTACAATCTCTTCAACAAATTGTGTTGGGAAAATTGGACAGCCACATGCAGAAAAATGAAACAACCATTTCCTTACAACACACACACAAGTAGACTCAAAATGGATGAAAGACCTCAATGTGAGACAGGAATCCATCAAAATCCTTGAAGAGAACACAGGCAGCAACCTCTTCGACCTCAGCCACAGCAACTTCTTCCTAGAAACATCACCAAATGCAAGGGAAGCAAGGGCAAAAATGAACTATTGGGACTTCATCAAGATCAAAAGCTTTTGCACAGCAAAGGAAACAGTCAACAAAACCAAAAGACAACTGACAGATCGGAGAAGATATTTGCAAATGACATGTCAGATAAAGGGCTAGTATCCAAGATCTATAAAGAACTTATCAAACTCAACACCCAAAGAACAAATAATCCAATCAAGAAATGGGCAGAAGTCATGAACAGACATTTCTGCAAAGAAGACATCCAGATGGCCAACAGACACATGAAAAAGTGCTCCACATCACTCGACATCAGGGAAATACAAATCAAAATCACAATGAGATACCACCCCACACCAGTCAGAATGGCTAAAATTAACAAGTCAGGAAATGACAGATGCTGGCGAGGTTGTGGAGAAAGGGGAACCCTCCCACACTGTTGGTCGGAATGCAAGACGGTGTAGCCACTCTGGAAAACAGTATGGAGCTTCCTCAAAAAGTTGAAAATTGAGCTACCCTCAATTTTCGCACTACTGTGTATTTATCCTAAAGATACAAATGTAGTGATCCAAAGGGCATGTGCACCCTAATGTTTATAGCAGCAAAGTCCATAATAGCCAAACTATGGAAAGAACCTAGGTGTCCATCAAGAGATGAGTGGATAAAGAAGATGTGGTATACAATGGAATACTATGCAGCCATCAAAAGAAAAGAAATTTTGCCATTTGCAACCATGTGGGTGGAACTAGAGGGTATTATGCTGAGTGAAATAAGTCAATCAGAAAAAGACAAATATCATATGATCTCCCTGATATGAGGGATTTGAGAGGCAGAGTGGGGGGTTTGGGGGGTAGGGAAGGAAAAAATGAAACAAGATGGGATTGGGAGGGAGTCAAACCATAAGAGACTCTAAATCTCACAGAACAAACTGAGGGTTGCTGGGGAGAGGGGGGTTATGGAGACAGTGGCTGGATTATGGACATTGGGGAGGGTGTGTGATATGGTGAGTGCTGTGAAGAAGTGTGTAAGCCTGACGATTCACAGACCTGTACCACTGGGGTAAATAATACATTATATGTTAATAAAATAATTAATAAAAAATAACAAAAATAAAAATAATAATTTTGCTGCAAGTTTATAAATAAAGGAAACAAAAGCATACAGGGGAGTCTATTCTTTCAAGATGGTGGGCAGTAAATACAGGGAGAGTAAAGTTGGTAAATAGGCATAGAACACTTTTATAAAAATTTACTTTTCAAGTTAACAGTATTTTTATGTGTTATTTTAATTCACTTTTATAACAGTGCCAATACTACTATTTCTAATTTATAAATGCATAAATGGAAGCTCATGACATAATGGCTTTAAGATACATTTCTTCTCTGAATATACCCTGATGCATCAATGTTGCTCTACAATAGCCAAGAATTAAAGATATTTTCTAAATGTGGTCTCATCAGTGCAGAAGCAAGTGACTCTACCAGGTCCATTGATTTTAAGACTAACACATCTGATAATTTGTTCTAGAGTGAAGAGTGTGGTGGGGGTGGGAAGAGGCAGAGATCAAAGAAGTTGAGTATGTGGGGGAATGAGCAGCTAAGCCTGCCTAGAAGAGTCAATGATAGCTTCAGAGAGGAAATAAGGTTGGCTTGAAATGAGGTTTGAAAGGCAAGGTATAATATTCTGGGGAGACAAACAATGGGGTTTTCATTCTAGGCACAGGGAGTAACACAACCAGAAACACTGTCTGTTTTGGCATGCTTTCATACCGCATAGAATTATAAGGACAGGAACAAAGGGACAAATGGGAATGAGATCAGAAAGGTAGATAGAAGAATGACCATTATTATCTCGGGGATTTGGATATGATTCCACAGGCAATTGATCAACAAAATAATAACACATTTTATGTCCAGGAAAATATCTGTGTATTCAGTATAAGTTAAAAAGGAATAAAATCATATATAATAGAGATGCTTTTAGCTAAAATAAAATATCCACAAAAGTATCAGTAGCTTTTAAGTTAAAAAGCCAGTTTGTTACTTTTGTAATTTTTACTCCTTGTCACAAACATGGTCACACACTTTTGTGAAAAAGAATGGTCTTTTTCATTAAGTTATGTGTGATATAGAAGAGTTAACAGGTGCCTAATATGAGTGCTTGTGGTTAGGATCACTTTCAAATTTATTTTGGCATAATATTTCCAGCAAAAAATTCTAAGTCAGTTAATTAAAAAAAAATGTCAAACTTCTATTAGAGGCCATTTATTGCAGGCTGTATACTATGATTTCTTTGCTTCCAATTTCTTGTCAAACGAAAAGTCATATCTTAGTTACTCCCGAACAATTTTTAGTTTTAGCTTCTATAGTACAGATGTCTACCGCATATTCTAAAATTGGGATCCCTACTGAGAACAACAGGAAACCATGGTAAGGAAAGAAAATACACAACAATATGCATGAAAAGAGAATTTTTTCTCTCTTAGTTTTAATGTTCTTTAAGACAGTATGCTGATTTCCTCTGATGTGAGAACATTCCTCAAAGACACTAAATTTAGAGTCTTTAAACAATATTCTGTTCTATGAAATTCTTATAAAACACTCACTGTTGAGATTTTAAAAGTATGGGTTAATAAGTAGTTTCAGACAATAACAGAACAAAGCTACTTATTTTATATTTGGAATATGAGACTAAAATGTTTTTGTTCAATCCAATGTTAGGGATTACACTGTTTTTTTTTTTGTTTGTTTTTTTACTTGATAGAAGTATAATTTATAGCATCTGTATGTAGATTAATTGTGATTATTTCATGTTTTATTGTCAAATTTCCTTGGCTAATAAAGCCATAGATAATGAAGCTGGCAGAAGAGATCATTTTCTAGAGTTTTCAAGGTCAATATGTCAATTAAGATCTCTGGGCTAATTCATTAGTACTGGAAAAAAATGAACATGCTGAGCAACAGGAGATTGCAAGTCTGGGATATCAAACATCTGTATTGACTTATGACGGCCTCAAGTCCTCTCTTTTGTGAAGTGATTTAGAGAGGCAAATTACTTTTTCACTAATTTGACAAAGATGAGACTTTTTAAAACTTCATAATATAGGTTCAAAGATGCAGCATCATATAAATCAGTGAACCATGATACGTATATTAACCAAATTCTCCAAGTACATAAGTTTTCCATGTCATTTAGAAACAGCATGATTTTGTTTCGATTAATTCATTTGACAAAGATTTATAATTTACTGAATATGTACTCTGCACAAATTCTATGTTAGCCATGTGGGAGGAGGGAAAAAGACGTATCCACTGTCTTCAGTCTCAAATACCCTACAGAGATAGATATTAAACAATTGGGTACACAGTTGTTAATTATAGCTGCCACAAGTCTCACAAAGGTAAAGTTATGCAAGATGTGAGAGCCTACAATTGTTATCATATAGTAGCTTCAAAATGAGAAAAATATGGCCTGAACATATTCATGGACTATATAGACATTAATTTTATAATTAAATATAACTGAATAAGGATTTAATGAGAACCTAATGTATTCCATTCATTCTGTGGGGGTTTAGGATATAAGGAAGTCATATATTGTAATTGGGGAAACAGACATAGGCACAGCAAACTGCTAAAAGCTATAGATAAAAGAGTGGCTAGAGGTTAAAAAATGCTTTGGAGAGATGACTCATTCATTCATTTATTAAAATATTTGTTGAATACTTACCATTTTTCCAACATTGTGGTTGGTGTTAGGGATATATGTCAATAAAACATAACCCCAGTCCGTAAAGGACTCACTTTCTAGAGCAGTTTTCTAAACAGGACTCACTTTCTAGAGCAGTGGTCTAAACCAGGGTGGTTCTACCCTCAGGGGACATATGGCAAAGTTTGTAGATATTTTTCTTTGTCACACTGGGGAGGGGACACTACCTTCATCTACTAGGTAGAGGCCAGAGGTACTATTACACATCCTACAATAAAAGGAAGAGTAGCCCCCATGAAAAATAATTAAACATCCCAAAATACCAATATTGCTAAGACAGGTAAACCCTTTAGAGTCACAGAGAAATAAGTAATCAATTACAATTCAGTAGTATTAGTGATGAATGGGGATATGCTTTAAAAGACTGAGGAAAGTAAAGGATAGACTATGACATGTCAAGGAGAGTAGGCAAGAAAAATCATTTCATTTCACTTGGTACACTATTATTGCAAATTATGGTGAGATACTGGGAAAAGGATAGAAAGATTAATAAAGAATAGATATGAGAGAGTATTTGAGAGATAAAATAATTATTAAGTTATTCAGCAATTATATGATGAAAGTTTGGGAGGAGAAAGAGTTGAAGCAGATGAAAGAGCCAAGGATTTCCTTAAAATTTGTTTCATTTGGGTGGTGTTAATGTTCACATACACTGGAATGAAGGAAAAAGAACAAGCTTTGAAAGATATTAATAATGATAACAAAAAATAATATTTACATGTTATATGTCAGACAGTGTGCTAGTCACAGCAAACTATTAAATTTGTCATAACCCTTGATAGGGAGATAGAACTATTTAAATAGGTACTGTTACCCCTAGTTTTTAAGATAGGATAAGAGAGATTAAATAAATTATTCAAGGTCACATCACTCATTAGAGGCAATATCCAGACTCCAACTGAGATTTACCTTCTAAAGCCAATGCTGTCAACCTCTATGCTCTATATGATAAGAACAGACTATAGACAATCCAGGTGGAATTTTCACAGTTTGGATCCAATTTGCCTAAGTTCTTCAAAAAGCAAAACCTGGCATAAAAGCTTGTATACTACCAGTTTATTAGGAAGGACAATTCCAGAGAAGCAGAAGTGAAGAGAAATTTGTGTGAGTCAAGGATGTACAGAGAACAAATATTCAGTATTAAGTTAAACACACTTGATCTCTTGATTGTAGGACAGTCTTCTAAGAGGGCATTTGAACTATCATATTTCAGAATAGTCCATGTGGAAGATGAAAGGGAGAATACTCACCAACTCTCAGCAACATTAAATATTTGTTCCAAAAGCTTTAGCTCCCTGCCTTTCCTAGGTTGCTCATGCAAAGATACCAAGTGGGCCTCAGTGGCAAGAGAGATGTCTTATGGCAGGATGCAAGAAAGATTCAGGTGCAAGAAAGAAAAGGCACTGATGAGTTGTTGGTTACACAATCACAAGGAAGCTAATGCAAAATAAGAGACCAAGTTCCTGAGACAAGTACAATTGGGAACTATGCAATGGTATGTAAGAAATAGCTGATATATCTGTTCTCTAAATATTATCAGCTTTGTTGTTCTCTTATGTTATTTCCCCTTCTGGTGTCTTAATTTCTACAAAATGGAGAAAGCCACAGTACCTGTCAAGGAGTGCTGTGGGGATTAAAAGGTTTTAATATTATCAATCATTTAAAACAGTAACAATATAAGCATCAAATGCACTTATCATTTGTTATTGACATCATCACCATCATTGTTGTTGAGAAGGAGAAGATCACCCCCTTAATATCCAGGAACTGGCTGACACTAACACCAAAGCCTGGGTACTGTTAGAAGCTGGCCTGGCACTCATGGCTAAGAATATAATGTTCTCTTATTGAATATAAACAATCTAACTGAAAACATGAGGATCCAACAATGTCACTTTGTGACCATGTTGAGGTGAGACAAAAAACAAAACCTTCATTTATCAAATAGGGAGTACGATAGTCCGTATTCAAAAGAGTATTTGAGAAAATGGGTAAAATAGAAGACAGATTACATTGGGCAAATTGATGAGTAGGAGATGGGGAATTCAGTTATTTTTAAAGTATAAATGTGAATGGGACAGAGATGGAGATTTAACTTGGGGAAATGTAAGGTTGCAGGAGAGATTACTTAACAACAGGGAAAAGTAAACATTTTAGTTTGCTTTAAGAAAGGGTCCATGGGAAAGATGTGTTTGAAGATCCAAGAGAGTGAGGAGACATTTGATGAATGAAGTTCCTAGAGTACATAGAAGAAAGAGATATCAAGAACATAGTTGGAGAACTAACCCTGAAAAGGAAAAGGTATTTCATTTCTGAAATTGGAGGAGAAAGGGAGATAAATAGTATTGCCCAATGTGAAGGATCTGTGATAGATGCTAAAGGGAGAAGGCAGTAAGAAATTTTATCACTGATGACTTGTTTTCTCAGTCAGGAAATAATCCAAGACATCTGTTGAGGGTACGGGTTGGTAGCTTGGTAACACTGGAACAGCCACAACAAAAAGAGAACTGGAACCAATAGAAAGGAAAGAACAAGGTATCAGGCACTATTAAGAATCCAGGTAACACTTCCTTTCATGGGTGGCAGTGAGAGTGGATAGTGCACCCTGAAGGCTTCAGGCACATTGTGAGAGTACAAGGTGGTGTGGTAATGCCTGCCCACCTCCAAAAGGCACACTCCTATCCTCTATCCAGGTGAATCTTTGCTCCTAATCATGGCATTGCCAAGTTTCACTTCTGGTACTTTGCATCTCAGCTGAAGACTGAAGTCTACAGGGAAAACTGTCTACAAATTGTCTACCTGTGGACAGGTGTTGAAGAAATCCACTTTATGGGTGAAGAACTTCAGCACCTGACTATGCTATGACTCTGGAAGTGGCAACACAACATGTACTGAGAGGACCAGGACCTGACCACTGCAGGAAGTGTCTCCCAGTGCTGACACATGGATGAATGGCACTGTGTCTGGGCCCACTCAATCCAGATCATGATGGTGGAGGAGACTGCAGCCAGCAAGTGCCCGCTGGCAGCCAAGCAATTCCATGACTCCAAGATCAAATTTCCACTGTCCTGCCCGGTCCTGAGCTGCCAGCAAGCCACGCTTCACCAGCAAGAGGCCCAACACCTTCTTTTACATGCAGAGCCTCCCAGTCCTAGGTCTGCCCAAATAAACTCCTTGGGAAAACCAGGGAAAAAGAGAGAGAGAGAGAGAAAGAGAGAATGCAGTTAAGTCAAAAGACTCTATATTCATAACCTTAATGGTCCTGATCAGTGAGGCTATGTAATGCTTCTCTAGAAGTCCTCAGCAGCTGAGATGAGAAAAAGACAAATCAAATGCTTGGACTGATTCCTTTTCTCAGTGGCAAGTTTTCTGTGGTGTAAGGTTAATTAAGAGGAACAAAAGAATAAAAAATCTAAAGAGAGCCCAGTTGAAATAAGCAATGACTATGTCTGGACTTGATAACAGGTAAGCAAAGCCAGCTACAGACTGACTCATTAATGGAAGTCAAAGTTCTAGGTCACTGGAGGTGCAGGATGGGGTAAGTAGGTGGAGATGCAGAGGAGAGGAAGAATGATGGCTAGGGTAGGTAGCAGTGCCACTGAGGGAACTGGAAGGTTAGAAGGATACAGGGTTTCAGATAATAAGTTTAAGATTTTGGAAACTGAAGAGTTGTAAAGGATAGTGAGATGCATACAATACTCTAGAAATTTGTCCTTGAAGTTGGGCAGGGGTGTGGAGAGAAGTATCAGAGAAAAGTTCCAAGACCCTCACTGCTATAAAAGGTATTAAATATTAATGAGACAAATTTTGAAAAAATTACCAAATATTAGTTACTCTATTATCTCAGGGAATGTAAGATTCCTAGTACACTAGGAAGAAGTGTAAAGAAAGAAGTGTAAGAAGTGTAAAGAAAGAAGAAAGAAGAAAGAAAGAAGAAAAAGAAAACACCTTTAATGTTTCATATTATAATTCAGAAAATTTACACTACTGTACGATAAGTTTCATTAAGCTGCAGTGAGAATTATTTTTACAGAATGCTTATATGCTACACATAGACATTACGAATAAATTTGCTGGTATCTACTGATACAACTTTAAAACATATTCAAAGGATTTAAGAAGCTACATTGTTAAAAGAACAGTATATAATTCTTATGCCACTTTTCTATGTATGAAATTCCTTTTTTTTTATTTTTAAGATTTTATTTATTAATCAGAGAGAAGGGGAGGGGGAAAGAGAGAGAGAGAGGGAGGCAGAGGGAGAAACAGGTTTCCAGCTGAGCAAGGAGCCTGATGTGGGACTTGATCCCAGGACCCTGGAATCATGACCTGAGACAAAGGCAGCTGCTTAACCGATTGAGCCACACAGGCATCCCTGTGTATCAATTTCTTAATAGGAAAAGTAACTGGACAAATCTAGTGACCCTAGTAAATATTTGGTACTTAAACTGAAGCTTTACTTAGCCCTGAAAAGAAATTCAGTATTCTCACTCTTGGTGAAATCTTAAAGAATGACTCATTACACCTAACTGTTCCTCCAAAATGTCTGGCTGTTAGAGGTGACTTAGTAGGGCAGAAAATAAAACATACCCATATTTTACTTGCTATAAAGAAGACTGTAAACTGTAATTATGAAATATTAAATCCCATTTCCACAGAAAAAAGTTACCTGATTACATCCCTGAAAAAATACATATGTCTTAATTCTTAACATCTTAATTTTGCTACATTTAGTAAGACCTTATTTTAAGGTTTGCCTTTTTCCTGATGCTGATCATCATACTAGGAGAATAATCAGAAACCACTAAGAGAAGATGGCAAAGAAATGCCATAAAAAAATACTTAAATAGGATATATTGGGGAAAAAAAAACTTGTGTCATCTAGGCAGTCTTATTTGATATGTAGAATATCTTTTACAAAAATTAGGTGATTTTTAGGTGGTGTTTACAACTAAAAGATAGAAAAAGTCAACATGCTTTTAATTTAACTTTTCTTCTGGAATCCTCAGGCAATGTTATAGCTGATTATAATTGACTCATTTAACTCATCTGAATTAATTTTTAATAAGCTATCAAAAGATGGACCAATTTTCTCTAGTTTCTCTTGGGAATTGGAGATAATTAAATGAAGGTGCAATCCTTACTTCTAAGGATATTTTTTGGTTAATTTTTGAGGCTTCTTCCTTCTAATTTTCCTTGGGTCTGTATACCATTCTGATCCTAACTCCACCATGGGTGATTAAGAGTTCTACTTGTACATATTTCACTATCAAATATGAATAACTCTTATGTCACAGTTATGATTTACCTGCAAAGCCAAGAACTTTGTCAGTCATTACCTAGCATTATACTGTTTTATTCACAAACAATTCACTTATTGATTTCATATGTAAGTAATGTTTTATGTTCTTAGCAATTAGATTTCAATCCTGAAATCCTTACTCTTATCTCTCAATTTCCACATATCTATTGGGATAATCAAAAATTATGAATAGGCCATATATGAGTATCTACAATTCTGCATGCAATAATAAGAGCCACTAATCACATGCAGCTATTGAGCCCTTGAAGTGTGTCACTAGTCTGAATTGAGATGTGCTGTAAGTTTAAAATACAAAGCAGATATAGATGTCTTAGAACAAAAAAGGTAAAATATCTCACTAACTTTTATATGGATTAGATGTTGAAATGGTGATATGTTAATATATTTGCTAAAATAAAACATATTAAAATAATTTTATCAATTATAGTATAATGGTATGGCTATAAAAACTTAAAAATTACATATATGATTGACATTTCCATTTCCCATTACAATTTTATCGGGCAGTACTGCCCTAGCACAAAGATCAAAATTAGTACACTCAGTAAATGTATCCTACAAAAGAATGCAGGTATAGAGAATATTATAGGAAACCCTATTATCCGCCCCACCATTTCTCATGGGTTTTGCTCATTCTTCCTCTTTGAAAGTAACCAAGATTTTAAAACAGCTGTTTAAAGGTATGAATGGACAAGAACCAAGTTTTAAAGTGTTTCAGAGTACAATCCAATAATTATATAGTATTTCTATTGCTTACAACATAATGTGTTACTATGTAGAAATAACATTCAAAATAGCTGATGGAGTATGAAGTTTAATAGAAACTCTGTATCTCCTAACTCTAGCATTCTTTACACATTAAAATGGTTATGTAAAAGCAGACCAAAAAAAAAAAAAAAAAAACCACACAACAACAACAAAAAACTCTGGCTACTCATATAGTTACTCTTTTGGTGACAAATGTGCAATGATTCCTCATGCAACATTTTATAAGTACCCCACTGCTGTAAATGATTCAGCACACTCTGGCCATGAATAATTCATAGGGGAAGAACCAAATACCAAATTTGTTGGGTTATGTGATGTTTACAGTAGCTTTTAAAACTTATCTGCAGAGGGGCGCCTGGGTGGTTCTGTGGGTTAAAGCCTCTGCCTTTGGCTCAGGTCATGATCCCAGGGTTCTGGGATAGAGCCCTGCACCGGGCTCTCTGCTCAGCAGGGAGCCTGTTTCCTCCTCTCTCTCTCTCTCTCTGCCTGCCTCTCTGCCTGCTTGTGATCTCTGTCTGTCAAATAAATAAATAAAATCTTTAAAAATAACTAAATAAAAATTAAAACTTATCTGCAGACTTATTCCCATTGCTCCATTTCTTATCATTATCTTTGTGGGAGGACAATTACCATGATGGACATAAAACCTGAAACAGTTAAATAATACTGCAAAATGCTCCATAAAATTTAAGCGCAACATGGAATAATTTCTCCATTTCTCTAAGTATGATGACTAACCTTGGGATTCATGGAAACATCAAACCTCTGTTTTAAATAGGGATTTTTTTGAAAGTATGACAATTTTAGCTTTGTAACTACAGATGGCATATAATGATTTAGAAATTATTGACTTTTGTCAACTCTTTTTCTTATTTCTTCCTCTCATTTTTATTTTCTTTAAATCATCAATAGTATTCTTTTAAAATCATCAAAGAATCAATATTCCTTATAACAAGTTACAAAAAAACAAAGTGAAAATATTTTATTTCTTTTGATTTTTTAAAGATTTTTTAAAGATTTATTAATATGTATTTATGTTTTATGTATTTAAAGATGTATGTAATAAATAATTACATAAATAATAAATAATAAATAAAGATTTATGTAATAAGTTACAAAAAAACAAAGTGAAGATATTTTATTTCTTTTGATTTTTTTGAAGATTTATTAATATGAGAAAGGGAGCAAGACAGTAGGGGGAGGGGTAATAGGAGAGGGACAAAGAGAACCTCAAGCAGAATCCCATGGAGACCCCACATGGAGCTTGATCTCACAACCCTGAGATCGTGACCTGAGCTGGAACCAAGAGTCAGTCACTCAATTGAGCCACTCAGGCTCCCCTCTTTTTTTATTTATAATATAATAATATCAGGTTTAAAATATAATCTTCAATGTCTAAATGTCAATGAGGAATTACCACTTCCAAAACTAATTTCTTACTTACTCCTAAAGCTATGAGGATCTAAAACTTTTTTTTAATACCTATGTGGATTTATCTTATCTGTAATTCATACCTACTGATATTAATTTACATTAGAACTACAAAGAACAAGTATAATCTCTCTTCCATGTAAAGTGAAGTACTTTCTTAACATTTTTTAGCACTTTATATTATTTTTGTAGGTAATCTCACTCACAATCATATATATATTATATATACATAGCTTAAAACATTTCTTTCTGTGCTCTAGTTCCATTCAACTTTCCATTTTTTTTCTCCATTTAGCACAGGCATACTAAATTTAGCAGTCTTTAGAGCATCTCAAACTCCATGCACTGAAAATGAGATCTCTATGTCCAAATTTGATGAGTGACTTTACTCAAAATGGAATCATTCTTAGATCAGCTTCTTCTTCACTTCCCATATCCCATCAGTCACCATGTCTTATCAACCTCATCCCTAAGTATTTGCTAAAACCCAGGATTTCTTCCCAGCAATCTCCTCAATTCTCTGGATTAACTTCTATTATCTCTCACCCAGATGGAGGTAATGGCTTTCTAAATGGTCTCCCTGCATCCATTCTTGATAACCTCTGCTCATCTCTGAGCAATCAAAGTGTTTACTTAAATATATAAAGAAGATGAAGTAACTCCTTGCTCAAATTTTTTGCATTGCCATTTCTAGTTATTTAGTGAAAGCTCAGAAGACTTAGTAGTGGTCAACCACTGGCTACAAATTCTGGGTTCTGCTTACCATACCCTTGCTTAATTAATTACTCCTCACAGTTCAGATATCAGGAAAAAGAATTTTGCCCAAGAAAGCCTTCACTAACTTCACTGAGCACTGTCCATTCCCTCATTACAATTTACTCATCATACCATGTATCTCAACTTCATGATGTTTAATATTATGATTTCATATTAATTCTGAAAGAAAGAATAAAACAGTACATTAAAATTAACCTTTAAAATACTTAAAATGTTTATGTCTAGATCCAAACTGTAGCCACTGGTATATATTCATATTTAACATGATTCAGGGAAACAACAACAAGAATTCAAAGATTAATTACACACCCAAATCTAAAAAAGCACAGGCATACTAAACCACTATAACTCTAAGCAGCAGAGAAAAGTTACACCCTTAGCCTATAAAATACTATAATCTGTATGGAGAAAAGCAATACTTATTTTCAAGACTACCATTATAATATAGTTGCGAGTGAAGGAAAGACCATGACCCTAAAAATAGTCAGAAAAATAATATGTAATACAGTCTTTGCTATATCAGAAGCTCTATTAGGCAACCAGATCTGCTTCTGCTTGTAGGGTAGTTCACTATAGATAATGTGAGAGGACTGCCTTAGGGAATGTCACAATTTCCCCATGAAGCCATTTTCATAAACAGATGTTTCAGTTGGATGGAAATTAAAAAACAAAAGCAAAGAAAAATGGCACTTTCTCAGTGGACACTTTCTCAGATGGGCACTAATACATTCATTTTAAACACAGAATAATCTGGGAAACCATCAAAATAATCATCTGTTAGAATGGTCTTAAAGGGGTACACTTTCATATAGCCAAACTTCAGAGGTGACCCAACAGAATCTGAGAATGGGAGTGGCAGATGGCTCCTGGAGACTACATTTTAAATAACTTTGTTCTAACCTGTGGGTATATAAGAAGTTGTAAGAAGGAAAAAAGAAACAGAGATAAACTGGCATTTCCTGCATTTATTGTGACACAATGAAGGATTTAAGTTATTCTTTAAAAGTTCTTATATAGGCTTACACACATTATAAATTTTATTTTATTTAGATTTTATTTATTTATTTATTTGTCAGAGAGAGAGAGAGAGAGACAGCAACACAAATGAGCACAAGCAGGAAGAGCAGCAGGCAGAGGGAGAAGCAGGCTCCCTGCTGATCAGGGAGCCCGGATGCCCATGGGATCATGACCTGAGTCAAATACAGATGCTTAATGACTGAGCCACCCAGGCACCCCACATTATAAATTTCACAATAAAGTGCACAATTTGCCTAAATTTGTCCACGGCATTGCATTTTTCTTAAGCAAGAGACTATGTCATAGAACATGGTCACTCAGAGTTATGAAAAGCTCCCACTTGTTGAAATGAACTGTGAGTGGACGGAAACAGAGTCTTCTTTATTGTACTACTCCACTTATTTTGATATCAATTCCTAGTTAATATTTTAGAAATTTTACATATTACAAATCTGGTGCCCAGAATCTTTTCTTTCCCTTATAAATTAAAAAACTGGTTTAACAAAAGCTGTAAATATCTATTAATGGGCTGAATTTTGTCTCTCCAGAATTCTTATGTTGAAGTTCTGGCCCCCAGTGAAACTATTTAGAGTTGGGGTCTTTAAGGAGGTAATTAAGGCTTAATGAGGTCATAGGGTGAGCCCTAATCCAATAGGACTAGTCTCCTTTTAAGAAGAGAAAACTGTCTCTCCCTGTCAACAAGAAGATGCCGTGTGAAGACTCAATGAGAAGGTGGCCCTCTGAAAAACCAGAATAGGCCTCACAAGAAACCAAATTTGCCAACAACCTGATCTTGGATTTCTAGCCTCCAGAACTGTGAAAGAATGAATTTCTATTGTTTAAACCACCAAGCCTGTGATATTTTGTTATGATAGTCCCATCTGACTCATACACTCTGGTGTCTTTGGAGGACCTTAATTCTTTGGTTTGTTGGTTTGGTTTGTTTGGTTTTGGAACAGGCCTATGATAATTTGGACAAATACATAGTTTTGAACATACCTATGACTATAACTACATAAACATTTTTATGTGTCAAAATTATTTTCACCCCCCGAAAGTTTTGTGTCATCTCGATTTCATGTTGAATGAATGTTTGATACATTATCAAAATACAATAGCAAATCTGAAATTCTAGAAAACATTTGACAATAGCAGCTTACCTTAGACTACCTCCCCATTAATTAATAATGACTTGTCCCTAGCAATACCACTATAATCATGTTATGTAGCTTGGACAAGGTCAAGCTTTGGAAATGATGTTTTTAGCAAAAAGAGTAAAGTGGCTGGGTGCCTGGGTGGCTCAGTGGGTTAAGCCTCTGTCTTCGGCTCAGGTCATGATCCCAGGGTCCTGGGATCAAGGCCCACATCAGGCTCTCTGCTCAGTGGGGAGCCTGTTTCCCCCTCTCTCTCTCTCTCTCTGCCTGTCTCTCTGCCTATTTGTGATCTCTCTCTCTCTCTCTCTCTCTGTCAAATAAATAAATAAATAAATAATCTTTAAAAAAAAAAGAGTAAAGTGGCTACTAGCTCAAAAATTGGGTAAGAAAATGTTACTTAATTTTTTTTTATTGAAAGAATGCTTATAATCTTCATAAAACCTTTAAGTCCCAGTAGCTCTTACAACTGAATATGGATACTGAAAAAAAAAAATACGAAAAAGCAATTAAAAAATGAGGCAAATTATATAAATATGCAATTAAGAAACAAAATTCAGAATGAATAATACATTTGTCTTGAAAGTTCTTTTCTGGGGCATCTGGGTAGCTCAGTCAGTTAAGCATTTGCCTTTGGCTCAGGTCATTATCTCAGGGTCCTGAGATTGAGCCCATCTAGGGCTCACTGCTCAGCAGGGAGTCTGGTTCTTCCTCTCCCTCTCCTGCTCCCCTTACTTGTGCTCTCTCTTTCTGCCCCTATTTCTGTCAAATAAATAAATAAAATCTTAAAAAAAATAAAAGTTCTTTTCTCACTTACTAGACATATAATGCAAATTAAAATATAATATGATTTTTGTCTATCTAGTGAGCATTTTGTTTTTTAATTTAGCCTTTATTTTTTAGAGCCATTCTGGATTCACAGCAAAATAGAGAGGAAGATACAGGAATCTCCTATTTACATGATGGCTCCCCACACATACACCCTTCTCCTTTATCAGCATTCCCCTATGAAATGATACATTTGTTACAAATGGTGAACCTACATGGAAGCATCACAATCACCCAAAGTGTACAGTTCACACTGCAGCTCACTCTTACTGAAATATTCTATGGGTTTGAATAAATGTGTAATGAGGTATATCCATCATTACACTGCCCTAAAAATCCTCTGTGATCTTCCTATTCTTCCCTTCCCTCCCCAAAATGTCTGGCAACCGCCCATCATTTTATTGCCTACAAAATTTTGTTTTTTCCACAATGTCATATAGTTGGAACCATACAGTATATATAACTTTGTCAGATTGGCTTTTTTCACTTAGTAACAGGTATGTATATCTCTTCCATGTCTTTTTATGGCCTGATAACTTCTTTTTTTAAGTGCTGAATAATACTCTACTGTCTAGATGTGCAGCATTTGTTTAGTCATTCACACAGAAGGACATTAAAAGGTTGCTTTCAAGTTTTGCTGAATTCTCTGTAAAATTACTACAAACATCCATGTGAAGGTTTTTGTGTGGATGTAACACTTTCACATAAACTTTCAATTCCTTTGGGTAAATACCAAGTAGTCATCCTTAGTTTTGTAAGGAAACAACCACATTTTCTTCCACAGTGGCTGCATCCTTTTGCATTCCAGCCAACAATGAATGAGAATTCCCATTGCTCCACATTCTTACTGGAGTTTGGTGTTGTCCATAATTTTGGATTTTGTCCATTCTAATAGGTATATAGCAATACATCATTGTTTTTCATCTGTAATCCCTGATGATATATGATGTGAAGAAGCATCTTTTCATATGCTGATTTGCCATCTATATATATTCTCTGGTGAGGTGTCTCTTAAGGTCTTTGATCCATTTTTTAATGAGTTGTCTTCTTATTGTTGATATTTAAGTGTTCTTTGTATATTTTAGGCAACAGTTGTTCATCAAATAAGTCTTTTGTAAGCATTTTCTCTGTTTGGCTTGTCTTTTCATTCTCTTGACATTATCTTTCACAGAGCAAAAAGTTTTAATTTTAATCTACTTTGTCATTTATTTCTTTCATGGATTGTGCCTTTAGTGTTGTATCATTATCAGTTAGCAGTTAAGGTTGATTTTTATATATGCATATATATTAAAATGATCTAATTTATAAAGATTAATGTATATAAATACTTACAATTCTCTTTTAAAATGGAAAAGAAAAAGAACAACATACCCAAATTCTTTGGAAATTTTAAATAAATTACAGCATATTCAAAGACTGAAATCCCATGTATTCATTAAAATGATCCTGAGAATATTCTATGATTTGGAAATCATCTATGATAAAATTTTAAAATAAAATGCAAAAAAAACAGGGGTGCCTAGGTGGCTCAATTTGTTGAGTGACCAATTCTTCGTCTCAGTGCAGGTCATGATCTCAGGATCATGAGCTCAAGCCCCGTATTGGGATCTGCCCTCAGCATGGAATCTGAGAGAATTTTCCTTCTCCCTCTGCCTCTCTCTTTCTCTCTCTCTTTCTAGTAAATAAATAAATAAATCTTCAAAAAAATGCAAAAACAATATATGATATAAACTCAATTTAAATAAAAATTGTATTTATGCAAAGGTAATAATAAAATATACAAAATGTTTTCTCTGAGTAGAAGATTATGGATGTTTCCAATATTATTTTCTTCCATAATTTCATTTTCAACTTTTCAAATTTTTTAATTATAAAAATACAAAAAAATATTCACCCTTTAAAAAACAGACTTAAGACAAATCTGATAAGATCAACTAATGAGATAGTATTTTTCTAGATTATTATTGGGTTTATATATTGAAATCTCTGAACAATGCTGATGATATTATTGAGATACAAGCTTTAAGTAATCCTCCAGCTTTATCAACTCTATTTTCAGAGAGAAGAAGGAAAACTGAAAATTCTCATTATATTAAATATTTAGTCACTGCAATTCCTTAAATTCTCTGAAACTTCTGTGTCTGACCCATTTTTTTGTTTCAAAATACTTAGACAGGTGTGCCTGGGTGGCTCAGTGGGTTAAAGCCTCTGCCTTCAGCTCAGGTCATGATCCCAGGGTCCTGGGATCGAGCCCCGCATTGGGCTCTCTGCTCAGCAGGGAGCCTGATTCCTCCTCTCTCTCTCTGCCTGCCTCTCTGCCTGCTTGTAATCTGTCTGTGTCAAAAAAATAAATAAAATCTTAAAAAAAAAAAACTTAGACACATAAATTTTGTTTGTTTCAAATACAAACAAATAGAACAAACAAAATATTTTTCAGTAAGTACCAAAATTGGGCAAATTTGATTTAAGCTTCAAAGTTCCCAGGTAGAGGACCTATTCATTTGCTTATAAGTTCTTGAGTGTGTGTGTACAGTGCGTGACATTTTCTAATTTTCTAAGCTTTACAATTCTGTCCTCAACACTAAATGAGTAGATCTTCAAGAGGTAGTTCTTACGGGGTAATAACTACTCTCAGCAAGCCCAATCTTAAAACACATCAACACAAAATTATGTGAATTAAAAAGAAAGATAAAATACAAACACTACACATATCCATATACACATATCCAGTACAGTTCTCTAGAAAGAGTCGTCTTTAATGGATAATGTTTTCTTAAAGTTCAAATAATACATCCCCAAGTTCAAGGTAGATGATATACTAAAATAAATTATCCTTTGTTTCATTCATCTCATTATTTACATTTCAATCTTTTCCAACAGTTAAAATAATTTTTAAAAATTAACTGACAATTCTAATTACATATTGCATAGTTGCCTAATAAGCTAAATAAAACAGACTCAACCTCCCTTTAAGAACAGTACATAAACTCCAGTACTCCCCCACAGCTGAGTTCCCAAGCATCTATATTCTTTCCTTTTAATTTTAACCACACAATGTTGCCTTGTCTTCCTTTACATTTGTTGTGAAATCTTCTGCCACTTTCTTTTCCCTTTCTTGTTGAAGTTGTCAGAGTCTATATTTTCCCTTCAGTATTTCACTCAGTCTTAATGAAAATTAACCTCACAGTCAAAATAAAATGGAGCTTAATGGAAGAAAAGAAGAAGGTAATAAGTTTATAAGAAAACTGATGCCATACTTAGGAAAATCAGTGTCAAAAGCTGTGATCATGTTATCACTTGATGATACAACATCATTAACACAGCTGATGTGAAGTTATCCTGAGTATAAGTAATTGTGTCTGAGAGAACACAGGTGTGAGTGTACATACCACCCACTGGATTTCACTCAGAATCTGTGAAGGTCATATGTTGTCATCACATTTCAGGACCTGACACCAAAATAGCAGCACCTTTGATGATAAAAGATAAAGCCGAAGCATGAACAGAAAACCAATCTCCTTCTTTATAATGCAGAAAACTCACACCGCAAGGCATTTCCATTCTAATAGAAATATACTTCACACATTCTACAGATCAAAAGGTATTTGAATCTCTCATATCTGGCATATGAGGATATTTCATTTCATGTTCCAGACTATTCTCCTTTCTTTCTCCCTCTTCCTCTCCCTTCACTCCCCTTCCCTGTTCTCTCCTCTTTGACTCCCAACCATGTTTCCTTACTAAATCACACCATAAGCAATAAGTTTCAACTTTGCCTTAATCAAATACACATAAACCAATCAAATCGATTAAATGCTTGAGCACCCAAGATTTATAACAGTCTCTGTAGAAAATAAAACTAAGGATACAACATCTATAATACAGCTTACATTTTCAAAGTGGCAATCTTTCCTTCTATTCACCTCTTATCTGGTTATTTTTCACTTGATTATTTTTTGTAAACTTGAAGTTCAGGAAGCCAAAGAAAATCCACAAGAGATTTTAAGGTACCATAATAATCTGGTGTTTCAATTTTAACTTTTCCTAAACAATTTAAAAAACATATAATTAAAAACAAAAATAATCCAAATCTTTCTCTAGTTTTTTGGAATTCAGAAACAGTTGATTCTGGAATAAATTAGTTTGTAAATTATCTTTTATGATTGATTATGATTTAGTAAAAGTTTTATTAGTTTGTATTTAGTATGATCTTTTTTATTTTTTAAAAGCATTATTTCACTGACAGTAATTCTATTAGTGGCGATAACATTCAAGATTTTGAATCCTTCTTCAGTTTCCATTTTCTTACTTATTAGAGTCATGTCTGTCCATTCTTCAAGGCCAAACTATTCCAGACTCCTTTATAAAACTCCCAGGTTATTCTAGATCTGTCACACAGTAGCTAATATATATTTTTGGCTATTCTCATTTGGGAAATAGTCATCACCTATTCTCAACACGTGTGGTTCCCATGAAAATGATTCCATTTGTAGTTATATGCCTGTCATGTGACAAACCTGACCAATAAAAGCCTCACATTTCTCTGCCTGATTGGCTCAAAGATGGATATGTGACCTCATCAGAACCAACTGAGCAGGTTTTACTAAGATTTCTCAGACAGAATTCATCTGCTTTCTTTGCAGTAGTTGGCCTAGTGGTACCCAACTTGCAAACACAAGGAGTATGTCTGTCTGAGAATGGAGCTCATGTGAAAGAGAATCGAGATCTAGGAAGCAAATAGATTGAAGGACATTGTTTGATCCTCTGACTCAAGCAGCTAATGAGTTTGCATGTACGGTTAGAAGTGTCAGTTTCTAGAGACAAAGATTTTGCCTTTTGTTTGAACCAATCCGGGTTAAATTTTCTGTACCCTGCAACCAAAAGTCTTAATTGACACACAGCAGTGATCACTGTCACTTCAGATTTCCTATAGAAATTGAAACTGTAAGAATTGTCATTTATTAATATACAGACTTAAATTATTTAGCATATATTAACAAATGCTTGTTTTTAATCTCTCTGATGGGATTTAATTTCTACAAGGAAAACTTTATAATTAGCCATGTTCTCCTGTATAAAAAGGAAAACTGAGACACCTTAAAATTTTCAAGAGCTTATTTGAGCACACTTTTAATGGAATCACATAGGCAAACCAAGAACAGTTGAAAGCATTGCACCGACAAAAGCTAGGGGCAAGGTTTTTATAGAGAAGACAATGAAGCAAAGCAATTATTTGATTGGTTATAGCTTAAGCAGTTGCCTGCCTTGAAAAAGCCTCAGCATCTGTTTCTGATTGATTGTCATTAGATTTCATTTTCTTGGATTCAGTTGCATTGACTCTGGTGTAGGTTTGGTTTGCTTACATAGATTACTGAGGCATTAGAGCCACCCCAGACTAATGGCCTCCTTCTTTAAATACTTTGACACCAGCATATATTCTCTGTAAGTCTAGGTTTGAAGATGACACATAGGGACAAAAACAAGACTTATTGAAACCAAGTTCTGTTAAGGATATATCTAACCCTATCTCACCTTAACTACGATAATAAGAGAGAGAAGAGAGGTTCACCATGTCAAATATCTTTCCTGTTTAACTATCACATATTATCTAGGAATGAATTTTATCATATTAACAACACAACTGATTAAGAATGAGAGAATTCGGGGCGCCTGGGTGGCTCAGTGGGTTAAGCCTCTGCCTTCGGCTCAGGTCATGATCTCAGGGTCCTGGGATCAAGCTCCGCATCGGGCTCTCTGCTCAGAAGGGAGCCTGCTTCCCTCCATCTCTCTCTGCCTGCCTCTCTGCCTACTTGTGATCTCTGTCAAATAAATAAATAAAATATTAAAAAAAAAAAAAAGAATGAGAGAATTCCCTGACAGGATATTTTATTTATTGTGTTATTTACTGAAGCATAATTATATTATTTTCATGTAAAAAGTGGGTTTCTGATATAATTTCTTAGTACCTTAAGCATCAGAAATCCTTACACCAGTCTAAGGGTTATTTTTGAACCAATCAGGCCAAATATTCCCTCTATATCACCTACTTAATGTTATTCTGTAACTCTGGATATTACAGTCATCATTTATGCCAGTCTGTGTTATGAAGTTACTTCTATGTATTCGGTCTAAATTACTGATTGTATAAACGTCTGTCTGCATCTACCATTTTTTTAAAGTTGACCTCTTAGTTAGAGTCTTTATCATTGGTTTTTACATTTTTCTAATGCTTTTGAACAAATTTCTTTATCTTTCTTTTCTTTTTTTTTTAAGATTTATTTATTTATTTGAGAGAGAGTGAGAGCAGACGGTAGGGGCAGAGGGAGATGGACTGAGAGAATCTCAAGCAGAGTCCCTTCTGAGCACAGAGCCCTACACAGGGTTTAATACTATGACCCTCAGATCATGACCTGAGCCAAAAATCAAGAGTTGGAACATAGGTTCCAATAATAGTTGCACGTATTGCATAGAGCACTGTGTGTCATGCACAAACAATGAATTTTGGAACACTGAAAAAAAATTAAATTTTTTTTTAAAAAAGGGTTGGAACATTCAACCTACTGAGCAACCCAGGTGCCCTTCAAATAAATTTCTATCTCTGTTATTATCACTTAAGATTTTTTCTTCCTAATTAGATGGCTGTGAATGTCATAAAAGGTACTATCTCTCCACCCAAAACCCTCATCGTCTCAGCTCTCTGATTACATGGCAATAGTTTTTCTAACTCTTGCCTCAGTTACTTCAGTGATAGGACTTTATACATAAGCCATGTCATTTAACTGAAAGAACCCTTTCTACCTAGACAATGCAGATCCAACTGAGAGCCAAAAGAACTAGGTATCAACATATTTTGTATTAATTACATTTAGCATTTCCCCCACCTCAAAGTTACAAGTATTTTATTTTTATTTAAATACCATAAGATACATGTTGACCAAAGTCTGGCACTTAAGATGTACCCCCTGACTATGTTGACTAATAAGAAAAACCACTGGCTGATAAAAGTAACGGGCACCATTCATTTTCCCTTCTCAGTTTCTAAATTGTGGCTTTCAACATTAAGTCCTATTATAGGAAGTGTACTAAGTGTTGATCTATTAGCTGAAAAAAGAATTTCCAGGCTGATGATTAGTAATTCAAAAAATAACTAAATTCAACTGAATACAAGTGTCAACATCTAATTAAGAAGGTCATCAACTCAACAAGAATTATGCTACCATCTTCATTGTGTTATTAATAACCTCTCAAGGAGCAGCTCTTCACTCTTCAGGTTCTGCACTGAATCCATGCTTTGAATACAATTCCTAATCCAAGATTAATTCATTTAAACTTTACCTTTCTGTAAAACCTATCAACTTCAAGCAGGCTTTAGTGGGACTATAGGAACTCAGGGGCTCTATAATATCAAAGTGTAACAGTACTGGATTTTAATATAAGAACATTAATATTTTATCAGAACATATGAAAAATCATCTTCCTCACTTGTATTTTGGTTTACCAAATTATTTAATGAAACCATTTCTCCTGAAAATCAATCTGCCACAACGCTTTATTGTACAACCTGTTATATACAAGACCTTAAGTAATAAGAAGTTAAAGTTATAATGGTTACCTCTTTTGAGGAATTTCCATTATTACTTACAAATATTTTGAAAACCCCTAACAACATACAATAAGATAAAATAATAACTTTGGTCAGCTTTCCTAATGTTATGGAATGGAGATGTTGATGAAGGCTGAGAGAATGTTTCAAAAAAAGGAGAATTTGAAATTTTAAAATTAATAAAGAGCATGTTTGGAAGAGAGTGAAATGAAAGCAACTAAAAAGTCATTATAATGAAGAAGTATCAGCACCGCCATCATTACAGAGCAGTCAGGAAACTAACCTTAGCATAACAGTGAGGTGGAAGACACAAAAAATTAAAATATGGACAGGTACTTTAAAAATGCTATTTTGCAGGCAATAGATTCACAGGAATAAAAGCTTTATCAAATCTGATAATTAGTGGGAATTTCTTTAGAAACTCTGAAGTGTAATCTAGTTATCAGTTGTTACTATCATCACTCCTATAATTTGGGAACCAAAATAACAAAATAACAATGCAGTATTAAGTAGCAAGAATTTAGGCAGAAAATCATCAAACAAACTTAGGACTTTAGACAAGGACCATAGTTAAATAGGAAGAGAACTCAAGGTAGGCAAAAAAAAAAAAAAAAAAAAGGCAGATGAAAAGATAGGAGAAATAATAGGATGCTAGAGTTTTAGGAAAACAAAGGGGAGAAAAGGATGTTTCTTCCCCCGTCTTTTTTTCTTGCATGAGAATGTACATTTATGGCTTTATCACAACTGTTATTTTTTTTCACAGTTCTTAATAGACAAGCTAACCTGTAATTACCAAACAATGACTACAGTAGTTCTTCAGATAGCAGGACACTGAAAACACATTTACACTTAACAGGAGGTGATTAGTTGGTGGAATGTGTTAGAAAAGCTGCAAATCCCATACAACAAGTATCAATCCTCTCTTGTTCAGGGGTTATCACTGACTGAAAACATAGTCAATTCATTAAACTTTCTTTCAAGTTCTAAAATTGTTCCAGGTGAGTTATCAGGTGTTTTTCCCATCATATCATCTATAGTGGATTGGCAAAGACACAAAAACACCTGGTCAAATATAACTGAATGAACTGAAGTCTTCCGGGAAAAATTTACTATCAAATGGTCATCTCAACATTAAAAAAAGCGGGGGGTTTGGATTCAAAACTACATTAAAGAAACATTTTTTGAGTTAATTATGTGCCAAACACTGAGGTAAACACAAACGTACATCCCAGCCCATGTAAAACCAAAAACAAACACATTTACTCCAGTCAAGCTTCCATTTAGTAAGAAAATAAACAGCAACAAGCCAAAAACTAGTGATACAATATAAGTGGTAAAACATTCTGAAAAGATAGAAGGGAAAGTGACTATTTTGTAAGGTGAAAAAAGGCAAGTTGATAACTGAGTTGGATCTTGAAAGATAAGGTGGTTTCACTTTTTTTTTTTTCATTGTTTAATTTTTGTTTGTTTTCTTGCTGAAAAGGAGAAGTAGGTAATAGGCAAGAGGGAGCAAGTGTTAAAGTATGGCCAAAAAAAAAAACGGGGCTGATTGTTAATGCTGTTCTACTTGAAATGGTCACTGTATCACCAGTCAGGTTCTCCCATGAAACAACTAATAGGATATAGACAGAATGATTAGATAGATAGGTAGATGATAGGTAGATAGATAGGAATGACAAAAGGAAAGAAGGGGAGGGGAGATTTACTATAGGAAGTGACTCATCCAGTTATATAGGTCTGCAAATCCCATAATCTGCCCTGTACAGACTGGTATAATTCAAGCACAAAGGCCCTTGTATCAGGGGCTCTAATGCCTGAGGATAGGAAAAGATTAACATTCTAGCTCAAGAAGAGAGTGAATTTGTCCTTCCTTTTCCTTTTGTTCCATTCAGGCCCTCAACAGATTGGATAAGGTCCTCTCACATTGGTGGGGGCAGACTTCTTTACTTAGTCTACTGAATCAAATACTAATCTCTTCCAGAAATACCCTCACTGACACACCGAGAAATAATGTTTTACCAGCTATCAGGCATTCTATAACCCAGTTAATAAATAAAACTAACCATAGTCACCATTAGAAAAGTCACCAGACTTTTCACAAATCTACATCTATCTTGTCACTTATGTTCCAGTTTAGATATCGTGATTTAGATATTGAGATTTTCCCTGATGCTTTAATCTAAAGCAAAACCACACCTCCTCTCCAGTCCTATCACATCACTTATTTTACTTTATTTTATTTTCACCCTATTTTTCTTTCACTATAAAACTATGACTTTCTGATTTTTTTGTTACTTGCATATTTATGTATCCTACGTATCTTTCTATTGAAAACATAAATTCCATAAAGCAGGGTCCATATCTTTGTACTCACTGAATATTCTGAAGAACTAACCTACAGATGTATCTTTTATGTGCATGAGAGCAACAGATGAGCACACAAAATTTCAAAAAGCTCATTTAGGAGAGTGATTATTTTAAAAATAAGCAAGCATATAATCCTAAATAGATATCAAAAGCTTAAAGAATGAAAGAAATAATGATTCTCCAAAGACCACAGTCTGATTCAGTAGGGCTTAATTTTCTATTATATATAAATACACAATATTTACTCAAAAAAGTAATACTAATGCATTTATTCTCCAGAACTGAAAAGATAAAGTTCAAGGAAAATGAAAGTTATTATAGTAAAAGCAAAAAAGATTTGATGCTAAAAGCTTAAAATTCCAAATTCTCTTTTCAAGTTTTGAAAATTAGATATTACTAATTTATTAATGGATCAAATAACTTTTCTCCTACCACCCCCAACACCCAGTAATAAAAATCATATAATTATCTACATTAGACTACCAGAAAAATAGCTGTTCCATTAGTATCTGCCTTTACAATTCTATAATTGTCTTTCAAGACTTCTTTTGAAGAGATATTGGTCCCCCAGTATTTGATGGTTTTAAAACATGTGTTCAAGTTCTCTGACACTCCTTACATGAGAAGGTAAATTCTATGTTCCTTCCTTCCCTAGAATCTGGTTGAGTTTGTAATTTGCTTGCAACTAATACAACATGGCAGAACTGACACTGTATGATTTCTGGGGCTAAGTCATAAAAATCAAGGCAGCTTCTGTCTTGTTCACTGTACACTCACTTATGGGACTCTGAAATGGCATGCAAGGGTCTAATCATTCTGAGGAAGCCATTTTATAAAAAGCCCAAGACACATGAAGACTCCAGATATATTGATGCACCATTTGAGAATCCAGGCTAAGGTCCAAGCCAGGCCCCAGATATCACTAAAGAGTGAAAATCTATTTATGTTGTGACTTTTTAAAATTCTTAACCCACAGAATCAGTGAGCATAGTGACACTGTTGTTTTAAGCCACTAAGTATTAGAGTAATTATTACGCAGTAATAGTTAATCACTATACAAAGATTCCAAATTTCATCAGCATGAACAAGGGATCCATACAAGCATGGAGTGAAAAATATAATCCTTCAAATGTTTATCCTCAAATAATTAGTTACTCACTGTTAAAGAGGATTCCATTTGGCCTGGAAGAACCCAGACATTTGGAAATTCTAAAAAGTATTTACCAGATAGGGTATTATTGTGCTCTATCAAGTCAAGAACCCTATAGAAAATTTATGTGCTTAAGAAATTAAACTAAAACTAGGTTTGTCTTTTCTACTTATCCTAAACTGGTAATTGTGATCTGGTATATTTGTCACGCACACAATGTTTTTACTTCTGAGTATCTCTGCCTTTAAAATATGCGTCATAAGCAAGGGAAATGGCTGTATAAAACAAGCAAGCAAGTAAACAAGTGACAAGAGAAGATCACCTCTTTCTCATCAGAACAGTTTCAACCTAAAGAGAATGTTTTTCTGACAGTTCATATGGCTGGTTGAATTACTTAAACCAAGGTCTGTGTGCAAAAGTATTTGGATCAGATGAAAAATATCACTATAGTTTCTAGTTAGATAATTTATGAAAGTAAAAACCTATTTTTACCCAAAGGTGGTACCTAAAAAAGTCATCTAAGTTTTAGTTCAAGTTGTACATGATCATGGAGAATGAAAAGCCATTTGACTTAGTCAATGTAGCTAGGTATTCTAGAAGACATTCTATGTTTCCAACAAATTGGAACGTTCTTTTTTTTCCTAACATAATACGAAAGTCAGTGTAACCATCCCTCAGAACAACATAGTGCTTAAAATATAACCTATGAGAAATTATACTCGGTACCAAGCATGCTTAGATATAGCTTTAAGAAAAACATGTACTGGCAATAGGCCTCTGGGGGAGAGGACAGTATGCGTCCTTGAAGCCGAGCAGCTGGGGACACCGAGCTTGCCCAAGGGCAGAATGCTGCCTGCTTCATTTTTCCGTTATCTCCCCTTCCCTGGAGAGCACCAGCAGTTAGTCAGACAATCCTTTCGTTTGGGCTTGCTCACTATAGGTCATGTACTATGTAACCAAACATATTTTGCCTTTCTTCTTATGTATCTACAAGACTCATGGTCAATGTGTAATCTTCTCCGGCTTCTTTATTTGTTGTTACCCACTTTCTAATAAATATGAGACAGGAATTGTTCAGAGCAACAGTCTTTTTTACCGTCGTCCCCTGCTCCCATTCTCTTGCAGCTGACTTTTTTGTGCCTCATTCTTCTCCCGTGCACTGTCATGAGGTGGCAAATCAGTAGATTTCAAAGATTATTTTGTGTTAGCAGGTCATCCCCAAATATTAATAGACATTGGTCATAATAAACCTTAGTATTATGTTGTCTTAAATTCAATTTGGATTTTGTCATCTAAATTGGAAAATATGCCATCTTTCATGAAAATTTAATTCACTTAAATGAATATGCAGTAAATTCTCTGCAATATGTGTAAGGGACACTTGGCAATTCTACAGAACAGTGCTGATCAGCAGGAATAAAATGTGACCACAAAAAAAAAAAAAAAAAAGCTGCATACAGAATTTTAAATTTTCTGGTAGTCACATTTTAAAAAGTAAAAAGAAACTGGTGAAATTAATTAAAATATACATAATTGCAACTTATCTGTCCAAAATATTATTTCAACCTATAATCAATTAAAAATTTTGTTTTTTGGGACGCCTGGGTGGCTCAGTGGGTTAAAGCCTCTGCCTTTGGCTCAGGTCATGATATCAGGGTCCTGGGATTGAGCCCCGAATCGGGCTCTCTGCTCAGCAGGGAGCCTGCTTCCCTTCCTCTCTCTCTGCCTGCTTCTCTGCCTACTTGTGATCTCTGTCTGTCAAATGAATAAATAAAATCTTTGAAAAAATTTGTTTTTTGTTGTACTAAGCCTTTGAAATAGATTGTTTATTTTACACTAACAGCACATCTCAGTGTGAGATATACAGCCTTATTCAAGTGTTCAATAGCCACATGGAACTAGTGTTGACTAGCTGGAGAGTGTAGCTATAGAATATTACCCACAGTGGAGCAAATTTCGGGTTTTGTGCACTTTTATCTACTTCATTTTCCCCTTTATGGCAAGGTTCTAATTATTTCAAGAACTTCAAATAATGAGTAAATATATTTGATTTGGATCCTTTTATGGAAATTAAGAGTATTATTTATTATTTAAAATAAACTTTCATTTCTTCCCATTAGCTTTAATTCCAAATACTGATATGCTACTTTAATTCAACATGCAGATTTAATCAGTTTACCAAAACTATCAAGAAAAAGAAAAACTAGCAAGAAAAAGACTGAATGTAATAAATGAATAATTCTTTTGGCTGAATTATCACCTGTTCAAAGAAACCTTCTCTGACCACTTTCTCTTGTCCTCACCCTCCATTCTATCAGTCACTCCATCATGTAATCCTGCTTAATTTTCAAGTTTCATATAACTATTTAAAATATTATTTAAATCAGTTTACCTGTTTGTTGTTTATCTCCATTACTATATTGTAATACAGGTCCTGTGAGAGCAGGCATTTTTTTTTCCCTAAAGCACCAATTAAATTCACTGCTTAGAACAGTGAATAACACATCAGAAGTGTTCAATAAGGACTTTTTATTGAACTTATAAAGATCCTCATTGCATTTTAAAAAACATAGGCACCTTTTAGTATGATTTACACTAAGCAAATTCAGCTAAAATACTGTTTAGAAAGTTTCACCTGAGAATCACTGGCTTCTTAAGCTCTTTCTAGGAAGTAGTGCAATTTTTATGGTGGTTCATATAGTGGAATGTCTTCTTTAAAAGCAAGAAAGTTGGGCACCTGGGTGGCTCAGTGGGTTAAAGCTTCTGCCATCGGCTTCACATCCCAGGGTCCTGGGATCGAGCCCCACATCGGGCTCTCTGCTCAGCAGGGAGCCTTCTTCCTCCTCTCTCTCTTTCTCTGCCTGCCTCTCTGCCTACTTGTGATCTCTGTCTGTCAAATAAATAAATAAAATCTTAAAAAAAAAAGCAAGAAGTTCAAAGATGGAAAACATCATATTTCTGATTCTAGGATAGCAGAAAACCTTATCCTTTCCCCCAAAATATCATCCAAAGCCTAGTGAATACAATTTTTTTTTTAGATTTTATTTATTTATTTGACAGAGATCACAAGTAGGCAGAGAGAGAGGAGGAAGCAGGCTCCCTGCTGAGCAGAGAGCCTGATATGGGGCTCTATCCCAGGACCCTGGAATCATGACCTGAGCCAAAGGCAGAGGCTTTAACCCACTGAGCCACCCAGGCGCCCTGTGAATACAATGTTATTAATACAACATACAAACATGTTTCTTTGTTATTGAAAAAGCCTCTCAAATTTAATTAAAGTCAATAAAGAAATTAAAAGCTTAATGAGAGCAAGAATCCTCTGAGTGTGCTCATGCTGTTATCAGCCTGTGATGTTGTAAAAGATAGGATTATGATTTCACTGCCAGACAACCAAAAGAAGAGAAAGGATAACAAGGAGATCCGTGAAAAACCTCCTGGTGAGAAAAATCTTAGAGGGAAAAACTGTTGCACTTAATCAAGTCAATGGAGAAATTAAATACAAAAGGAATGGCTTCTTAACATAACCACCTATCGTTTAAATCAAAATAATTTGGAAAAATAATTTGAGATTGATCTAAATAAGATTCCTACTCAATGTGAAATTTTGTGGGATACTCCAGGAGAGTGACCACCACCCCTTCCCAAGTAATCTCAAAAGATTACAATTGGCCTGGATCGGAATATATATATTTCTTTTTATTGTTTCACTTTAACAATAAGTATTATATGAACTACAAATTCACTACACACCTCTAATTTTTTGCATCAGATTAAGATAACTCCTCATCAGGTGTCAAACGCTTCCACAATGATGGTCAAGAGAGAGATGTGTGGGTACAATACTGGAATTTTCCTGCTTCCCACAGCTTGAGAAATAGTACAGAAGGTACCCCAGGTACCATAAGTTTCTCAATACTTCTTCCTTGAGACCACCACCCTTACAGCCTTCATTGTGGTTTATTTCAGATCACTGTAAGAAGCTCCTGACTTCACGTGTCATTTCTTACATTTTCATCCCTTTAGACTTTGCACAGCTTCTCCTTATTCCTTCTCTCCTAGCCTTCCACAGTTCCTAAAACTTGCCCACTGTGCTCTGTGCAATCAGTATATTTTTATATATATTTATATATGTATAAAATTTATATATATATATAAATATATTTTATATATATTCAGTATATTTTTCTCCCTCTTTCCTCACACACCTTCGGCTAAGTGTCCTCTGTGTGCTTCATCTCCAATTCTCAATTATTCCCTTTCCATTCTCTCTGACATCCTTTAACTTTGAATATGTCATCAAATATTACCACATATCACTCTTTATAGTTAGCTTCTGTCCCTCATGTTATTCCTCTTAATTTATTGAAAAATTTGCTTTCTATTTCATCACTCTCTCAAAGATCTTACAAATCTTAGTGATATCAGTTTATAGGAGATGATTCTTCTGACATTATAACATCATACAAATAACAGTAAGATTTTCATATTCACAAGTTCGAGCATTTACTTTCTGGTCATATACATACATATAGGAAAGAGAGAAAGAAGAAGAGAAGAGAAAGGGAATGGAACAAAGAAGAGAAAAGGGAGAAGACTGGTCTCTTTTTAAATGTTTTATCGTGAATCTTAAGTGATTCCTTAATATTTAATAATTCCTTTAAAACTTAATAATTAAGTTTCCTAGACAACTTATAGACAACTGTAATATGCCTTTCCATTCTTTAAATCTTCAACTTCTGAGATTCCCTCAATCAGATTCTCAGTTGTCAGTTTTCTCTCTTACTTCACTGAGAAAATCAAACAACTTTCACCAAAACTCCCAACCTCCTACCCATATATTCTTTCATCCAAATGATATAGATGAAACATCAACATCCCCATTAATAAGTGCCTCTCTGCAATGTGAACAAGAGTCCATGGCTTCTTACCCACTCAAGGGTAAGAGTCATCTACCTTATTCTCCCCAATAGATTGTTCCCATTCCCACCTCCCCTTTAGCTACCACTTCTTTTATTTGTTCTCCTTTACAGAAATATACTCTGAGACAGTCTTCCATGCTGTTTTCAATTTTTCTCCTTATTATCCTCACCTGGTATTACTTAATCCAAGAGCAGCAGGTGACATGTTTGACCATTCCCTCTACCTTGACGCACTTTCTTCTTTAATGTTCAGGTTATTTTCCTACCTCAATGATCAACACTGAGGTATCCCAGTCCTTGGGTCTTAGATTCTTTCATTTCTCTTTCTAAGCCACTCTCTTGGCGACCTCATCCTGTCTCATGACTTTAAATCCTAAGGTAAATATATAACTGCTTACTTAATATTTCCACTTTGATGTTTAACTGACATCTGAAAATAAAAATGTTCAAAGGGGAATTTTTATTTTCCTACCGAACATGTTTCATCTTGGTCTTTCAAATTTCAGTGAAGGCTATGCTATCCTTTTGGTTATTCATATTAAAAAACATGGGAGTCATTCTTGACTCCTTTATCTCTCATCTCTCAACTGATTCACAAGCTAATCTTATTTGGTCTACCTTCAAATTATATCTAGATTCTGACCACTTTTCATCCTTCCTACTGCCACTGTTCTGCTCCAAACTGGATTTTTTCAATTATCTCCTAACTGATTTTCCTACTTCAACCTTTGCTCTCACTCCTCAGTGAATTCTCCACTCAAAAGCCAGAATGATTGCACTAAAATTCAAGCAGTATCTTGTAACTCCTATACTTAAAATTCTCCAATTTTTCCCCATTTTACTCAAACTAACTTATTTAGTACCCATATGATGTACATTCAAATAGTAGTACCATTTTATAGACCAGGAAGTTTGGCTCAAAAAACAATAGTTACTTGCTCAAGGTTACAGGCTGGTAAGTGGTTATATGAAGATTCAATACAGCTTCAGATAACACATTCCCAACCACTATTATTTACTGAAAAAAATTGTTTTAAAAACTAACAAGATTCTAAAGCATCCACATGTCTGGCTCTATGACAGACCTCTTCCCCTATAATTCTCACCTCTGCTTACTTCTTCAGCCAACCTACCCCTATTGCTATTCCTCAAACTATTCAAATGAAATGCTTATAGTTCCTTCAACTATATAAAACTTTCCTTGCTTCTTAGTTTACATGTCTATGTGGCACTTCAAGTTTCCTGTTCTTCCAGCTGCTGATTTCTGTGTCATTCTCTAGTAAATGCCATGTGTCTCTATCATGAAAATTGTATTTACTGTCCATTTAATAAGTGATAGCAAGGTGGTAGGATGGCATTTGACTAATGCTGTCCATCAGGACTCTGGCTCTAGAAAGTCAGTACTCCATACAATTAATTTCTAAGACTGAGAGACCTTAATCTATAGATCTTTAAAACAAAGTCTCCTACCTCTTTCCCATCTTAAGGTTTTTGTATCTGTCATTCCCCCTATTTGGAATATTCTAAGTCTGTTTTTGCATTACTGACCCCAACTCAGCATTCATGTCTCCACTCATGTGTTACCTGCTCAGGGAGGTTTTTCTGACTACTCTAGCAGACATAGCCATCATCACTCTCTAACCATTCAATCTACCCCACCATCCTGTTTTATTTATCGATCATTAATGCATCTATTCAACAAAAATCTAGTATAGGTCAGATAGTTGTCAATAAGTAAGCATGCTAGCTCCCCTAGAAGGTACCTTCTAATGAGAAAGATAGTCAACCAAGATATAAACAAATAAAAATCAGGTTGTGATATGTACCATAAAAAATAAACCAGGTTGTATTTCATAAATAAATAAATAAATAAATAGATCAGATTAATAGGGGGAAAATGCCTGTAAGCAGGAGCAGTCTACTTTTTCTCAGCCTTTTGTATATTGGGCATTCTGTCTGAAAAAAACAGATAATGTCCAGCAATAAACATGTTATGATCATTTTTAAAAATTTTTGATTGATTAAATGTCCTTACCATAAGAAGTTCTTCATAAGGTAAGATCACAAGAGATGATTTTCCTGGTGGGAAAAAAATAAACCAGAAAATTAGAAATAATGAGTATCACATCTTTTGTGAGTTAGCTTTACTTAGGTTTCGATTTCTAATTCAGATATCTCTTTCTTCTTGAACTTAATCATACTTTTTTTAGATTAATTAATTAATTTATTTGTCAGAGAGAGAGAGCATAAGCAGGGGGAGCAGCGCTCAGAGCAGGCAAAGGGAGAAGCAGGCTCCTTGCTAAGCAAGGAACCCAATGTAGGGCTTTTATCTCAGGACCCTGGGATCATGACCTTAGCCAATGCAGACCCTTAACTGAAGCAACTGAGCCACCTAGGCATCCCTTAACCATAATTATTAAAATAAAACTACCATCACTATTTGAACAGCCAAAATACTTTTAAATTTGTTGTAACAGTATTGGGTCTATTAGCAAGTAAAACAGCACACCATACTAGGTATTAGTATTTTCACCAGATTAGGTGAAAATACTTAAGAAATTTCAACTTCTAATTCTAATATAAATCATTTAACTTTTATTAGACCCAGTCTCCTCATTTTATAAAATCACAGAATTTGTTTCAATTGATTTAAAACATATCTAAAACTCTAATTCTGTTCAAAGCTAAGCTAAAATAATTTTAACTGGTTTAAAGAAAAGTCTTATACTTTAATCTTGAGATACCAAATGCACACACACACAAACACACACACAAATTATCAAGATTTATTGCATATATCTCACGTTTAAATTAGAATTTGAAGTTATTGAGTAATTTGCAACTATTGAATTTCAACCAAAAGAAGAACATATTTTCCTTAAACTTTAGTATTCTGAACACTGGAAGGCTGAGATGAAAAAGAAGAAAGAAAATTCTAATTTGTCCCTGAGTGACTTAAATGTTTTAAAAGAATCTTTTGCCCAAAGAAAATATTTGTCTATCCATTAATTTTTTCAATCCCTACCATGTTTTTTCCAATACCATATTTTAATTTAAATTTTGACTACCAACTTAGAATTGAGCAAAAGCAATAGATTTCCAAAATCAGTGGGCTGCTGTGAATCACTTTCAATAAGAGAAGAAAAACAAATGAATTACAGCTAGCATTAGGCTCTGGAATTGAAATTACAAGCACTCTAAGGAGTAATTATAGTATGTGGTCCAAGAATCCTGCTGCTCAGGTCCATTAACATTACAGACCCTGCTGAATTATGAAAATGTTCCTAAGATCTAACATTTTTACAAAAAGATGCTGAAACCAAATCCCCAAAATACTCCCTTGATAAATACAAGGTTATATAAAATTCAATATTTATATTGTAGTCTTAAGAAAACTTTAAGACATACAGATATATTTCACATGTTAAAAGCAGTGAAGTGTCTGGTATTCAAATGAATGTGCAAAGCAAGTGAAAACTCCATTAAATAGATCTGATTTTAAATTCCATCGCCAAGAGAAAATGACTCTTCAGTACTCCCAAAGTAACAAAGCCCAGATTTCTTTCTCTGCAACTCAAGAATGCAGACCTGGGACAGGTGAAAGTTACAGAAAGGTTGATCTCATCTTACTGTAAGGAAGGAAAATGCATCATGAGCTAGAGCGTTCCCAGTGACCAAAAACATTTAAATAAAGAATAGGTTCATGTCAGACCATTCTAGAAAAGTTTCTGATTAGAGGGTTGCAACACTTCGGCTATGTAATTCTGTGTTTCAATAATCTTTGTAGAGCCCTACTAAAAAATCTGAGATGCAAAACAAATCTGTATTAATATATTTTAAATATCAAATACATATTAAACATGTCTTTAAAAATGTGTCATGCTGTTCACCAATGAATCATAATCACAAGTAGGACTTCACATTTGAAGTTTCCTAGGTCTCAAAGACTCTTTCCCATCCTCTTTCCCAGTAATACCTGAGTATCCTATAGGTTCTAGCTACATACTTTTCCAGAAATTCTTTCCTGTTCCTCCCCACCACTGAGACAAATTGTGTTTTACCTATCTCCCTTACTAGATCATAGGCTCCCATAGGCAGTAGTTGTGATTATAATTGAAATGTATCTAAAAAAATTGGTCCCATGAAAACACAAGTTCCAGACTGTTGCTATACTTTAAAAAGATTATTTTTGAGATAAATTTGGAAAATGCTACATGATTCAGAGTTTAAGCAAGCTCATTTCATTGCAGAGCCATGAAAGCATTTTATATTCTGTGAATTATTATTAAGAAGTTAAATGGATATAGAATTTCACAAAATTAATTTACTTCAGGCTCGTTCCCCCCCGCCCTTGGAGCACCTGTAAGACTAGATTCCTTCACATTTATTATTTTTTTCCTTCATATTTATTTTATTTTTTTTCCTTCACACTTGTTTTAGAGAACACTGAATTAATTTATTCACCCTTCCCTTGATTGTACCTGGCACAAAGTAGGCAGGTAAGAAAAATTAAGTGTAAACTAAATGTTTTTCAGGTTTCTTGATGAATGCCACCCTACCTACTCCATTTTTTTTTTTAAAGGGACTTTGTGATCATCATCTTTGTTCTGAATACAGGAATCCTCTGCCTGATATACATGGTCACTTCTGTGAAAACAACTCAAGGTTGAAGATATTAAATCTATATGAGGCAGTATGTTTCATTTTCAGATAGCAATTGTTTAAAGAATTCCTTTTCATTGAATTTATAGCTGAGTACTTCTAACTTTAGTGCAATGACTGGAGCTCTTCCTCTTCAAATAACCAAAAAAAGTTCATTCTTTCTTCTATATAACACTTTATAGGCATTCCCTATTGGTTTCTCTTCTCTGAGGTAAACAACTTAGTTCCCTTATCTACTGCAGTTTGGTTTCTAGATTTCCAAATTGACAGCAATCTTGGTAAAAAAAAAAAAAAAGTTTAGTTTGTTAATTCTGGTATATTCTTCTAAAGCTTACTTTAAGTCAAAATAAGATAGTATCTTCAGATTTTTGAAAGATCCCACCACTCAATCCTGTTCTTCCTGTTGCTCAGAATGTTTTTCCTTCTTCCCCTCACCTCTGCAAACATTATTTACCTTTTGAGATAAAGTTCAACCCCATCACGTGTCAAACTACTTTAGCTGTCCTTTCTTCCCTCCTGCTCTCAGACAAATCACTTAGGACTCAGTCTATTATCATAACTCAGCCTCCAATTTTATGTATTATTCACTGACATTACATGTGTATTTTTCTTCATTCATCAAGAAGTTATAAGAGTTGTGAGAGCAACTATTTTAATTATTTTTATTTCTCTAGAGCACTTTCTAAAGTGCTTACACACATGAAACTATTGATTAAGCAGTGGCCTGAAAATGTTAATACACTCTTATATGCAGGTATCTATGGCTATCGCCCTGATGAACCTCCTTGCTCCTTGATGTTTAGAGCGCTAAGGTAAAGAGCACTGGGCAGATCCAGTCAGCTGGTATGCACTTTGCTTCCTGATCCTCCAAGCTTTCTCTTTACTGGGAGGGAAAGGTGGTGTACGGAAAACGACAATTCCAGATTCTCTTGGCTGGTTTCTTGATAGGTCCTACAAGTGGGAGGCAGGAATTTAGAAGGTAAAAGCAAGACAAAAAGTCCTTCTCTATTCAACTCTCAAATTAGCAGAAAGGCAACTACCAAGGAAGTGTAGACTCCAGCATTTTCAGGTACTAACAGCAGCAGTTGAGGCAGCCCCGTTTCAGAAGCAGAGACTCAGCTTAGCTCTGAGTGCTCTCCAAGACAAAGGCCAGGGCAGCTTCCTGATTTCAGGTAACACCCACTCATCCCTTTCCTGACCACCTATCACTTTTGAAAACATTCCTCTACATTAAAAACCTCTCTTTGAGAGTATACAAATGGCCACTAAATATATGAAAATCTGTTAGGGAAATAAAAACCAAAAGCATAATGAAATATCTCAATAATCACCTGAGTAAGCCATTTAGAAAATACAGAAATAGGGGCACCCGACTGGCTCAGTGGATAGAGGGTGCAACTCTTGATCTTGGGGTTGTGAATTTGAGCCCTGTGCTGGGTATACATACTGCTTAAAAAACAAAATAAAATCTTGAAAAAAGAAAAGAAATAAATAAAATACCAACTATTGATGAGGATGCAGAGCAACCATAATTCCCAAACACAGCTTCTGGAAGTGTAAACTTGGTACAGCTTTTATGGGAACCTAGTTGGCTGTTTCTACTGAAGGTGAACATTTGCCATCTTTATGGTCCAGGAACTCCCATTTCTATGTATATGCTCATCATAAATGTTTACAAATATTTACCAAAACACATGTAATAAGATCCACAGCATACTATTTGTGGTACCTGAAACCTGGCTATTATTCAAAACTTCATTAAGGATGAATTAAGGTATGAATTAAGGATGAATTAAGGTATATTCACATAATAGAGCAATGATGATGACTCTCTTCAACTACATGCAACAACGTGAATGAATTATACAAACATAATGTTGAGCTAAAGTAGTCAGACATAAAAGTACATATACTATATTACCCCTTTTATATGAAATAAAAACAGACAAAATTAGTATGTGCTCTAAGAAGTTAAGATAATGTACTGCTTTGGGGAAAAGCAGAAGAGGGCCTATTGGGGTATCAGGAATGATCTGTTGTGCAAGTGACAAGGATATTCAGTTAGTAAAAATTATTGAGGTGCTTACTTTCTGTGCATATATTGTACTTTAATACAAACTTTTTTAAAAAAAGGTTTCGGTCTACTTCAGACCAGGAAATACCAATAACTTTGTTACTGCATAGCTAGGGTAATATTAGCCTGGAAAAAGTGAAAGCAAGTATTTTAAACATTTCCTTTGGCCATTAAAACAAACAAGCAAACGCTAATCAAGTTTCTTCAGAACCTCAAACTATAAAAAGAAACAATAACTGAAAAACCTGGAGAATCTCCTGTCTTCTTGATTTAATGCATATAGCATTAAACTCATGTAGCTTTTCCTGCTTTCCAAATTAACATATGTTAATTCTTATGTTCTATTTCAAAATGACTTTAATCATTTATGTAAAACAACTAAAAATTCCAGAACATACATGTTAAAAATATCTGCCAAATCCCATGAAATAGTCCAACTTGATAAGAAATAATTGAAACTTTTAAAAATATGTAACACACGCCAGTGGCATTTTCACATATTTTTAAACACCACACTTTATCTTCCAGAACCTATTTAAACATTTTCATTCATTATCATTGTTTTCATAATATTTCTTGAATCCTTCACAAGAATAAAATTCCCTGCTTCCAGACAAGGAAAAGGAGTTATTAAATAAAAAACTTGGAAGGAGATAATTTGTTTTATTTTTCTTTCATTATTAAAAAAATTCCAGAGACTCAGACTATTAAATGGAATTTTTTTTAAACCTACAGAAGCACACTGCCTAAGTACAATTACAAATGCCATAATATTTCTTTACGGAACTCCTCATTCATGGGGATAAGATTACAGAAACAACATACCTACAACTTTCAGGCAATGACCCAATCAGTCAATTTCTTAGCCATTTTAGAAAAGTGTTCCAACAAGGAGATATAAAGTACAGGATATGCTGATCCTGAGAGAACAAAACCAACCAAAGATATATAGATCAGGCAAGACTCGCAGGATCAAGCTTTGTATGGGATTTACATCTTACATGGCTAAAATTCAAAAATCCAGTCTTTAATTCCTGGGTTTACCAAATAGCAAAAGAGTCAAAAATCCTTCTCACACTGAGTTCTTTATCATTTATTGCTTATCACCTTTAAGTAACTTTTTCAATAAGATTATGTTGTTCATATATATTTTGTGTCCTGTAAAATTTGGAAGTATTTCTATCACCTTTGTTCATGAAAAACACCTTGCTTTGGCCTGAAATTGTGATATACCATGTCCCCCTGAAATTTAATGTTATTGAGAATTCCGATGCTGGACACCTTTTGCATTTTTAAGTAACTCTATATTCTCTCTAGAAAAGTATGAGATTGTCCCTATTTTTCCTTATAATTAAAACAAAAACCCAGATGTGTCAGTACAGGTCTTTTTTTTTTTAATTTTACTTGCAGTGCTGCAATATATTCTTCTTGATCTTTGTTTTTAGTGTGAGTAAATCATTCTATAAATTACACCAAACATATAAAAGAGGCAACAGATTCCTTTTAGTTTTTTTTAATTTAAAACATTTGATTAACTCTGTCGTCACTCTGTCAATACTCTTTCCAAACTTAAGAATAATAAACAAATTAGTGTAACTTCATTCCATCAGGTACTATTGCATCAGCATCCTAAATGATTTTATTGTTTCAAATATCTCTCCAATTCATTGTCTAGGTCAGAGTTTCTCACTGTGGGCCCTATCAACATTTGGGGTTGGATATTTGTGGTGAGGGCTATCCTGTACATTATAAGATATCTAGAAGCACCCCTTCTTCCTACCACAAGACGATATTAGCCACCTCCCAACCTGTCATGACAACCAAAATGATATCCAAACATTGTCAACTGTCTCCAAGGAGTCAAAATCACCCATGTTGAGAACCAGTGATCTTTATTAATGCTAGAATTATCTTTTTAAAATACTCATTATTTATTCTATAGCTTAAAGAATATTTTTTAATGGTTATTTTTATTCATCTTTGAGACGTGGGTGGCTCAATCGGTTAAGCATCTGCCTTTGGTCCAGGTCATGATCCCAGGATCTTGGGATCAAGCACTGCATCAGGCTCCCTGCTCAGTGGGGAGTCTGCCTCTCCCTCTCCATCTGCCTCTCCCCCAGCTCATAATCACTCTCACACCTCTCTGACTCTCTCTCTCACTCTTTCTCATGAAATAAATAAATACATATAATCTTTAAAAAAAAAAAAAAGATAAGCAGATCATCCAGAACTTATGCAATAAGCCTTTGTACTCATTTCTAAAATTAAATCATTACATCACACAATTTTGCTTCAACCACAAAGAACTATTTGTCTCCCAACTGCCCTCACTCTTTTATGCTTCTGTGTTTTTGCTTATGTTGATCCCTCCAAGGACTGCCTTTTTTTCCATTTCAACTTGGAAAATTACAACTAAACTAATAAAACAAGTTAAAGTATCACCTCTGTGAAGTTTTCCTTCACAGATACACAGCATTAAATATTGTCCACATATAGGAAATACTTTCCTCATCATTTATTTGTACATTTATTTTTACTATTTTGAGCTATAACCAAATTCTGTTATTTTGGAGAAGAAAATAGATTAACTACATAATGAAACCATTGGTCAACTATTTACCAGGAAAATAGAATTCATAATCCTATAATGATGAAATCATTTCCAACTATACTTATCACATTTATACTTGCTTAGAGAGAAGTTCCTCTGATGCATATCTGACCCCTCATAAGCCTTCAGGCATAGTTTTTCAATTTGGCATTTCCATTCCCAGAAGAACTTAGTTTCGTCTGCACACTTGAAGATTTCATTGGGCTCTATCTCTTCCAACTCATTTATAAGCCCATTTGATAGTACCAATCCCTAGTGAACTCAGTAAGTAAAATTCTGTAAAAATCAAGAAGCACTTTACCTAAAAATGTAACTGAGGTCCTTAGTGCACACATTTGCATTGAACAGCTACTACATACTTTGGGTCAGGACTGTCCAACAGAACTTTCAGTGATGATGATGTTCTACATTTGCACTGTTTAGTGTGGTAGCCATATGTGGCTACTGAGCATTTGAAATGTGGCTGCTGTGATTGACGAACTGAATTTTGAATTTTATTTATTCAAATTTTAATTTTAATTCAGTCACATACAGCTAAAAGCTGAAGATTCAGGCTATCACCAAACAGTTTTCCTGAATTTTCACAAAAAAAATGTAATTTGAGGTTTCTATCAATTACTTTCTGCACTTTCAGAGGTCAATAAGAAAAAAGTAAGTTTTACATTACATTATCCTCGCCCCTCTTTTTTTTTTTTTTTTTTTAGATTTTATTTTTAAGTAGGTTCCACACCCAATATGGGACTTGACCTCTCAACTCGGAGATCAAGAGTTGCATGCACTACCCACTGAGCCAGCCAGACATACCTACATCATCCCATCTCTTATTTTGTATTACCAACTCCAGTTTAAGGTATCAAAAGTAAGAAAAGTGAATCTGAACAACAGTATATAATTCAGAAACATCCCAGCAAGAACTTTCTTCAGTTATTTAGAGAAGTTGAGAAAACAAGACAAAGTCTGATTAAACTATACTCATTGAGATATCACACACATTTCCCTAAATGAGAAGATTGCTTGAAGTTATTCTAAAAAGCTAAAGAGAAAAGATTAGTGCTCAACAAAATTTTGTAGAAGAGAATGTTTTTGACACTAAGAAGGAAAGAATAAAATTCCAATGAGTCCAATGAGATGAGTAGAGCAAGCACTTGACAATGGTCAATAAGAAAAATGGTATGGTCATAGAACCAGAGAGGTAAGTGGTGACCATAAAAGCCCATGATTTAACATGACTTAACACAGCTTTTCTAAACTCTTTTATGGAAGAGAAATGGCTAAAATGAGACTTGAGATAGATGGTTCCTGTAGTTTTGCTTCACAAGACTAAAATGAAGAGAGAATTACAAAGGGAGTATTTCAATCATGCAGAATCAAAGGAAAGGGCAAAAAGATGAAACAGAAAAAGGAAAATCTAAAAAGCAGAGTACTTTATAAGTCAATTATTTCCCACTGCATATTTAGTCATTTTAAGAACACAAACCTGCGGGCGCCTGGGTGGCTCAGTGGTGTTAAAGCCTCTGCCTTCGGCTCAGGTCATGATCTCAGGGTCCTCGGATCGAGTCCCGCATCGGGCTCTCTGCTCAGCAGGGAGCCTGCCTCCTCCTGTCTCTCTCTGCCTGCCTCTCTGCCTACTTGTGATCTGTCAAATAAATTAAAAAAAAAAAAAAACTTAAAAAAAAAAAACCCACAAACCTGCTAACTGCACCATGATGTATTCTAATTTATCTCTCTTCTACAGTACAATTTCTCCAGCTATGATTTAAAATTTAATTACATTCTTAATTAGCCATTTCTGCTCAAGAAGTGATATGTCCCTAGGGCGGCAGAATACAATTATTCACTCACCGATTTCATAGTGAGCATATTCCATGTACTGCCAGTGACCCTTGGCCTAGCTCCTTGGCCTTCCAGCTGGATGATCATAAAGACCAGAGTGGAAGTGTGATGTAAACTGACTGTAATGGATAGATAGGAAATACGGTGAAATGACATCTGTATTCCATCAGTGTTATCCTGGGAAACTGTCCAAGAGGCACATTCAATGATTATTTATTATTTCATTCTCTAGAAGGACACAGCTTTGCTCAACATACTATTAACTATTATTTAGGGACCAGATTCTGAAGTTTCATGTTAACTTGGAGCTTTTTATCTCATAGGATGGTCACCAATTTTGCATCTCACCTAGCAATCTTATTCTAGCATTTTTCTTTCAAGCCCTATGCTTACTTGGTCCCTCAAATGCTCTTCAAATTAGCTTTACCATCTTGTTAGTTCTCTCATTAATAAGGTTAAGTAAAGGTTTACACATGCGCATTTTGTATTTATATTAAGGTCACACATAAAATTTTATCAAAATTACATTTTGACAATAGATATGGGTTAAAAAAAAAAGGCCAAACAGTTGTATATGTATACATATACATATATACAAGTGTATATATATATACACACTTGATCCCTGAACATGCTGGAGTTACGGGTGTCAACCTCCCCATGCAGTTGAAAACCCACATATAAATTTTGACTCCAGTTAAAACTTCACTGCTAAAAACCTTCTATTGACAGGAAGCCATAGCAAAAACATAAATGGTCAATTAACACATACTTTACGTATGTCTTATAAACTGTATTCTTACAGTAAAGTAAGCTAGAAAAACTAATGTTACTAAGAAAAACCATAAGGAATAGAAAATACATTTACAGTACTGTATTTACAAAAAAAATCCACATATAAATGGACCTGTGAAGTTCAAAATTATATTGTTCAAAAGTCAACTGTATAAAAAAGATACAGGGAAAAGCCTTTTTTTTTCCTCACTAAATCCACCCAGTATCTGCTCTCAGATGACAGAAAGGATAGTTTGCTGCCACAACATTGGATGACCTACAATTGGATGAAGCAAACATTTTCATAAACATGTTACAAGAAAGAAGCTAAACACAATAATATGTACAATTTATATATATTACAAAAAAATGCAAAGCTAATTTATGCTGTTAAAAAAAGTGGTTATTCTTCCAGAATGAGGAGCAGTGGCTGAAAGGGAGCATAGGGCACCTGTCTGAGTTCTCATAAGGCTGTTCCTGATTACACAGATGTGTACAGTTTATGAAAATTAATCAAGCTTATGATATGTACATTTTTCCAAATGTCAATTATAGTCTAATAAAAAGCTAACGGTACCTATCATAAATGTTTGAAAATGTTCATAATAAAAAGGAGCATTATTTTTAAAATAGCTCTAGATTTGGTACAACCTCCTTTACATCATATTTAGATGCCTATTTCTGTCAATACATATATGATGTCTGCATAATCCACAATTTCTTTCCAAAAGAATTGCCACCATTAATCCACTATTGTATATGTCTTAATATAAATTTGTCACCTTCTTTGCATGAGCCACACCCAAGATATGTGACCTTAAAATTACATTTTCAGGGGCGCCTGGGTGGCTCAATGGGTTAAGCCGCTGCCTTCGGCTCAGGTCATGATCTCGGGGTCCTGGGATCGAGTCCCGCATTGGGCTCTCTGCTCAGCAGGGAGCCTGCTTCCCTTCCTCTCTCTCTGCCTGCCTCTCTGCCTACTTGTGATCTCTCTCTGTCAAATAAATAAATAAAATCTTTAAAAAAAAATTACAGTTTAAATTTCTTTAAAATGTCACAAGTGAAACCTAAAGGTATTTGACTGAAATATAAATGCAGACTCTTTCTAGTTTTCTGTGATTTTCTCTCAATAATTTACAGCTACCATGGCACAACTAATTTGACAGCAATACTTTTTGAGACATGAATTTATTATTATTTCCAAAGTATATGACTTAGTTTTCATAGGGAAAAATGTTATTTTCAACTTATGGTTATCAATTACTATATAATTAATTTTTAAAATTATAATAATAGCAATATGTATAAATATGCTTGGGTACAGCCCTCTCGGTAATCGTATTGTTCAACTGGTTGATGAAATGGAGTTGCAAATAGCAATTAGCCTACTATCTGTGTGTGAGGTACATGTGATGAATATCAGGCATATATTTCAGAGAGGAGAATGGAGAGCATGGTATGGTTGAATCTAGTACACCAGTTAAGTAGAAGTAAGTTGAGATAGATTGAGAACATTTTTCCCATACTGCAGTTTTGGTTGTAAGGGTATAAGAACAATAATGAAAGTGAGGTCTACAGTTATATCGAAACTAGATCATGGAAGGTTCTAAATTAGAGGCTACTGAACATTTGTATTATTTTCTTTGCATCAAGAAACCAGAGAATTTTTTTGAGTAAGTAACATAATAAAATCCTGTTTCAAATAATGTCATCCAGAAGAGTTGGGCAAGTTGGAAAGTTTTCAGCTTATCCATGCATAAGGCTGTCCAGATAAGGATGAAATATACTTCAATAGCTGTGTTATTACTGAAAATGAAAGAACTTGGAAACCAAATCTACATATAGTGGTGCATTATACAAAACACATAGGAAAAAAAGCATTTTGTCCTAATCACCAAGGAGTTCTTCTATGAATGAAAATATTAACAACTAATCAGTAATCAATTTCTTCAGTGATACTGGCCAGTATTAGGGCAGCTCAGTTAACAGTTTATATCAAATCAAAAATGCAGATGCATGTACTAAAAGGTCCTTCAACATTGTGATTTTTCTCCAACTTTCTAAAACTGAGTTGTTCTGTGAAGGATATTTATTCAAGTGTTTTGTTCTTTTTTCTCCCCAAATATAGTACTGGTATGTTACAAATCCTTTTGTAATAGATGGCTTCACTCAAGTACAATGTATTATTTTCTAATATCTTTAAGGTAGAAGGGTTATTATTTTTTTTATTAACATATAATGTATTATTTGTTTCAGGGGTACAGGTCTGTGATTCATCAGTGTTACCCAATTCACAGCACTCACCATAGCACATACTCTCCCCAATGTCCATTACCCAGCCACCCCATCCCTTCCACCTCCCTCCTCTCCAGCAACCCTCAGGTTCTTTCTTGAGATTAAGAGTCTCTTATGGTTTGTCTTCCTATCTGGCTGCAACTTGTTTCATTTTTCCCTCCCTTCCCCTATGATCCTCTGTCTTGTTTCTCAAATTCCTCATATCAGTGAAATCATGGTAGAAGGATGATTATTACTCATGTGACAAAGAATGGTGAAAAAAATTTTTTTTAAATACTGGTGTGCTTCCCCAATGGTTTCAAGTGTGTTCCAGGAACAATTAAACAAGTAAAATTCCAGGTAGAATTAAAATGGCTGAATGTATATTATTATCCCATTAACGAAAATGAAACACACAAGTTGAGGATAAAGTTTAAAAGAAGTCTCTCAGTGTCAAACAATAAAAGACTGTTTGTTTTACATCTTATAAGGTTGTCTGGAGCAGAAGAGTATGTAGGATAGATGTCCCACGTGGGGCTCAGCTCACATAGGGGTACTCCCTAAGTTGAGTTTAAAGATGTTTATCTTTCATTACCAATGTTTGCATTGACAGTCTATTAAACTTTTTTTAGAGTTATATATGCTCACTGGACTTTTTTCAGCAAACTAAATGTGGTATTTCCAAAGGAATTAATCTTAGTTCACCAAGAAGTGATGGAGTGCTGATTTACTTTAAAACTCATTACTGCTAGGCAGGAGAAATGAAGATATAAAATGGAAAACTCCTGTTCTTAAATTTTTACATAATAGGGCATAGGAGTGTGTGAATGTGACTCCTATAATAATAAAAATACTTTCATTATTATAACAAGATGTGACTGGTCCCTAAGAGTATGATTCTTCTGAGTTGTCAGGGTTCACCTAGACTGAATCATACTACCCTGGAGCCCTGTTTTGTAAGCAGATGCCACTAATAAAAATGACCTTAATGGTTGATTTGGGCGCTTACAATGCACCTGCATCCTCAGGGGGTCAGCCTTAAACAGCAGCAAGCTGAGGAGGGCTCTGTTGTGAACACTCAGGTGTCATTAATGGATCATCGAGTCAACAGATCATGACAGCTCCTTTGGAAAACTCCAGCTCCACGTTAGCACACTCTGTCCAGAGAGTTAGAGAGGGATTTTAACAGACTACAGTGTGACTTAAAGCAATTCAAGAGGAAAAAGGGACATGTTTCAGTAAAGTCAAAAAGATAGATTATCTAAGAGACTACATACAATCTTAAGTAAACAGGGGTTACTGGGGCATGGAAATTTTATTAAAAATTATATTTTTCATGTTAAGATATTTTTAAAACATAAATATTTATCCTTAATAGATAAACAAATAAGTAAAACTTTAAGTCAGTTTTCTCCCCTTTACTGATGAAGTTTTGATTTTGATCTCCCTCTCTGAGATACCAAACCATACACACCTTAATTCTTTTGGCCTTTTGTGGATGATATCTCAATATTTTAATTTTGTGGATGATATCTCAATATTTTAATAGCTTCAAAAGCATTTTTAGAAATTCATGTATGAAGAGTCCACTAAACACTCCAAGTTAGAACATGAAGAGATTCGTCTATTAAATAAATCCATCATTTGTAGGCCTCCCGGTTTGCCTGAATGGAAACTTGCCATCTTCTACTTCTGTGTATTGAACATAATTTCCATGACTAATATTTGGACACAGGTATGTGAGGTGAATTAGAACTAGAGAACCCAATTTAAGCTTCAGGAAAAATTTACTAACTCTTCTTAATCAAGAGTCTATTTATTTTCTTGTTTAATAATACTATTTGGTTTATAGCAAACATTAATAAATGCCTGCTTCTGAATGGCACTACCAAGTTTTTACATATATTATTTTTATACCCCAAATAACTATATATATATATATATATATATATATATATATAAAATATATGCCCTATATATGTGACATTTTCTCCATGTTATAAATAAGAAAAAATGAGAAAACCATCTTACTTAGCCTCATACTCCTAAGTTTAAAAGCAAGATTTCCAGCCTAGTTTAAAACACTGAAGTTTATGATTCTGAATCAGGATTTACAGCAGTTTCCTTTGGTTCCACTGTCCCTATCTCGGCGTTGAAGCAGTGGTTCACAAATCTGAACCAGCATCAGAATCACCTAGAGGGCTTGTTAAAACACAGATTGCTCAACCCCGCCCCTAGACTTTCTGACTCAGTTAAGTCTGGTGGTACCTAAGAATTTGCATTTTAACTAGCTCCCAGGTGATGTCCATACTGCAAGACCACACACTGGGAATAAATGCTTTAAAGTCATGCAAAAGGTGGAGTGGATATTAGTAAGTCTCCCCGCCTCCTGCTTAGATTCATCAAAATGTGGGGTGCCTGGGTGGCTCAGTGGGTTAGGGCCTCTGCCTTCGGCTCAGGTCATGGTCCCAGGGTCCTGGGATCGAGCCCCGCACTGGGCTCTCTGCTTGGCGGGGAGCCTGCTTCCTCCTCTCTCTCTCTGCCTGCTTCTCTGCCTACTTGTGATCTCTGTCAAATAAATAAATAAAATTTTTTAAAAAATCATTATAGATTCATCAAAATGTGACCTTTTTTTGAAGCAATGGGTTTCATTAGCTTGTCTCTTATTTTAAGAGGATGCTGATATATCTCTGAATTTAAAAAAAAAGGAAGGAGGTTATGATTCTAGGTTTAAGCAATTCCATTAAATGTCTTATGAAAAGCGGTTTTCAAAATTTTCTGATGAGACTAAAGGAGGGAGATGTGAAGACTGACAATAGGGAAATTTGCGCTTCCTTTTAATTAAGCATTTTTTTTTCTGTTATTTTTTCTGTTTTCTTTTTTTTAAACAAAGGAAATAATATATCCTGATAAATAACATTTCAACTTAAGCTATGCCAAAAGATAAAGATTTTGTTTTTGTTTGTTTGTTTTTACAAATATGATATCAAGTTCTTAGGACATGTCTTTGTCTATGCACAGATAGACCAAAAGTCTGTAGAGTAAGACTAGTCCTGAAGCAAATTATTAGACTTAAATCCACTTAACCATTTTGAAGGGAGTCTTAGTCCTGTGAGAAAGTACTGTACTACAGATGTAACCTTGTTATACAATAGGAGAAACATTATTAAATGGGCTATGTTGCCATGAATTTGAAGGAAAAGTTTTTGAACTAGTAGCCATTAAATTTGACACATCACTGTTAATTTTTAATCATCTAATATTCTTTACTGAGATATGTCACTGTAAATTTGTGGAGGAAAAATAATGGCCAATTGTTTCTTTTTTTAAAGATTTTATTTATTTGACAGACAGAGATCACAAGTAGGCAGAAAGGCAGGCAGAAAGAGAGGAGGAAGCAGGCTCCCTGCTGAGCAGAGAGCCCGATGCGGGGCTTGATCCCAGGACCCTGAGATCATGACCTGAGCCGAAGGCAGAAGCTTTAACCCACTGAGCCACCCAGGCGCCCCATGGCCAATTGTTTTATACAGAATGGTTATATTCTTGTTTAACATAAAAGCTAAAAAAATTAATATGCTTTTTGGTACACTACATTTATATGATAATTCTTAAAAAGAAATCTATTTTGTAGATGATTGTTCTTTGCAAAATAAATGGTAATAAGTGTTGTTTTCAACAATCAGCGTCCAACATCTTGGTCACTGCATACTTTTGCAATGAGTAAACTATAGAGTATGAGTATGTTAGTCTTACTGCTTTATATTTGTACCAAAGGTTATGTGCAGAGTAATTTAAGACTTTGATTTTCTTTTGTTAATACTGTACTTTAAAAAACTGAAACTTTAGCCTTAAACCCATTAAGTTCTTTTCCACATTTTATTTCTATTCATTAAGAATTTAGTGGTTTGATTTTTTAATCTTCAAATGACTTCCATGAAATAAGTAATTCTATGAATTTGAAATAATATCATCTAGTGGGATAACAAATCATATTTTCTTTTTATTTTCTTCCTTGTTCTTACTTTTAAACTGATCATTTAAATGTTATAAAACTAATTCTTCCACCACTAAAGGTTGATTCAATGTTACAAAGATATCATGGGTTGTGTTTTTTTATTTCCCTGTGATTTGTCTCCTCATTTCTCAAGTCACTGAAAAAAAATGTATAAAAAGTAGGAATTCATTCATATTTTTGTTTTTCAGTGACAAAAAGCACAAGTGGTTTTCCATTGTATACCTTTCCTGCCCACACCCTTACCTCTACCTACGCCATTTGAGATAAAAAAATAAATTTGGTATTTTAATAGATAATGACCATACTATTTTATGTGTTGTCTGGAAACAATATGACTTTTTTTGGTATCGGAATATATTATAAAGACTGGAAAGGCACCATAAACCTTACATTTAGTTTATCATGATGTCTTTACGTGTGTAGTAATTACGCTGGCTATAGTTCAGCTTCTTCCTTTAGCAATATCTATTGCACTAGGTTAGTATTAGTAAAGGTTTGTTTAATAGTGTACTATAAAATCTGTTATAAGATTACAGAGAACATTATAATTTCTAGAAATATGTCATAGAATCTAATCTTCAAGTAACTACCACAGCAGAAAGTGATTTTAAATCCTTATTCTCACTTTTCCCTCTATTCATGACTGCTCACTGCGTCAAAGTCAGTAATATATCTTTTATTTATTTTTTTGAAGATTTATTTATTTATTTATTTGAGAGAGCAAATGAGACAGGGAAGGGACAGAGGGAGATCATCTCAAGGAGACTCTGCACTGAGCATAAGCCCTAGGTGGGGCTCCATCCCATGACCCCCAGAGCACCACCTGAGCTGAAACTAAGAGTCAGACACTTAATTGCACCACCCAGACATCCAAAAGCAAGCGTTATGTCTTTTAAAAAACAAAGGAAAAATGTGAAAAAAAATGCGAAAGTTGGAAAAAAAATCTTGACAACTTTGTTTTATAATGAAGGAATTTGCATTATCAGCGGTGACCTGAGACTATCGAGGCCATGTGTTGCCCAAGTTGATGACGTATCCCTGATGTGTACTATATAAAAGGACTGATATCTGCAGGGTACAGACTGTAAAGTACATTCAGGTACATGTGCAATTATTACGAGCGGATAATAAGAGAAAACAAAGTTTGTGGGTAAAACGCACCATGTTATTGAACTTGGTAAAAGAGTGACCTGATAGACATTTTAAGCAGAAACCAAGTAATTTTCACAGTGTTAACAGGGAAAGGATAGAGAAGACACTCCTGTATTTCCATATCAAAGTTAATATGGGTTAGTCCAACATTCAGAGTAGCACTGGGTAGACTGAAAGCTGTACTTCCATTGTCCATTTAATGATGAGATCAGATGTTTTCAATCAACAAAAGTAACACCATATACAAAAATTAATTCAAAGCAGATTCTAGGCCAAAATATAAGAATAAAAACTGTAAAACTATCATAAGAAAATATAGGAGTAAATCTTGGTGACCTTGTATTAAGCAAACACTCCTTAGATACAAGATGCAAAAAGCACAAGTGAGAGAAGACAATATAGATAAATTGAATGTCACCAAAATTAAAGCTTTTGTACTTTAAAGGACATTATGCAGAATGGAATACATTTACAAGTCACATATCTGATAAAAGACTTTTTAGCCAGAATATATAAAGGACAGTTACAACTCAATAATAAATAATTCAGCTAAAAACTGGACAGAAGATCTAAATAATTTTTTAAAAAGATACATGAATGCCAAAAAACATGAAAACATAATCAATATCATTAGTCATCAGGGAAATGCAAGTCAAAACCACAATGAGATACCATTTTGCACATTCTAAGATGGTTCTAATCAAAAGGCAGATAATAAAAAATATTGGCAAGATTGTGGAGAAAATGGAAGCCTCATATATTGTTGGTAGCAATATAAAGTGCCACCACTTTGGAAAACAGTCTGACAGGTATTCAAAAGTCTTAATACAATTATCATATGGGTTGGCTATCCCATTATTTGGCATATTCCCAATAAAAATGAAAATATATATCCACACAAAAACTTGTACATTAATATTCATAGCAGCATTGTTCATAATAGCCATAAACTAGAAACAGCCCAAATGTCTATCAACTGATAAATGAATATGGAAAATGTGGTATATCCGTTTAATGTAATATTATTTAGCTATAACAAGATCAAAGTACTATAATTATTGCAATATGAATTAATCTTGAAAATATGCCAAGTGAAAGCAACAAATAACAAAAGACCACATACTGTTTGATTCCATTTATATGAAATTTTGAGATTTAGCCAATCCTATAGAGAGAGTAGATTTCTGACTGACCAGGGCTGGTATAATGGGGAACAAATGAGGAGTGACTGCTATTGAGTACAGAGTTTCCTTTTTGAGTGATGAAAATATAAAACCGATTGTAGTGATAGTTGCACAACTCTGAATATACTAAAAACTACTGAATTGAAAAAAGAAAGAGAAACTTGAGAGACCTATCAAGAAATTTCTTATACATACTTGCTTACATTCTGATTTGAACAAAATATAAAGAAAGAAAGAAAAAGTTGTAGAGGGAACACATAATATTGAAAACAATGCCTTCAATTTTGTTCAAACTGAATCACAAAGGTAGCTGTGTGTGTGTGTGTGTGTGTGTGTGTGTGTGTGTGAGAAAGAGAGAGACAGAGAGAGATAAAGAAAGAGAGAGAGGTGTTCCTGGAAGCAGGTTTACCCATTCACAATTTCCATAGGCCTATTTCCATAGGTCCATCACCGAACCTGAATTCACTTGCTTAAAAGGAACAAGAATTGGTTCACCTGGCCATAATGGTGACACAGTTGGGCATCCCACTAACGTGCCTGTTGAACTGGGATTAGACCACTGCATGCTCTCTAACCTTCCTGGAGCTGAAACATGGAGAAAGCCTTATTTGGAGCAAGGTCTGAGAAAGAGCACATACGCCCTCATATTCAAATAGAAGAGACCAGGCAAGATAGTCTTGCTACCTAAGTTAATATGTCTGTATTCTGTGGTGGTAGAATAGTGTGTTCTGGTTAGAAATATCAAACTTTATGGTACCTGTTCATTTACATTACTTGTATATTCTATATTTATGTGTGTATATATACCTATATAAATGTCATTCATATACATTACTTATACGCATTACTTGTATACATACTTGTATATTCTATAAATATTGATGCCAGAAAGAAATACATGGCTGGTTAAAGCACTTATCTTGGGCACAGCCATTGGATGATATGTACACAGTTCAATATTGGCTGCCTAAATAAAATCTCACCATAGTTCCCTCAAGGCACAACCAAGTTGACCCAGCAAGGTATTCTCAGTTGGAGATTATGAGAAAATCCAAATCTCTGCCTGACCTGATAGCAAGTTATCAGAAATATGTCCTGCACCTGATCATGGTATGGGGGATTATCTAAAGTCACACGTCACTTATTAGCCTTATGAGTAACTGTAGGTTTTCATGAGGGCGTAATAGATATTCAAGAAGACAGATGGGACCAAAGGGGTAGGAAAAGGACAGCTTACACAAGGTCATATCTATATAGCCCTTATTAGCTATTTTATCCGCTTCCTCTGTTCTGAATTCTCTATCCAGAAGTAGTTTCACGTTAAGAGAACAGAGCATCTGCTAACTCCTCTACCTAAGAAATACGTGCACTTTAGTGCCAACAGGTAAATAGTAAACTTCAAGTAAACGGAAAAAAGATGCAAGATGGAGTACATGGTAATTCAGACAAAAATACTGAACACCTGAAATAGCCTGACCTGGTTTACCCACTTTGAAGCAAATACTGCAGCATTCATATACCAGAAACAGTTTGCTCATGAAACGTTCAATTTTGTATCTTGAAATGTTTACCATGCCTTCCTGTAGATCCTTATTTCCTCTTTGTATCATTTTCCTTTAACAATTCTTTTCTCTGTGTGTGCATGTGTGTGTGTGTGTGTGTTACTGTTGAATTTTTTTTTAGCTTTTTATATATCTGAAAAAGTATGTCACTTTCATTATATGTATATTTTTGCTTAGTATAGCGTTCTAGGTTGATTTTTTTCTTTCAGTACTATAAAGATTTTGCTGGCATCCATATCTTTGTTACTCTGTATGTAATAATTCTTCCCCCTACTACTGGCTTCTTTTAAGATTTTCTCTTTATCAATGGTTTTGATCAATTTAATTATATCATGCCATACAGTAGTTTTCTTCATGTTTCTTCTACTTGAGTAAGTCATTTGGAATTGTCCCATAGTTCACTGATGCTCTTTTCCTTTTTCTTTTTTAATAAATTCTTTTTTTCTCTCTGTTTTATTATGGATTGCTTCTTCTGCTGTTTTCAAGTTCACTGATCTTAGTTCTGCAATGTTTAATCTGCTATTAATACCATCCTATGTATTTTTTTCAACTCGGATATTTCAGTTTTCATCTCTAGAAATCTGATTTCTATCTTTTTATATCCTCCCTACTCTACTTAATGTTTGAGCATAAGGAAAACCATTGTGACTGTTTTGCCTCCTAAATACAATATCTGTATCAGTGCTGGATCAATTTCTGTTCATTGATATTTCTCCTCATTATGGGGCATATCTTCCTTTTGAATGCCTTTTGTATGCCTGTTTTTTTTCCCCAAATGCCAGACACTGTAAAATTTTTTGGTCAATACATTTTTTTATTCTTTTATACATTTTTGAACTTTGTCTAGGACACAGTTAAGTTACATGTAAAAGAGTTTCATCATTTGAGACTTGCATTTAAAATTCATTTGGCAAGACAAGAACCATCTTTAGTCTAGGACTAGTCATCCAACTCCACCCCACCTCCCAGCCCACTGAGGCAAAACCTTCTGATACTCTAATGCCTTGGAAGTTATGAGTTTTTCTAATCTGGTTGGTAGAACACACAATACTCCCAGACCTGTGTCTGTTTCAAGTATTTTTTTCTACTAATCCTTTAGGGTGGTTCTGTCTTTGCCCCTATAATAGTTTTCCTCACAAATCAGTACTCTACTAAACACTCAGATTTCCCTCTGTAGATCTCTGGAGTTCCCTCTCTTGCAGCTCTTCTCTTCCAACCTGCTGATGAGATGAGACTGTTTGAGGATTTACCTCTCATTTCTCCATGATCACTCTCCCTTATTGCCTGATATCCAGTATCTTGAAAACTACTGTTTCATATATTTTGTCTGTTGAGTTTTGTTGTTTGTTTCCTTGTTTTTGGCAAGAGGGTAGATCTGGCCTCTGCTACTCCACTTTGGCAAAAAATAGAAGTTTCCCAATAATTAATTCTTAACTTGAACCAAGAGTTAGTTTATTTTTAGTTCTGATTGAAACTGGTTTATATTTCTGATCCAATATACTTTATGCTTTAAGCATTATCTTAATTAGTGTGACCTCTAAAATTATTAGAGAAATGGATTAAATATTAGTTAAATATAACACTCTTTAATTTGAAGGATTATACTGGAGATCTGAAAGATGAACCTTAAAAATTCTTAGGAATTATTTATTTTCCATACCATCTTTCCTTCTTTTTCTCAGAACTGTAGAGAATGCTAGCCATACACTGTCATGTGCTAACAAGTTTACTGGTTTTGTGGATAACTTTATTGATTAAATAATATTTTGACTTATGTATTTATTTCAGATTTCGGCTATGGTTCTATATGCATACCATTAAAAATTACGTCATCAGTATTTTAGAGTATTTAGAGCAATGTAAATATATCTCTTTTCGTAAGGTTCTCTCCATTTATACTGATTATAATTTGTGGAAGCAAATTTCACATTGGAAACCAAAGAAATCATATGCCATGATTAACTGTGAAAGCTGAACTTCTAACATAGCTTATCATAACTGATTAGGAAATCTGCCTCAAAATTAGACTTAAATTTGCAGTGCTGGAAACCAATGATAAGTGAACAAAGAATTGATCCATTGCCCTATTTTTTTTTTTAATTTTACCTAAAAGTAATTAGCATTATCTTTGGGGATAATTATTATTCATACCATTTCCATATGGCATGCAAAATTATATATACCTGACATGGTGGTTTTTTATTATAATTTTTTAGTAAAGTAAAATAGAAAGCAAAATATTTTCCTGGAAATCACAGTTTAACAGCAGTTGAAAACTAGATATCTTCAGTCTGAATTTGACCCTGAATGCTCAATCCTTGGCCATTCTTGTGTGTGGTTATTTTTAAAGTTGAATTTCAGTTTCAAAATTGATCATGATGGCTTTATGAAAGGGTAGTGTGTTAATGCAACATAAATTTATTCTCTTACCATTCTGGAGGTCAGAAGTTTAAAATCAAAGTGTTGGCAGGGCTGTGTTCCTTCTGGAGGAAGGCTATGCTCCTTCTGTTCCTTCTCTCTTTAGGATAATCTGTTTCCTTGCCACTCTTAGCTTCAAAAGGCCACCTGCATTTCTTTGACTCATGGCTCCCTTCTCCATCTTCAAAGCACATGTTTCAACCTCTGGTTCCTTTGTGAAATCATCTTCTCTGTGTTTGGCTTCCTGGCTTCCGTTTAAGAGGACTTTTTTGATTACTTGGGCTCACCTAGATAATCCAGGATAATTTCCCTATCTCAAGATCTATAACTGGATCACATGGTGGGGGCTGGGAGGCATTATTTAGCCTGCTGCAGCCATTCTCTCTAGTTATTTTCAGTTCTTTTCTTAAATATTTTATTTTATTTTACCTGCCTGGATCCTATAAGCACTGGAATTCGCAGATCCTGATTTCCAAAGGAGTGTATTGAGTCTTCATATTACTGAAATACCACAATTGTAGTTAGAAGTTGACTAACCAGGGGCACCTGGGTGGCTCAGTGGGTTAAGCCGCTGCCTTCGGCTCAAGTCATGATCTCAGGGTCTTGGGATCGAGTCCCGCATCGGGCTCTCTGCTCAGCAGGAAGCCTGCTTCCCTCTCTCTCTCTCTCTCTCTCTCTGCCTGCCTCTCCGTCTACTTGTGATCTCTCTCTGTCAAATAAATAAATAAAAATCTTTAAAAAAAAAAAAAAGTTGACTAACCAGATTCACAGATACAAATGGGTTTTAATAAAATACGATTTGCAATTAGCTTTATTGGTACATAAAGACAAGAAACACATTTGTTATAATATCTTTCCCTCATCAAAAGGCCAACAGTTACCCAAAAACACAGCTTCTTTTGTTCCTTCACTCACACGTGGCATGAAAGGATGGACAGCACAAGATCTAACACTTCCAGGCCTCACCTTGACACAAGCTTTGAATTCTCAAAACACAGGTACTATATACAAATCTTTTTTCATGTTTTAACAGAGCACCTAGTACTAAGACTATCATGATTTTGGTAATTTCCATTAAGTCTTTTGAGGGCTTTGTAAGGTAACACAATGATCTTTTCTCTTCTTTCTCCTCTCTTTTCCCTCTTCTTATCATCACAGTTGTAACATCATCATAGATATAATGTACAGCTATAATTTCTGAACTCTTGTCTTTTGATTTGGGTAGGTATATATATTCAGGTGTCTACTATTGTATCTACTTAACTATTTTTCTATTAAACTGAAACTGAAATAACCCTCTTTTTCTCCCAAACCTGTTTCACCTATACCCTTCCTTCTAGGTCACAGATAACTACATTCTTCAAATAGCCAACAATAATTCTTCTCTTTTTGTCATTTCACACATATATTCTGTCAGTAAATCTTACTAGTTTGGTCTTCAAAAAAAAAAAAATGTAGAAAACTCCAGAACCTTGTCACCTTTACCTCTCCCAATGCCACAACTATATACTAAGCCATCATTATATCCTATCTTGATTATTGTAAGAGCCTCTGTATCCCTTCCAACTACCCTAGTCTATTGTCAACACAGCAATCAGAGAGGTCCTAGCTAACCATATGTCCAAACATATTTCCCTGGCTCAAACACCTCTAATGGTGTTCCATTTCTCAAAAAAAAAAATAAAAAAAAAAAAAAAAAAAAAGGTGGGTCTTACAATGATATACAAGATCTAGCTCTGTTTTCTCTCTGGCCTTATCTGCTATATTTCTCTGCTTTTCTCTGTTTCAGTCGCACTGGCCTCTTTGATTCTGTCAGAACACTGTCAGACATGTTCCTACTTCAGGGCCTTTGTACTTATTCTCTTTGCAATGCCCTACCCCTGATAGCTACAGGACTTATTCTCTCTCTGTTATGGGCTGAATTGTGTCCTCCAAAAATCTGTATTTTGACATCCCTAACTCCAGTACCTCAAAGTGTAACCATATTCAGAAAACAGATCTTTAAAGAACTGGTTAAGTTTTTAGAGGCCTCTTTTTAGAGGACATTAGGGTGGGACCCTAATTTAATATGTCTGATGTCCTTAAAAGAGTAAGAGACACCAGTGATATGTATAACATGCATGCACAAAGAAAAGACCATGTGAGGACACAGCAAAAAGCTGGCCATCTGCAAGCCAAGGAGAAAATCCTCAGGAGAAATCAAACCTGATAACCCCTTGACCTTAGATGTTTAGGCTCCAGAACTGTAAGAAAATAAACTTCTATTATTTAAGCTACCAATCTGTTTCGTTATGGCATTTTGTTATGGCAGCTCTAGCAAAATTATACTCTCCCTTTCACTAGGTCTTTGAGTAAAAGCCATATTCTCTGTGTAACCTTATATAAAACTCCCTACATACCCAGATCCTATTCCCTGCTTTATTTTCTTTTTATCATATATGCAACAGAATACAAACTGCATTTCTTTACCTTATTTATTGTTTATCTCCTCTATTTCATAAGCTCAATGAAGAAAGAGATTTTGGCCTTTTATTTATTTATTTTCTAGATTTTATACTACTATCTCCCTGGAATGTACAATAGTGTCCTTCATAGAATAAGACCTCAGTAAGTTATTAACTGGGCTGGATGTATACGAAAATTTAAGGACTATTAGGAAAGAAAAAAATACTAAGTAACTGAAATCCATGCCACAAGAGTAGAAATAGAGGGTATAACCTAAGTCTTTAATCTTTTATTGACTATTCTTCAGAGAATCCCATTCTAGAAAGAAAGAGAAAATAAGCAAATATTTAGAATATGGAGTGATGAGAAATATGAACAAAATAAGACTAGGATGGAGTGGGTATGTTGAAGGGGACAGGTGCACATAGTGAAATATTAGGAAAGTTAAGAAAGGCTCCCTGGAGGAGGACTTTCTAAGAGTATGAAAACCTATTTTGGAAAGAAAATTATTAGGTATTGCCATAGGGCCTTATGTTTCAACTTTTATGTGTTTTTCTTTTCTCTTTTAATATATCAAAGTACAAAAAGACAAAAATATCACAGAAAATCTACCTTAGGAGCTAGATATGGCAGAAATATGTTCCATTAGGCTTAGAGTGCTCAAGAATAGTTCAAATGCCCTTGATCTGGAGGCCCTTCTTGGCTTAGCTCTGTCACTTACTTGCCATTTGATTTAAAAAAATTTACTTGTGGTAAAATATACATCTTAATGATTTTTAAGTGTACATTTCAGTAGTATTAAGGATATTCATATATTGTACAGCCATTACCACTATCTGTCTCTAGAACCTGCTTCATCTTGCAAAACTGAATCTTTGTACCCATTAAACAATGATTCCCCATTTCCTCCCTCCTCTGGTCTTTGGTAACTACCATTCTACTTCCTGTCCCTATGAATTTTATTATACTCTAGGAAATTCGTATAGGTAGAATCATAGAGTATCTGTCCTATTGTGACTGGATTATTTCACTTAGCATAGTGCCCTCAAGATTCATCTGTGTTGTAGCATGTGTAAGAATTCCCTTCCTTTTTGTATGTACGTGTGTGTGTGTGTGTGTAAGCAAATTTTGTCTATCCATTCATCTGCTGGTTGCCACTTGGGTTGCTTCCACTTCTTAGCTATTATGAATAATGCTGCTATGAATAAGAGAGTACAAATATCTTCTGAGGTCCTGCTTTCAATTCTTTTAGGTATATAACCAGAAGTGGAGTTGCTGAATCATATGGTAACTCAATTTTTAACTTTTTAGGGAATCATCAGCCACAATGGTTCCAACATCCTATATTCCCACTAACCATACATGAATGTTCCAATTTCTCTACATCTTCACCAACACTTGCTATTTTCTGTTGTTTTTCTTTTTTTTTTCTTTCCTCCTTTCTTCTCTTCTTTCCTTTTCATCTTTTCTTTCTTTATTTTTTTCTCTTTTTAAATGTGTGTGAGGTGGTACTGGTCATTTGAATTCGAATCTAAATTGTCTATAAATTTCTGTTTCTTGTCTAAATTGTCTAAATTTGTGTTTCCTGTTTCCTGTTTACTATGAAATTTACTTGGATGATCCAGTAAGATGTAAGGCTAGTAAATACATGTGAAATTCCTTTGTGAAACTTAAAGATTCTACTTTGTTCTGGGACCTCTTTGGCTCTTCTAGAATTCTTATATGTCTGGGCTTCTCCTAAAAAAATATTAATTACCAAAGTAGACTTATAATTGAAAATATAAATAACCAAAGAAAAATGGAAAAAGTTAATCATTTTTCCCTTCCATTCCCTGCCCTTTGCTCACAAACACAAGTGTGAAATTTTATAATTTCAAGGAATATATAACAACTATTTAAATGACTCAGAACACAGGAAAGCCCCTAAATATCCCCAACTCATTCTGTAATGCTATCAGGACCATGAAACACAATCTAAACAGAGATACTATAATCACAAGAAATTAATATCATTTGAAAATGGAAGCAAAGAAACTACTAGCAAATTGAAATAGCAATATATAAAAACAATACTTAACTACTAAATTATTCCAAAATGTCTAAGCTGTTAATGAAGTACATTACACTAATAGAAGGGGTGGGGAACCCTCTAAAGTTTTTCAACTCTAAAGTTGAAAAAGCATGCGATAAAATTTACTATCAGTTTCTGATTAAAATTATAAACATTCTTTGGAAATAGGGTAAATGGTACCCATCAAAATCAAAAAGTGTTTTTGACTAAGTTCAAAATTGTAAAGCTTCGTGAAGTCTATAAATTATTAGATACAATATAAAAATGAGAACAATAAGGACTCACATTTATACGTAAGAAACAGGATTATGCCCTTTACCTGGATTATCTCATTTAATCCTCACAACAATCCCAGAAACTGGGGGCCAGTACTGTTTCAATTTTACAGGTAAACAAACCTACACTCAAAGAAATGAAACATACCCAGAGTCAAAGAGCTAGTCACTGATAGACCCGTTCCTCAGAATTAAGCAAGCTAAAGAAAGACTTCGGTTTCATAAGTTTCATAGTATATCCCTAACAGTTACATAGAATACGTCCCTGAATTTTGTAGCCATTTTTGTACCAGCACTCACAATAAAAAACCTTAGATGAGTGTCCCTGTAAAATTGAGTTTCTCTTACTCTTTGATACCATCTGTGATCATATCAGCAGGTGTTAATTGTTCTTTTGTTAATATCCAAACTAATCCCATTAAGGCTAACAGTGTATGGCCTACTACAATTTAGTACCAAGGTCCAAAACATCAAAGGAGATCTGGTATCCATTTATGTCTCCAAATAATACACTTTTTAACTACAATGAAGTGGTCAATTCCCCAAAGACATTCTAAGCATCTGCCTGAAGTGTTAAAGGAGTTAGTTCCCCTCATACCGATTAGAATAGACAAATTAATTGGAAAGGAAATTCATTGTTTAATATTATGTACAATTTACTGGCTTAAATAAAACCCAACTCGTGAGATAAGAGAAGCTTTTCTTTTGTGTAGAAAGATGGAATTTCTGTTGGTTAAACATGGCATATACCAATTAGGAAAAAGAAAATAGTTAACTGTATTCATTCAATGACCTCTCTAGGCATTTGTAAGCAATAGGCATTTAACCTTCCTCTTTATGTTTTCCTGGAGGTCAAAAGAAAATCCAGAGGGTAACCTTTTGTAGGGCTTTTAAAGGAGGATATATACTATATTTCCTTTTGCTAGATTGATAAAATTTGCCAAAAAGACAGTTTGGAAACCAAAATAACAAATATGGCAATTTAGCTTGAATTATAAAGTGATCCTTTTTACAGTTTTTATGTAATTGAAAATAACATATATCTATATGTAACTATGGGCATTTGTGTGTATAAAAAGTATAGGCAGCAAATTATAATATACATTACCTACCTTCATACTTTGTATTTATGCTAAAATTAGGTTCATTAAATGAATGAGGATTACATTTATTAGAAATGCACTGCTACCAAATTAAACTACCATTGGAGTCTAGCAAATTGACCAGAGAGCTAATCATTTGTTTTGCTGATCTCTTTTTTGATGTGCTAAGAGCCCCTAATAAGGATAGTTAAAGCATTAAACTGAGAACTCAAGTGTGAAAACTAACATTATCTCCTAATTTGATGATAGACATTAATTGTCGGTTATATTTCACAGTTAATGATTGAGAGAAATTTCCACATCTGCGTAGCTTTTTAGTTGCCCACATAGTAGTCCCCCAAATTATACCCCAATGAAAGTAGAGGAGAAAAGTATTTACACAATTTACCAACAGTGGTAGGACAAATTTTTAAAAAGTTCTTCTATTTATATTAAAAAGCCTGCAACAGATTGAATACGGATCTGTTTGTTTGGGTTGTCTTCTAGAAAAGAAGGCCACATGCTCACAAATAAGCAAAAACACCATATTACCTAGAGAAGGGGGAAGGTTTGAATTGTTTAAGCATAAGTGAGAGCAAACATTTTTCCATTCTCCCAAACGTATTCCCAAGAGAAAGGTAAGTAAAGTAATTATATTCATTACATTATTTATTTATTTTTATCTTAGAATTGTTGGGAATTTCGTCCTGATGCATTTCCAACACAAGGAGTACATATGTGCATGTGCGCATGTGCGTGCACACACACACACACACACTCTCTCACACATTTCTCCATGTGTATACGTCCACATAAGCCCTCCCCACATTCATGCTCACATATTCTCCCTTGTTATGCAATCCATTCTGTTCTTGAGCTAGGATAGCAATGGATACATGCAGTTGTGCTTTTTTAAATATTTACCTTGCATATAAGTCAAAATACTAATTACCTTCCTTCTGCAATCAATACATTCTCAGACATACAAAATGGGTATTTTTGTCAATTCACTACCTTTTTGCAGGAGGTAAACTGAAGCAGAGCTCACTTAATCAATTTCTTTTTATTCTATCTGCTTTCAGTGAATATGTAAATGTATCCTATAATTTCCAGAAGTATTTTTAATCTCCATAACAGTCTTTATAATATTAGATGATTTCTTATATCATTAGTTTTAAAATAAATTTCATGAAAACCTTATATTAAACCTGAATTACTCTCAAAAGTAAACAAGTGGCCAATTTTGGGAAATCATTGTTGAAATTCTACAATTTTGAATTTCTATAAAATTTTCAAAATATCAGTATCATTGTATTCATTCCTTTTAACATTCATTGTATCTACAATCTATTATGTGTCAGGTACTTTGCTTGATTCTAGGCATACAAAGATGAAGAAAATTTTCCCTATTTTAACAGAGCTATAAACTCCACTGAATGAAGGGGACTAACTTGTAAATACCATTTATCAAAATGGAAGTCCCTGGATAAGAAAGACACGAAAATGTAGAAGACCTACAAGACACCTCTGCAATTGATTGATTACCTTCCAAGCACAAAGAAATGCTGAAATAATAGAATGTTAGCAAAGCTTAAGCAGGCCTTCAAAGACACAGTCTAACCTAGATTCCAGAGTCCTTTGCAACTGTTTATGCTATATCTAACTAGTACATTGATCTAGAGTCTCTTACCCATATTTGAGCAAGCTGAAAAAATGCATGTGACTATGTATAAGTGTTCATTATCATTTAGATTGCATTTTGGGGTTTTAGTTGTTATGGTAAAACCAATGCTTTATGGTAAACAAATGTGCAATTAGGATAGTTAATACCTATACACATTGTGTAACACTCTATATGAAAGTGTTTAAGCAAATTTTGAGGCAGTAGCAACTCCCCCCACCCCCCGGCTTTCTCTTGGATTTGATGTAAACTCTTTTCATAGAACATCCCTGAAAAAGTGCAGGGAGCTAGAGAGCACATGACTTAATTTTTATTAGTTGATAGTCCTATGTAGCTGATGATAACAATAATTCTGGCTCTGCGAAAGAGAAACAGCAAAGAAAGGAATACAATATGATTGAGTGCACAGAAAGAAGACAATTTTTGGATTACTTATAAGAGGTGACAAATGTATACATTCCTTTTAAGAATGAAGATATTATAGTTATGAAAAAGATGGTAAGAAAGTGCTCAGAATCTGGAGTCTACTATGCTTTCTTCTCTGATTCCTTTAGCAAGAATGGATTCCTTTTAAAGATTAGTTTATTTTAATGAAACTTTTAGTATAAATTAAATTATTAAAACCTAATACTCATATAAGATTTTTATGGTACAAAATAGGTATTCATATTTATAATAGTAATATTTCCCTAAACACATGAATTTGGTGGTTTTACCAAAATACACCCTCCACAGAATGAATACTAGTATCATATTCAGTATGATGCTAAGTACCCTTGAAATTAAGGAATTCTTTATCTTTAGCCTTAATATCCTCTAGACACCTCAAAGCACCCCTTGATGAAAGGCTCAATTTATAATTTTTTAAGTCTAATTTAAATGTGTTTTATATTGTTGTTATATTCTATTGACAAAGATAATAGCTCATTACAGAGCACTTATGTGTGAGTATGAATATAATTTCATGGAATTGTAAGAATATTGATTCTGCATCACTGATTGGGATAACAGGTAAGAGATCTTTTTATGCGTGCATGTCTCACAAAACCAGTATCACAAAGCACGTAACTGCTCTGATTATATATCCTGAAGATTTGTTCATGTCCTAGGATGTTTTTCTAAATCATGATTTTAAATAGCTACATGGTATTTCCGCATATAAACATAATTTAATCATTCAATTCTCTAAATTCTTAGATAAGCTTTCAGATTTTTTGAATTTTCATTCTTGTAAATGATATAATGAATATCCTTACATATAAATTTCTTGCACATATCTGATTATTTTATTAAGTTAAAGGGAAGAGCTATATTCAAATGTATAAACAGTTGGATAGCAATGATTTTTGTCAAATAACTCCAATATGGTTGAGCAAGTATAAGCACAATGTACAAGTACACTGTATCTGAGTTATTGCATTTTCTATACTTTTGTTAACAGTAGGTATTAAAAGCAAATTGGTACAGCCACTGTGGAAAAAGTATGGAAGTTTTTCAAAAAGTTAAACATAGCGGGGTGCCTGGATGGCTCAGTTGGTTAAGTGTCCAACTCTTGATTTTAGCTTGGGTCATAATCTCAGGGTCCTGAGATTGAGCCCTGCGTTGGCTCCATGCTCAATGCAGAGTCTGCTTGTCCCCATCCCTCTGCTCCTCCCCTTGATCTCTCTATCATATAAGTAAATAAAAAATATTACTTTAAAAGAGCTAAAAAATAGAACTACCCCTATGATCCAATAATTACACTACAGCATATTCACCCTAAAATACAAAAACAATAACTAACTCAAAGAGACATATGCACCCTTATGTTTATAGCAGCATTATTTATAATAACACAATTATAGAAGCAACCCATGTGTCCATTAATAAATAAATAAGAGAAGACATGGTGTAAACACACACAAACACACAAGTACACACACAATGGAATATTACTCAGCCATAAAATTACTCAGCAAACACAATGGAATACCACTCAGCCATAAAAAAGAATGAAATCATGCCATTTGCAACAACATCAATGGAGTTAGAAAGTATAATGTTAAGAGAACAAGTCAGTCAGAGAAAGACAAATACCATATGATTTTACTCAGATGTGGAATTTAAGAAACAAAACAAATGAGCAAAAAGGGATTAAAAAAAAGAGAGAGACAAACCAAGAAACAGACTCTTAACTATAGAGAACAAACTGATGGTTACCAGAAGGGAGGTGAATGGGGGGGATGGATGAAATAGGCAATAGAAATTAAGGACCACATTTGTGATGAGCACCAGGTATTGTACAGAAGTGTTCAATCACTATATTGTACACCTGAAACTAATATAACACTGTATGTTACCTGTACTGGAAATAAAATAAAATTAAATTAAAATAATAAACTAAAGGTATTAACATTTACAATTATCAACATGACAAGCAAAAGGTATAATTTTTTAATTTTCCATTTTTTTCAGCTATGACTAAAAATGTTGATAACTCAGTTTTTTGTGTGTGTTCTTTTGCACCAACATCCTTACTTTGGAGTAGTATAATTTCTTTCACAAGGTTCCTTTAATTTTGAGGCACTAAATGACAAAATAGAAAAAGGAGACATTTTTACAGGTCAAGGAGAATATATATTCTTCCAACTTAATATGTGTATGTGTGGGAGGCCACAATAAGGCTTGAGACGAGGACTTGTGCCTCCTTTAAAGTCCAAATAACCTAACAAAAGGTTTAGGAAGGGAAAAGTTGAGTAGCACTGAGAAAGGGTCTGTGCTATGTGTTGTGAGCTCGCCTACATGACTTCCCACATGCTTGCTAAACAAATGAGAACAATTCAGTTGGGGTCATAAGATCGTGGCTGGGGGGGGGGGCGCCTGGGTGGCTCAGTGGGTTAAAGCCTCTGCCTTTGGCTCAGGTCATGATCCCAGGGTCCTGGGATTGAGCCCCGCATCAGGCTCTCTGCTCAGTGGGGAGCCTGCTTCCACCTCTCTCTCTCTCTCTGCCTGCCTCTCAGCCTACTTGTGATCTCTGTCTGTCAAATAAATAAATAAAATCTTAAAAAAAAAAAAAAAAAGATTGTGGCTGGTCCTTGCTGCCCTAGTACAGCCCATAAATTACTTTCAGGTTTGCTGTATCAATACAGAACAATTGTACTGGCATCAGCCATTTGGCATCACGAGGTCTGCTTATAGTTAATTGGGAACTCGTGGTTGTTTAACTAGACACAGATGTATTGCTTCTCCTATTGTAATATCACTATATATATGGCCTTAATGCTTTGAATAAACTTAGCACTGTTGGACATCCTCCTCAGTGCTCCTCCTGCCCCCATCTCTCTGCTTCTTGAGTTCTTTTCTTCATCCTCTTACCCTCACGTTCCTGGTCGATTTGTTGTGCCGGCCATGACATGTATGTATTTGGGCTCACTGCAAGCATTCTATAAATCACTGCTGATTTTTGGCCTTACAATGAAAACTTCAACACATTTATCAAGTGATAATTAATAAGGTAGTTGTAGGTTCGGACCTCATACTAGTAAAATACTCACCACAGACTAAGTGACAAACATAAAGTTCATCTATTGTAATTGAAACCACATATTTCTAAATATCTTTCAAAAGTACCTGAAGATACTATTTATAAAGCAAGGTTAAATATATAATTAAATGACATTATTTAAGTACAAAAAGTTCCCATTTTAACAAATATTTTATTTTCCTTAAGAATAGAAGTGACCATTTTAATTTATTGTTTGTTAAGAAAGAAGCCCATATTTTGAAAGAGAAAATTAATCTATTAGACTACAGATTACATGATGCATGTTAAGTAAAGGTATGACATCTGAGCTTTACTCCAAGGATGGATGGGAAACCAGTGAATGGTATTAATCAGGAGAGTGACATTAGCTGACCAAATTTGGAAGATTATACTCTGATCACTGTTGGAAGAGTAGATTGTGAGGTTAGAATGAAAGCTGAGAGATAGTTTAAGAAGTTACTGCTAATGTCCAGAGAAAAATAGCAATAAATAGCAATAGCTTGGATCAGGATGGTAGCACTGGAAAAAGAGAGAAGAAAGTACCTTAGTCCTAGTCAATCAGTCTTATTGATGGATTAAATGTAATAGGACAGAACTTCACAACAACTCCTAAATTTTTGGTTTACCCACCTGACAATGTCATTTATGAAGATAGGAAAAGCTCAGGAAAAAGTGAGTATGGAAAAGTGAGTAAGTGTAGATCAAGTATTCATTTCCAAGTAGAAATAAAATTGACTGTTGAGTAATTCTATGTTCAAAGTCAGACACTATGATTTCAATAATACGGCAGAACCTAAGTAGGAATTTATAAATGTTACCTTATAGGGAAACAGGGTGTTTGCAGATGTGGTTTTATTAAGAATTTTGTGGGTCACCTGAGTGGCATACCCAGGTGGGGCACTCAAAAGAGTCGAGTAAGCACCTGATTCTTGGTTTTGGCTCAGGTCATGATCTCAGGGTCCTGGGATGGAGGCCTGCATCGGGCTCCACACTCAGCAAAGAGTTCTCTTAGGGATACTCTCTCTCTCTCTCTCTCTCCCTCTGCCTCTCCTGCTTGTGCCCTCTCCATTTCAAATAAATAAATAAATCTTTTTAAAAACTTTTTGTGATGAGGAGCAGAGATTACTCTGGATTATCCATGTGGATTTTAAATCATGTATGTCCTTGTCAAGGGGTAGAGGCAGAGGGAGATTATACATACACAGAAAGGAGGTGATGTGAAGATGGAGCTGACAGAGATTTTAAAATGTTGGCCTTGAAGAGTAATGTGGCCACAACCAAGGAATGTCAGTAGTCACCAGAAGCTGAAAGAAGGGATAGATTCACTCCTAGAGCCCCCAGAGGGAGTGTTGTCATGCTGACAACTGGATTTCAGTCCAGTGATAATTCCTGACTTCTGGCCTTCAGAACTGTGAGAGAATAAATTCCTGTTGCTTTAAGTCATTGAATTTGTCGTAATTGGTTATATCAGCCACAGGAAACTAAAACAGATTTTGATACCGAGAGTAGGGTGCTGCTGTAACAAATTCCTGAAAATATGGAAGTGCCTTTGAGATTGAGTAATGGGTAGAGGTTGGAATAATTTTGAGATGCATGATAGAAAAACTTAAATTTCTTTGAACTAACTAATGATAGAATTACGGATGTTTAAGCACTTCTAGTAAAGGCTCAGAAAGAAATTAAGCACAGGTTATTGAAAATTTCAGGAAAGGTGATCCTTATTACATAGCATCATAAAGTCTAGCAGGAATATAACCTACCATATTGAAAGCAGAACTTATAAGCAATGAACTTGAATATTTCACTGAGATTTCCTAGGTAAGGGTTTAAGTGCAGCTTTATTTCTTCTTATTGCTTATAGCAAATGTCAGAGGAAAAAGGAAAACTCAGGGAAGAAAGTAGTAAGCAAAAATAAACCAGGACTTCATGATTTGGGAAATTCTCAGCCTCTTTACATTACAAAAAATTCTAATATTATGGGACTTACTGTGAGGAAAATGAACTCTGAATATAAAGCTATGGGTACGGCTAGATAACCACTAGCCATTGTGCCAAAACAATCAAAAGTTCAGAGTACTCTCTCACAGAGGGCTCTTAAAGAGCATAAGCATGTGACTCATGGACCCACTCAAACACCTCAGCAGAAGCCACAAATAAAGATGGGATTATCCAGAAAACAGGTATAGAGAACTCTTGTCTATTGCCATAAATCCCTGTGACAAAGGGGATTCTGGAGACCTACAAGAATTGAGAAATATTTTCCAGTAGAAATACTGCCATCTTTGCCTGTAAGGGACAAAGAGAAGATACAATGAAGGATATAAAATTCCCAGTAGAGTGCCATAGGTCAACATGCCAGAGTCACAGGTATAAGAGTAAAGACCAGATCTGTGCATGCAGAGGCAAGAGTCATGGGCCACAAGGCAAAGCCTCAAACCACAGAGGATTATTCCCAGCACTTGGAATCTAATGAACACTGATTAGATCCTGAAATTGCTCTGGGGCTAGTGACTCCTTTTTCCCTTCTGTTTTCCCCCTTTTGGATTAGGAATGTAGATAGCTGTTAATCCTAGGCCTGTCCCAGCACTGTACTTTAGAAACAGATAACTTGTTTCCTAGTTTCACAGATCTAGAAATTGAGAGAAATTTTGTCCCAGACTGGATCATACCCAGACTCTAACTCATTTCTAAGTTAGATTATTTAGATAATGCAATTTAAGACTTTTGAGTTCATAATATTTAGATGAGATTTTACACTTGAGATAATACTCTCATGAGTTGAGACTTCTCGGGATGTTGGAATGGGACGGCTATATTGTGCATGTGGGGTGTATTTGAATCTTTGTAGACCAGGTGGTAGACCATGGTAGGCTAAATAATGTCCTCACCCAAAAGATGTTCATGTCCTAATCCCTGGTGTCTGTGAATGTTACCTTTTACAGCAAAAAAAGGGACTTTGGAGATGTGATTAAATTAAGGATCTTTGAATGGAGAAATTATTTTGGAATTTCCAGAATGGTCCTTAAATGCAATCACAAGTGTTCTTATAAGAAAGAGGCAGAGATAAACTGGAGATATAAGAGAGAAGACAGCGTGACCATGTGACCAATGTGACCATGGAGAAATTATTTTGGAATTTCCAGAATGGTCCTTAAATGCAATCACAAGTGTTCTTATAAGAGAGAGGCAGAGATAAACTGGAGATACAAGAGAGAAGACAACGTGACCATGTGACCAAAGTGACCATGGAGAAATTATTTTGGAATTTCCAGAATGGTCCTTAAATGCAATCACAAGTGTTCTTATAAGAGAGAGGTAGAGATAAACTTGAGACATAAGAGAGAAGAAAATGTGACCATGGAGGCAGAAACTGGATCAATATAGCCACAAGTAAAGGAATGCTGGCTATCAGTGGAAAATGGAAAAGGAGAAAACAAATTCTCTCCTATGGCTTCCAGTGGGAAGGTGGCCCTTCCACGACTTTGATTTCATCCCAGCAATACTAATTTTGAATTTCTGACTTCCAAACCTATGAAAGAATAAACCATTGATTCCTGCTACCCAGTCTGTAGCTGAGAAAGTAGGGGAGAAGGTTTTTTATTTTAAACAGAACTTAAGGAATGGGAGCTTCATTGATTATCTGACATAGGAACACAAATTATTTACCCATGCTGCTCTTTCTTCTTGCCCTCTATCATAATTCCAACAAATGCTTTGGTAGGCACCATGTAGGGACATATGACAAAGGGTTTTATTTGCCCCCACTGAAGTTAACTGCAGCACTTAAAAGAAATAGAGCTCTACACTCAAATTTCTAAAATAATATCAAATGTAAATTTGATCACATTGTGACTCCTCTCCAGGTAAACAAGTCTCAGTCTTCTATATAAAAGGATAATTTTAGTCAAAGGAATTTGTTGCATGAGACACAACCAATTCATCATAACAGCAAAAGCAATGTGCTAGAAAAATAAAAAGCAATGTGTTTATGACTGGCACATCCACCCACTGGCACAGGAAAAATTCTTGAAGTTGGTCAAATCATCATTTAAGTCATTTGGCTGACTGGCTAGACCCAAATTCCAGTAAACACATCCTTGGACTCCATGCAAAAGGCTTTGAGGACTTCCACTCCTGCTGGGAAAGCTGCAGGTCATTACCACATAAAACTGCCTCTGCCATTACATATTTCAAATTAGTATTTTTTTCCTCTCTCCCCTCCATCCTTTTCCAGACTACTGGTGCCCTTCCCACTGTGCATAAAATTAAGCATTAGATGGCTGCTTAGTAATCATGATGTGGTTTGTTTGTTTATTTTTGGAAGTGCATATTGGGGGTGCTTTTACAATTATCTTTATTCTCTGTAATTAATTTCCAGAGCATTAAATGTAAATTAGCCCTCTGTGTGAAGTGTCAGTGCTATCACCTAAGCAAGGAAAGAGGTTCAACTTTCTAAACTATGGGAGAATTTTCTCTACCTCATTCTATTAACTCACTGTGAAGGGAAAGACTAAAGTAAAAAAAGAGAAAAGGAAAATTTTAGGAAGCTAATCTTGTTTTCTCTGGCTTCATCGTTTCTCAAACTCATAATTGCTTTGTACAGCTTGCAGTAAATCCTTGGAGGACTAGCAGAGGATGCTGCAGTACAAAGTAAGCTAAGATCTAAATTTCCAATAGGTCAGAAAGCCCTAGCTTGATGACTATTAACCTCAGTGGTCAGTTTACTCAGAGCAGAGCATGGAGCAATTTCAAATGCACAATGAGCTCAGGTGCCTGAATATGCTTAGAATTTCTTTGGCATTTTAAGGCTGACTTCAGCACTTTTCACATGAAAACCACACAGTAAAACATTATTGGAAAAGCAATGTGAAAATTTTAGTCACTATGTTGCCCTTTCCTTAGGATGAGCTGATGTGAATCACACATATTGAGTATGATTAATGTACAATTTGTTGGAATGAGTCACATTACATACAAATTTTTGTGGTAATCTTTTCATTTTAATCACTGAATTTCTGAATCTAAGATGTGCCGGTCCACAGGAAGAATCCAAAAAGTTACTCTCTCGCCCTTTTCCCTTGCTGATGTAACATATATGTTGCTAAAATGCATATTTAGAAGAGGAGATAGACTTAAATATTGTAAATATTCAAAGTCTACATTTCTTGCATTTGGTCATGTGATTGAGGGAACTCTTTGGTCTCCCTGGTAAATAAGTTATCAGCCTTACAATCCCAGGACCAGTTTCATAAAAGTATGTCACCCAAATGCTGTACTTGTTTTAGAGATATTTCAAATTCTATTTTATGTGCTTTGCAACATTTTGTTATACAAATCTATGCTGGAGTTCTGATAGGATCTTATGGGAAAAAACTTATATCAATTCTCTGCCTTATTCTTTGCTCTTATCTTTATCAAAATATGTTTCAATTATATAAATCACAGTAGCCACAAAAATATAACAAACATTACAAATAAAAGATGACCTCTTGGTTTCCATGCATGCATCTTCAAAACTGAGGTATATTGAGGCAAGGTAGAAAATTACTAATCAACTATAAAATATAGAAGTTGGGGTCACCTGGATCGCTCAATCAGTTAAGGCTCTGCCTTTGGCTCAGGTCATGATCCCAGAGTCCTGGGATCGAACCCCATGGCGGCACCCTGCTCAGCAGGGAGTCTGTTTCTTCCTCTCCCATTCCCCCTGCTTGTGCTCTTTCTCTTTCTTTCTCTCTCTCTGTCAAATAAATAAAATCTTTTAAAAAATAAATAAAATATAGATGTCATATCCCTAGTTTGAAATATGTTAAGACCTTGACTTCTGGATTGCAGTATACCAGCATCTCTGTCCCTCCACTTTTTGGCTATGTGACTTCAGGCTGATCATATAACTTCCATAAGCCTGGGTTTCTTCATTCATTAGGAAAAAAGAAATGATAGTTATCTACTTCTGGAGCAGTTCTGGAGCCAAAATGGGTAATATAAAAAGTAAAACAGCTAGTATCTAAAGGGACTCAACAGACTGCCTGTTATATTTAAAAGTTAAAATACTTCCAACTCCCCCCCTTCACCTTCATCCTCCTCTTCTACTATGTATAGATTAAACAGAATACACAAAAAGCCAAATTGGCCCATGCCTACTAGCATATAGTCCCTAATATGATTTCAACCCCCCCCCCACTCATTTTACAGAGCATAAAATGGAGACCTAGAAAGGCAGTCTTCCCCAAATTTGTATGATTAATTAATGGTAAGAGTTCATCACCTCACTCATTTGCAGGACAATATTATTCACTATGAATAATCTGACCACATATACAATATTTTATTTGTAATCTTTTTTTTTTTAAGATTTTATTTATTTATTTGACAGACAGAGATCACAAGCAGGCAGAGAGGCAGGCAGAGAGAGAGGAGGAAGCAGGCTCCTTTAGAGATAAACTTGAGACATAAGAGAGAAGAAAATGTGACCATGGAGGCAGAAACTGGATCAATATAGCCACAAGTAAAGGAATGCTGGCTATCAGTGGAAAATGGAAAAGGAGAAAACAAATTCTCTCCTATGGCTTCCAGTGGGAAGGTGGCCCTTCCACGACTTTGATTTCATCCCAGCAATACTAATTTTGAATTTCTGACTTCCAAACCTATGAAAGAATAAACCATTGATTCCTGCTACCCAGTCTGTAGCTGAGAAAGTAGGGGAGAAGGTTTTTTATTTTAAACAGAACTTAAGGAATGGGAGCTTCATTGATTATCTGACATAGGAACACAAATTATTTACCCATGCTGCTCTTTCTTCTTGCCCTCTATCATAATTCCAACAAATGCTTTGGTAGGCACCATGTAGGGACATATGACAAAGGGTTTTATTTGCCCCCACTGAAGTTAACTGCAGCACTTAAAAGAAATAGAGCTCTACACTCAAATTTCTAAAATAATATCAAATGTAAATTTGATCACATTGTGACTCCTCTCCAGGTAAACAAGTCTCAGTCTTCTATATAAAAGGATAATTTTAGTCAAAGGAATTTGTTGCATGAGACACAACCAATTCATCATAACAGCAAAAGCAATGTGCTAGAAAAATAAAAAGCAATGTGTTTATGACTGGCACATCCACCCACTGGCACAGGAAAAATTCTTGAAGTTGGTCAAATCATCATTTAAGTCATTTGGCTGACTGGCTAGACCCAAATTCCAGTAAACACATCCTTGGACTCCATGCAAAAGGCTTTGAGGACTTCCACTCCTGCTGGGAAAGCTGCAGGTCATTACCACATAAAACTGCCTCTGCCATTACATATTTCAAATTAGTATTTTTTTCCTCTCTCCCCTCCATCCTTTTCCAGACTACTGGTGCCCTTCCCACTGTGCATAAAATTAAGCATTAGATGGCTGCTTAGTAATCATGATGTGGTTTGTTTGTTTATTTTTGGAAGTGCATATTGGGGGTGCTTTTACAATTATCTTTATTCTCTGTAATTAATTTCCAGAGCATTAAATGTAAATTAGCCCTCTGTGTGAAGTGTCAGTGCTATCACCTAAGCAAGGAAAGAGGTTCAACTTTCTAAACTATGGGAGAATTTTCTCTACCTCATTCTATTAACTCACTGTGAAGGGAAAGACTAAAGTAAAAAAAGAGAAAAGGAAAATTTTAGGAAGCTAATCTTGTTTTCTCTGGCTTCATCGTTTCTCAAACTCATAATTGCTTTGTACAGCTTGCAGTAAATCCTTGGAGGACTAGCAGAGGATGCTGCAGTACAAAGTAAGCTAAGATCTAAATTTCCAATAGGTCAGAAAGCCCTAGCTTGATGACTATTAACCTCAGTGGTCAGTTTACTCAGAGCAGAGCATGGAGCAATTTCAAATGCACAATGAGCTCAGGTGCCTGAATATGCTTAGAATTTCTTTGGCATTTTAAGGCTGACTTCAGCACTTTTCACATGAAAACCACACAGTAAAACATTATTGGAAAAGCAATGTGAAAATTTTAGTCACTATGTTGCCCTTTCCTTAGGATGAGCTGATGTGAATCACACATATTGAGTATGATTAATGTACAATTTGTTGGAATGAGTCACATTACATACAAATTTTTGTGGTAATCTTTTCATTTTAATCACTGAATTTCTGAATCTAAGATGTGCCGGTCCACAGGAAGAATCCAAAAAGTTACTCTCTCGCCCTTTTCCCTTGCTGATGTAACATATATGTTGCTAAAATGCATATTTAGAAGAGGAGATAGACTTAAATATTGTAAATATTCAAAGTCTACATTTCTTGCATTTGGTCATGTGATTGAGGGAACTCTTTGGTCTCCCTGGTAAATAAGTTATCAGCCTTACAATCCCAGGACCAGTTTCATAAAAGTATGTCACCCAAATGCTGTACTTGTTTTAGAGATATTTCAAATTCTATTTTATGTGCTTTGCAACATTTTGTTATACAAATCTATGCTGGAGTTCTGATAGGATCTTATGGGAAAAAACTTATATCAATTCTCTGCCTTATTCTTTGCTCTTATCTTTATCAAAATATGTTTCAATTATATAAATCACAGTAGCCACAAAAATATAACAAACATTACAAATAAAAGATGACCTCTTGGTTTCCATGCATGCATCTTCAAAACTGAGGTATATTGAGGCAAGGTAGAAAATTACTAATCAACTATAAAATATAGAAGTTGGGGTCACCTGGATCGCTCAATCAGTTAAGGCTCTGCCTTTGGCTCAGGTCATGATCCCAGAGTCCTGGGATCGAACCCCATGGCGGCACCCTGCTCAGCAGGGAGTCTGTTTCTTCCTCTCCCATTCCCCCTGCTTGTGCTCTTTCTCTTTCTTTCTCTCTCTCTGTCAAATAAATAAAATCTTTTAAAAAATAAATAAAATATAGATGTCATATCCCTAGTTTGAAATATGTTAAGACCTTGACTTCTGGATTGCAGTATACCAGCATCTCTGTCCCTCCACTTTTTGGCTATGTGACTTCAGGCTGATCATATAACTTCCATAAGCCTGGGTTTCTTCATTCATTAGGAAAAAAGAAATGATAGTTATCTACTTCTGGAGCAGTTCTGGAGCCAAAATGGGTAATATAAAAAGTAAAACAGCTAGTATCTAAAGGGACTCAACAGACTGCCTGTTATATTTAAAAGTTAAAATACTTCCAACTCCCCCCCTTCACCTTCATCCTCCTCTTCTACTATGTATAGATTAAACAGAATACACAAAAAGCCAAATTGGCCCATGCCTACTAGCATATAGTCCCTAATATGATTTCAACCCCCCCCCCACTCATTTTACAGAGCATAAAATGGAGACCTAGAAAGGCAGTCTTCCCCAAATTTGTATGATTAATTAATGGTAAGAGTTCATCACCTCACTCATTTGCAGGACAATATTATTCACTATGAATAATCTGACCACATATACAATATTTTATTTGTAATCTTTTTTTTTTTAAGATTTTATTTATTTATTTGACAGACAGAGATCACAAGCAGGCAGAGAGGCAGGCAGAGAGAGAGGAGGAAGCAGGCTCCTTGCTGAGCAGAGAGCCCGATGCGGGGCTTGATCCCAGGACCCGGAGATCATGACCTGAGCCGAAGGCAGCGGCTTAACCCACTGAGCCACCCAGGTGCCCCTTTTATTTGTAATCTTAAAGAAAATTACTACTTCATATGCTGCACCTTTCTCTGAAGCCTACAATAAACTATTTCTCACAGTTTTCCTAGAGTTATGACATCCTTAACAGCAATTTAGGCAGCAACATAGTAAACCTAAAGGAAGAAAAGTGGCCTTATTCTAAGACATTGTTTAGTGAGTCACTTGCTTCTAACATCTTGAATGTATGTAATGTATGGTTCTCAACTTCACTAAAGGGTTAAGGATGAAACATTTGCCTAATGTTACTGTTTCAATCTGCTTTAATCACTTGGGTCCTACATTTTGCTCAAAATAACTTTGCCACTAGGTGGAAACCTTTAAAAGATAATGGCTGTTTCTTTTTCTACAGTACCAGATTTAGTGCTAACATATGGACATTATAAAAAGTTTAAAATTTTTGTTTCCCTGAATTAAAAAAAAAAAAAAAAAGCAAAATAAGGGCTCTAAGAGGCTCCGCAACAATTGGAAATGTAGTTCAGTTAAAGTCTAAATTATCTTTAAAAGTATTTTTTGAAAGAAGCTATTCAGAACATACATATGCTAAATGTTTAAAACAAAGTTCAGTTCAAAACCGTTTGGAAAAGCCTTCTTTTGCTTTGCTTTTGTCTATTTTCCATATCATGTGCTATGCCTTAATATGATTTTATTTTACACTCTCTAACAATTTATATAATAGTTAGCATATTGAAATTGTCCACATCTGCTTCAGAGGTGCATTAGGCATTTACCTATATATTTATTTGATTTAGCACTTGGTACTCCATCTCTCATAAAATTGCCTGTTCATGCTCTGAGCTAAATTCAACCTTAGAGAAGCCAAAGCAATCACCCTTGGCAGTGGGTGTAGCTTCTATTGCCATTATTTTAGCCAAAAGTCTGCTTTGCCCCATTATCAAAATGCAAATAAAGTTTAAAAAATTGTTTAAGCGTATACATGTCCTTAAGCATTCTTATTCATCTGCTCAGGACCTAAAGCTACTTGGATTTATTTCCTAACCAAAACATCAAAATCTACATTTTTTAAGTTGAAATTCATTAAAGCATTATAGTTCCAGAAGCAGGAAATAGCTCACACAGATTCCAAAATAATTTGGGGGATTTTTTAGAAAACATTAGACTATATATCTGTTATTAAAGCACATAAGCTAGCTGTGGGATTGGATTTTTACAACTTATTTGCAGAGGATTTGAAGGTAGCTGATCTTTATTCTCGAGCCACACTACTAAAAGTGTAAAGCTAATAGTTAATAATGCTTGAGAGAATCTGGAGAAACAAGGGAGAATTGTTCCCCACAGTTTTGTGTAGCTAAGTGGTAGCATTCAGGAATGTTCTGATCATTCCTGTCTAGTATCTGACAATAACTTCTGCTGACAGCAAAATTTATTTTCTTGCGAAATGCTTCAAAACATGAGCAAATATCTTCTAATATGATAAAATGCTGCATACAAAAACTATTTTGCTAGAGCAATTTATAAAATGTTGTTTGTATCTACTAAAGTTTTGATGTCTTATTTTGCCCAGGAGTATTTGCATTTTAGAAGAAAAATAATAGAAAAAGAACTTAAATTTAATGAATTTTAGATGGATCAAAGATTGTGAGAGGTTATTTTGGGTGAAAGACCTTTCTAGAACCTCTAAAATGATGCCATACTTATGAATGTCTACTCCAAAATCCTGATTGTTCCATCATATTTTGTACCACTACCTTACTACCACTGTCTGAATACCTTTTCACTTCATACAAGTTTATGAAAGTCATAAGTTACCAATGATTAAATGCTTATGTTCTAAGCACTATATTTAATCATTGCAATATTTCTCCTAGGAAGCAGATGCCATTATTCCCATATAAGATATGGGAAAATTAATAAAGGAGGTAAATTGGCTAAAGTCATTCATCTGCTCTGCAGTAGAACTAGGGTTCAAAACAATTTCTATCTAGTTCCACAGCAAATGTAACTTCATGATATACAAAGTCCAGAATGATCAGGATCAAACAAAACAAACCAAAGCAAAAATACCTATATGGAGCCAGAACACAAGTCTGCTTGAATTCCCACCGTTTACATAATTTGATATATGCCTTCAGATTTCTAACAAAGTTTAAATATTTAATTGGCACTAGACACACAATAGTCAACACTTAAGACAGAGTGCTATAGTTTTTCTAACACCTTATAAAAATGAAACTTCTACATACTGTTTTCAGAACAGCTTGGTTTTCACACGTATCTCTGTTAACATTAAGTCCCTTGTTTGTCCTAAGGAAAACTTCCAAAAGAATGGGGGTATTCACAGAGAAACAGTACTTCAGCACGACAGTCAGCAGCACACTTCAAAAAGGTCTGCGGTACTTCCTGCACCTCTAGCGTAACTGATGACCTCCTGACCCCATGCTCACCCAGGTACACAGGTGCCACAGAGATGACTTGATGGATATCCCTGGTGTCTGCAAAACAGAGCCTGTGGTTCGCATGTCCGACTTGTTCTGGTCTTTGGCCACCACCCTGCCCACCGTGAATGCAGGTGACCTCCAGAAAGTGAAAGAAATTCTGAGAACTTTGGACAGGAAAGTTAAAACATTCTTCACTTGTATGATGGTGAAGGTGGGAGATTGGGGTAAATCCATGATACTCCCCAGGTCTGTAGCCCGACAGGGTTCTAGGGCTCGTCCTAAATTCCCTACACCTGCACCTTAATTGTCGGGCCACCAGCTGAACGCAGAAACTGAGGGCTTCCTTAGCCGTAGAAACACAGCAGCACTTTCGGCACACAGTGTATAATGGCCCTTCCTCGCACTTTCGCCACACATGAATTATTGGCTCTCCCTACTTCTTCCTCCTCCTCCTCTTCTGCATGCTCAGCAACGCTTTACCTGGCTCTTTTTTTTTTTTTTTTTTTAACGTTTTTCCCCCCTAAACTAATTCTGCTTGGATTTTTGTCTTGTTTATAAAATTAAAATTACCGGGGTGGGAGGGACATTTTATTCTTCAAAATTGGATTTGTATGCTAAAATTTACAAAAAACTGATAAAAGAAATCAAAGAAAAACTTGTCAAAAAAAAAAAAGAAAGAAAGAAAAGAAAAAGAAAGACAAGTACCATCTTTATGTATTGAAATGCAACACAGCAAAGAGGTCCATCCTACCCAAATTGATCTATAGGTTTAATGCAATTTCTATCAAAATCTCAGCAAGATGTTCGTCGATATAGACAAACTCATTCTAAAATTTATCTGGAAAGGCACAAACCTTGGAATAGATAAAACAGTATTGGGGAAAAAAGAATAGTGTCAGAGGAATCAATCTAATATTGAGGTCTACTGTATGGGTACATGAATTAAGATAACATGGTATTGGTAGAAGAATAGACATAAGGATCAAAAGAAAAAAATAGGGAACAGAAATAAACATAAACAAATAGGCTCAACTGATTTTGAACAAAAGAGCAAAGGCAATTCAACAGAGGAAGGATAACCTTTTTGACAAATGGTGCTGGGACACTTAGACACCTAAGGTAAACTCAGTCAAACAACCCAACAAACAACCTCGATCATACCTTATACAAAATTTGAAGTTAAAATAGATCACAGACTTAAGATGTAAAAATAGAGAACTTTAAAACGTTTAGAAAAAACAGAAAATCTTTAGGATCTAGGCCTAGGGAGAGAGTTCTTGGATTTTTGTCTTGATTATAACCATGATCCATAAAAGGAAAAATAAATAAACTGAATGTCTTCAAAACTATTAAAAGGATGAAAAAACAAGTCTCTCTTCTACACACACACACACACACACACACAGAGAGAGAGAGAGAGAAAGAGAGAGAGAGATAAGAAACAGACTGGGAGAAAATATTTGCAAATCATTTATCCAACAGAGGACTGCTGTTAGAGTATATAAAGATCTCCCAAAACTCTGTAGCAAAAATAAAAAAGACAGAAAGATTTTAGGGGCTCCTGGGTGGCTCAGTTGTTTAAGCATCTGCCTTTGTCTCAGGTCATGATCCCAGGGTTTTCTGGGATTGAGCCCCCTTGGGCTCCGTGCGCAGTGGGGAGTCTGCTTCTCCTTCACCCTCTGCTGCTCCCCCTGTTTGTTCTCTCTCCCTCTGTGTCGAATAAATAAAATATTTTTTAAAAAGATTTTATTTATTTATTTGAGAGAGAGACAGAGGGAGGAGCAGAGGGAGAGGGAAAAACAGACTCCCCACTGAGCATGGAGACTGCCTCAAGGCTCCATTCCAGAACCCTGAGATCCTGACCTGAGCTGAAATCAGATGCTTAACCAACTGAGGCACTCAGGTGCCTCTCTCTCTTTTTTTCTTACAATTACACATGACTCCACAAATATCTCAAAGTAAAAAGTTTAATTTAAAAAATTATTTTTGTGCTCAAAAGTAAGGGTATTAAATGCTAAATTTGATAAAAGTATAAATCTAAACAATGTTTAATTAGGAACTAACTTTTTTCTTCTACACATGGCTTAAAACCTTTTATTAAAATCATTTTTAGCACATTTAAAATTGTAGAGGCATATTTTTTAGTAAATTAAGAACATTTATAAAGAGCTGAGAACTAGGAGAAATAGACTTTAAATTGTAGCCAAAACTCATTTTTTATTAGTTCTATGTCCTTAAGTAATTGGTTGGCATATAACAGATTTTTAAATATTTGAGGAGGTAGTTGAGAAAGAGAAGGAAATAGCAGTGGGGGGTGGTGATAATTATAGTGATAATGTTAGTGGTGGTGGTGGTGACAATGACCATGGATTAAATTTTGGGATTAGGGATGTAGGTTTTATTTTGCAAATCAAAAATTTTTTGTGTATGGCAATGAGGTGACTAGAGTCTAGAATTAAGATTATGTCTAATGTGTTTTTTATTGTTATTTTATTTGTGAGTGTTCTTCTCTTTGAAATCCACCTCACGATCTTTCCTTAAATTAGTGTTTTGTGATTGTATTTTTTTGTTTTTTGTTTATTTTTAAGGTACCTTATAAAACTAATCTCACTCCTGACTATTAACTCAGCTTTAGTCTTAGCTAGTGGCATCTTTGCTATTTTCTTTTGCTATTTTTGCTATTTTCTCTTTTCCCAACTTTAAAATACCATACTGCTATGCTGAGGTCTCTTTAAATATTGACCAATTTTTATGAATTAAAATTTCGAGCAAGTAATAGAAGGTCATTTAACCCATACATTTAGAGTGTGTGGGTATATAATATATTCTCATGGAACTATGTCTATTAACATGTATTGCCAATTTCTACTGAAGGATCCAACTTCCCTTAGAGAAAGAAACAATCACAATTATAATCTTATAATCTTGGACAAGCTACACATGTTTGGTTTAACATGTTTAAAAATGTAAAGCAAACATGTATTTGGAAATAACATTTTTTAAAGTGGGGTAATAGTACAGTATTTTCTCTTTCACACAATCATTGCCATATAAACCTCCAGTAGCAAAGCATTTTTTTTAATTGTATGCTAATTGATAATACTCAGTCTATCAAAGTGACAATTGTTCTGAGTTCATACTAATTACAGCAAAATTACACCCTTTTTATTAATGTCTGATTTTCCTCTGCTGCATTGTCTTGGTGTCTGAGACATGAACCAACACATGTTGGGTTGTAAATCTGGTTTGCAAATATGCACCTAAGGTAGGAAATTCAGCAAGGTTTGATAAACAGACTGTTTTCTGCCTACACGTAAATTTTATGATGGCATTTAGTACAATGTGAAATGTCTATAAGGTGCCCTTTGGCAGGAACTCTTTGTTAACAAGCTATCAAGCTTAACTGGGATAACCTGTAGGAAATCTTGACTAAGCAAACACAAGCCAGTCAATTCTTGGGAGATGCATGAATCAGCATGACACAGTCACTGGTCTTCTTTAAAGATTAATCCCTAAGCCACTGCTGGTTGTATTCTGATTGTTGTAAGTCAGTTCAAATTTCATAAAACATTCACTTGTCTTCCTAGTCTAAATCCCATTTTCTTACACCTGTTAGAATTTTTTTCTTTTATGCAAAAACTAGTCTCCCTTGAATTTAATTTAAAAGCTGTGCGCTCTCCAAGTTCAATAGTTTGAAATGCCAGAAAAACATGCAGTAATTTTCAGCTAACTTTCAATAAACTCTGAATGATAGAAGCATGCTGAGTTGAAGGCTATATGAAACATGAGAAGAATATTGATCACTTATCTGTTATCTGGTTTTTCTAGCAGTTCTTGGGAGGCTTGTTGCTCAGGTAGAAGCAAGGTGGCAGTAGGAGCCCTACTTTTGAGTGAAGGTTGGGTGAAATGCTGACCTTTCTTCTCTTTTCTGAACATCATTAAAATGTCCATGAAAGTGGAGTCTCCTCACTTTGGGAGCTGCCCTAGGACAGTACCCTTCAAGGGATGACTCTGCTTGACAAAATCATTAATCAATGTTAAAAATATCAGTTTCTGCTGCCCCTGACCCTGGTGCACACTCTATGGAATTGCCCACTTGAGAGGTGTCTGGGTTTCCAATTAACACATGCACGTGTTCTGGAGGGTGGATGCCTTTTTGATGTTCTTCCTTGCAGACCCATAAAGTGATTGTCATATGTATCACATTGACCATAATCTAATTCCCAGCATCCCCAAGGACCTTCTGATTTAGTACTACTTTTACTTGATACAGTTATGGATAGGAAACCTGATTTTATTTTGTACTGATTATATAGATCTACATACTTCAGAATAGACATTATATAGAAAAATCAAATATCCTTTAAATTTCTTGATATGGTTGTTTATTTTCTTATAAAAAATATATATAGCTTTGTACCTTAAGGAAACTAAATATACAAGGATATATTTAATTTTGTTTACTTCTTTCAGGAAACTAAGTCAGGTGGCCCTTTGTTGTGATAAATGGGCATCATTCTTCATATTGGGAAGAATATGCTAATGAACATTAACCTAAATAAATATTTGTATTACCTTCATTTTACTGTAAGTCATAGAGTAACATCATAATAAAATTATGGCCTAAGATCATGTTCTAGCATGCCCTTACAGACTAAGGAAAATATAAAAAGTATGATGCTTATAGTCAGAATTTATATAATGTATATAATTTACATATTTGGGGTTATTTAGAACCCTTTCCATGTTTATTATTTTAAATAATTATAACTATATTTTAAATATGCTCTTAAAAATAAATAAATGTGCTTTTAAGTTACAAGATTGTCAAATTTTAAAGTTGAAACCTTTAATTTCTTACTGTGTCAATAAAAGCTTAGTACTTATCCAGGTGGCTTAGTTTTCAGATAGTGGTCCAAGAGAAAGTAATGTTTTAAAAAATGTTTAAAATATCCACAGATTTTTTTAAGCTTAAGATATTAAATAAATTTTTAATATCTATATTAATCCTAAAATTTAGGGGAAAATATGAATAATACAAACCAAAGCTATATTAATGTTACACATTTTAGAAAACTAGCCAAATGTCTTAATAAATAGTGTTGCTTGGGCCAAATTATATTGGTCTTTTAAAATTTATAGATAATTAAAATATTTTATCACTTGAATAAAATAATAAATGATTTTCCTACCCTTAATCCATTATCCAGGTAAGATCTGGACAATCATTTTTGTCTTAGCAATACCTTAACAAATCTAATCCGATTTTAATATTTTCCCTAAGGAAGAAACCTCATTGTTTAAAGAATGCAAGAAACATTATTTTTCAAAGTCTTAATCATAGCCATAATGCCCCACCTATGGGAAGGTGGGAGTGAAATATTCTATGTAAGGCAAAAAGTGTAATAATTTTTTTTCCCAGTTGGATTTGCACCATTTTTGCAGAATGAATTGTAGTAAAGCTTGGCTGGTCAACAAATTTATTTGGTCAGGGGGAATCTCTCCGTTGAGAATTCTACATAAAACCTTAGCCAAATCATATAATTACACTAATAATTATAATACTGTCCATGCATTAGATTAACAAACATGCATTTCTAGCCTATAAAAAGCTATAGTATAATTTTGTTCAAAGTTAATGAGTACTTCATTTGGAAACTTGATCCTTGACTTGCTCTGACCTTGGATTCTATTTTAAAACCAAAAGGTTTGCTTAATAGCAACTTTTTCAGAAATTTCCTATAAACTAGCAGAGCAGGTATTTATGGGCAGCTGATTCATATAATATATATTTATTGAACTCTTTCTGCACAACTGGGATCAGGCATGGCACTAAATATGTAGGAGAAAGATTTGTCCTTCCCTGATGGAGTCTCCATTTTAATGTAGAAGTCTGCCTTTAAACAAATAATCATGCAAATAACATTTATCATATTTTGTAATTATACATACAAATTAAAACTGGAGAATATGAGAGAGTATAACAGAAACATTGATGTCGATTTGGAAGTCTGGGGAAGTAAAGCTGAGTGATGCATTGATATGGCCAACTGGGGTTTGGACAAGGGCATTTCAACAACAAGGAATGACTGTGTGAGTTTCCTGAGGCAGGAAAGGGCTATCCCCACTTGAAAGCCCAAGAGCAGAATCAATCAATGGAAGCAGGATCCATCGCAAGATGGAAAAGGCTACAGTTATACACGGAAGTCAGAACATGGCAAGGTGTTAAAAGAGCCCACTTCACACATATAGTGTATCAGAAGGTTATGAGTAAAGACTCAGTGTGACTGGATGAATATGTTACATTTCTGCCCTATCCAATTAAATTAGCTGTAGCAAGTTTCACCATTCTTCCTCAGTCCTATAAAAGGCAAATCTAAGATATACATGTAAAGGGAAAGGAATGTAGTTTATAAGTATCCTTTGGGTTATTAGGAGTTAGAACAGAGCTGGTGAATGATTATTTCCAGTCCTAGGGGTGGGGAGATAGGCAGAGATTTTGCATCTGAGATGTTGTTTAAGTAGTGGTATTTTTCCACAAGAGTGATTATATTTGTGTGGTGATACTTTACCTTACTGCTTCAGGCTAGGTAGCTTACGTAGACATTTCAATTAAAAATTTAGCCTACAAACTGGCATTTTTAAACCGGTGTTTTAGACTATAATTCTTAAGGTCAGAAGAAAGCATCTTTCCAGTAAGTCTTTCCTATTGCCATGGAAAAAATCTGCAATATTATAAATAAACAAACAACAACCTGGGAGCTCATTCTTCTAACAGATTGAAGAGAGATGCTAACATGTCAGCAAAAGCTGAGTACAAATCCAACATCATTCTGTACATCAAATGTTTACATAGATGTCATTTAAATGAGATTCTCATTATATTAAATGAATATACAACATCATTTCTCAGTATATGGCAAGCAGTAGAAAACTCAATTATTTTCTACTAAACCGTTTTATCTTGAATTAGATTAGGTCTTTTGGTTATCCAGTACTCATAGGAGCAGTTATCTAGAAAATACAGTTTCTATAAGATGTAAGGTTGCTACATCATTTTCCAAATTTAATATACAGAAAGTCATGTCTCCGTTATCTTTAAAAGTATCTTTCTTATTGGTATTATTTCAGTAAATTTCTGATATCAGAAATAACATGGCCTGCAAATATTTGAGACATATATGTAATTAAAATGGTCATTCTTTGGGGTGCCTGGGTGGGTCAGTTGGTTAAGTGTTTGTCTTTGGCTCAGGTCACGATACTGGGTTCCTGGAATCTATTGGCCCAAGTCTGGCTCTCTGCTCAGGCGGAGCTCTCCGTCTTTCCCCGCCCCTCACCCTTGCTTGTGTTCCCATGTGTGCATGTGCACATCCTCTCCCTCTTTCTCAAATAAATAAATGACGTCTCTCAAAAATGGTCATTCTTCTCTACAAAACAATATTACTCTTCATAAATTTGTACCTTGAACTTTCTATCTCAAAGGTATATGAGAGAGGATCTAAACTTCTTTCGCCTTACAAATTAGTCACCAGCATTGTAAACACTAACTTTAGCTGAGGGAAATTCATCCCAACAAATTAATTACTGTCATTTTTTTTCGCATCCAGCTTCCGTTCATGAATTTATATTATGAAGGTAGTAGCTTTGATTTGGAATTCAAACTGAAATTAGAACACTGACACTCTCCTTAACTATATGTGTGAACATCAGTAAGTTATTAAATCACTCTAGTCTAATTTTTTTATCATTAAGGTGATAATAATAACATACTTGAAAGAGTTATTGTGGAAACTAAATAGCCTAGGGCCAACCTAGCCCACTATAAATGCAGTAAACTGTTGCTGTTATCATTAATAATAACGGCGACATCTGCATCTGTGCTCCCTGAATGATTTTAGGTATAATCAACTAAGTCATTCGAGAATCAGCATTCTAGAGTGATCACGTGATTTGTAGGATAGTCAAAAAAGCATGTAACTGATGTTCAGAATGAAGCTAAACTGGATGGGCTCCTGGGTGGCTCAGTGGGTTAAGCCCCTGCCTTCAGCTCAGGTCATGATCTCGGGGTCCTGGGATCCAGTCCCACATCCGGCTCTCTGCTCAGCACGGAGCCTGCTTCCTCCTCTCTTTCTCTCTGCCTGCCTCTCTTCTTACCTGTGATCTCTCTCTGTCAAATTAAAAAAATATATATTAAAAAAAAGAAAGAAAATAAACTGGATGTCCCATGCATGGTTGGTGAGAGTACAAATAGTACAGCAACTCTGGAAGACAGTTTACCATTTCTTTTAAAACCAACATAAACCTACATGCACCCCACAAACATACTCATAAGTATGTATCTTACAGAGATGAAAACTTATGTTCACAAAAAAGTATACACAAATGTTCATTGCAAATGTCTTTCAACATGTAAATAGTTAAAATAGTACATACATATAATGAGATACTACTTAGCAATAAAAAGCAACAAATTACTGATACTTGTAGGGACTTTGGACTAATCTCAAGGATATTATGCTGAGTGAAAAAAATAAAAAGCAATCTCAAGGAGTTTACATATTGTGCTATTAGTTCATTTACACAATGTTCTCAAAGTGACAAAGTTACAGTGGTAGAGAAAAGGTCAATGATTGCCCAGAGTTAAGGTTGAGGGAGGATGTAAAATATTAAGAGGTAACATTAAGTAGTATCTTCTTGGTGATGCAACAGTTCTGTTTCCAGATTGAGGAGATGGTGACTGATGAGGGAACAGAAGGCTGGCTGAGGACAAAGCAAAAGCTGACACCCTACGACCTTCCCCCACCTCCACTCCTGGGTGGGACATATTATGACATTCTTTAGGAATCTCCCAACTAGAGAAACCATAAAGATCAGAGCAGAAATCAATGAAATAGAAACCAAAAAAAAAAAAACAATAGAACAAATCAACGAAACTAGGAGCTGGTTCTTTGAAAGAATTAATAAGATTGATAAACCCCTGGCCAGACTTATCAAAAAGAAAAGAGAAAGGACCTAAACAAATAAAATCATGAATGAAAGAGGAGAGATCACAACTAACACCAAAGAAATACAGACAATTATAAGAACATACTATGAGCAACTCTACGCCAACAAATTTGACAATCTGGAAGAAATGGATGCATTCCTAGAGACATATAAACTACCACAACTGAACCAGGAAGAAATAGAAAGCCTGAACAGACCCATAACCAGTAAGGAGATTGAAACAGTCATCAAAAATCTCCAAACAAACAAAAGCCCAGGGCCAGATGGCTTCCCGGGGGAATTCTACCAAACATTTAAAGAAGAACTAATTCCTATTCTCCTGAAACTGTTCCAAAAAATAGAAATGGAAGGAAAACTTCCAAACTCATTTTATGAGGCCAGCATCACCTTGATCCCAAAACCAGACAGGGATCCCATCAAAAAAGAGAACTACAGACCAAGATCCTTGATGAACACAGATGCAAAAATTCTCACCAAAATACTAGCCAATAGGATTCAACAGTACATTAAAAGGATTATTCACCATGACCAAGTGGGATTTATTCCAGGGCTGCAAGGTTGGTTCAACATCCGCAAATCAATCAATGTGATACAACACATTAATAAAAGAAAGAACAAGAACCATATGATACTCTCCATAGATGCTGAAAAAGCATTTGACAAAGTACAGCATCCCTTCCTGATCAAAACTCTTCAAAGTGTAGAGATAGAGGGCACATACCTCAATATTATCAAAGCTATCTATGAAAAACCCACCACAAATATCATTCTCAATGGAGAAAAACTGAAAGCTTTTCCGCGAAGGTCAGGAACACGGCAGGGATGTCCATTATCACCACTGCTATTCAACATAGTACTAGAAGTCCTAGCCTCAGCAATCAGACAACAAAAGGAAATTAAAGGCATCCAAATCGGCAAAGAAGAAGTCAAACTATCACTCTTTGCAGATGATATGATACTATATGTGGAAAACCCAAAAGACTCCACTCCAAAACTGCTAGAACTTGTAAAGGAATTCAGTAAAGTGTCAGGATATAAAATCAATGCACAGAAATCAGTTGCATTTCTCTACACCAACAACAAGACAGAAGAAAGAGAAATTAAGGAGGAATCTCCCAACTATCTTCATGTTAATACCTTGCTAGAGGGAAAAATAAACTTGAAAATGGCAAGGCCTCCAGGCCTCTGGTATCTTGTTGGTCCTCTTTAGCATATGAAAGTTCTATTGAAACCTCTCTTTTCCTTACTTCCCCCACCCCCTTGGTACATAACCTGTCACCCCTCACAACCATGGGGCAGCAGCTCTTTCTGCCAGCAGGTCCTGTCCCCGTGCTTTAATAAACCACCATTTTGCACCAAAGATGTCTCAAGAATTCTTTCTTGTTCATCGGCTCTGGACTCCACCCCACTGAACCTCACCTATATTCTAAAATCATCAGTGACTCAAAGCTACTCTTGTGATAAAATTTTCTAGAAACATACACAAACCCAGACACACAGAGACACACAGGAACACACTTAGAGTGCATATAAAAACTGGTGAAATCTGTCTTAGGTCTATGTTTTTTGTTTTTTGTTTTTTTAATTAATTAATTTATTTGACAGAGAGAGTTCACCAACAGGCAAAAAGGCAGGCAGAAAGGCAAGCAGAGAGAGAGGAGGAAGCAGGCTCCCTGCTGAGCAGAGAGCTCGATGTGGGGCTTGATCTATCCCAGGACCCTGAGATCATGACCTGAGCTGAAGGCAGAGGCTTAACCCACTGAGCCACCCAGGCACCCCAAAGGTCTATGTTTTAGTTAACAGTATTACACTGATGGCAGTTTCCTGTTCTGACAATGTACTACAAATACATAAAAGACCACTGTTAGTTGAACCTGAATGAAGTGTAAATGAGTAGATGTAGGGACTCCCTGCACTATTTTTGCAAATTTTTTTTGTCTTAAACTACTGTTATCTTTTATAAAGCATTTATGTGAATGCAACATCCAGAAGTTCAGTTTCATTTGCTTCAGTGACATCTTTGGTACTCTTGGGAAATAGTATATTTTGTAATGCTATAAGCATTAACTTGATTTTTTAAAAAGAGTTAAGAGTTAAAATTGAATTAGAATTATAATACTTTAGAAACCCTTAAAAGAAAATGTTTGTTTTTAAAGACCCTATTTTTGTTCGTAGTTTCTATCTCAAAGTGAGATAAAAACAAAACTGTGTTTATTTGCAACTGAAATTGGCTATAGAGATAAAGATAATAAAAACTGAGATAAATTCATTATTACTCATACTCTGCAGTCTAAAAAATAAGAGAAACGACTCTACCGATAAATGGTATCAATGCAAAATTCATTACTTTATGTTCCTATTTTTTTTCTAGACATAATAATTGTTTTTTTTTCCTGAATTACCATCATTTTATTCATTGAAACTTATTGGTGGACTTCATTTTTTTTTAAAGATTTTATTTATTTATTTATTTATTTGACAGAGTGAGAGATCACAAGTAGGCAGAGAGGCAGGCAGAGAGAGAGAGGGGGAAGCAGGCTCTCCGCTGAACAGAGAACCTGATGCGGGACTCAATCCCAAGACCCCGGGATCATGACCTGAGCTGAAGTCAGAGGCTTAACTCACTGCACCACCCAGGCACCCGACTAGTGGACTTTAAACAGGAAGAGATGCTGACTATAAAATGTGGCTTCAGGGGCGCCTGGGTGGCTCAGTGGGTTAAAGCCTCTGCCTTCGGCTCAGGTCATGATCCCAGGATCCTGGGATCGAGCCCCGCATCAGGCTCTCTGCTCAGCAGGGAGCCTGCTTCCCTTCCTCTCTCTCTCTGCCTGCCTCTCTGCCTACTTGTGATCTCTGTCAAATAAATAAATAAAATCTTAAAAATAAATAAATAAATAAATAAATAAATAAAATGTGGCTTCAATATACACAGTAAATTATTTTTGAAATATAATCTAAAATTGATGACTAGCATCTCATCCTGATGTTGATGATGGTGAATCATGTAAATCTCTATCTACATATATCTAAATCAGTATCTATATCTGTATGTATATCATCTATATCTAGCTGTCTTAGTTTGGTTTCCTGAGAAGCATATTCTAAGGCAAGGATTCCAGTACAAGTAGTTATTTTGGAATGTCATTGTTGGTCAAAACACTAGGGGAATGGGAAGCAAACTAGGGAAGATGGTCGGTCAGGGTTTATTTATTTATTTATTTACTTATTTTAAAATATTTTACTTATTTATTTGACAGAGAGAGAGATCACAAGTAGGCAGAGAGGTAGGCAGAGAGAGGGGAAGGGAAGCAGGCTCCCCGCTGAGCAGAGAGCCCGATGTGGGGCTCGATCTCAGGACCCTGAGATCATGACCTGAGCGGAAGGCAGAGGCTTTAACCCACTGAGCCACCCAGGTGCCCCCAGGGTTTATTTTTTAAGCAAGTTACTGTTGAGGGTAAACAAAATTGAATCCTAGAGAAATCTAGGCCCCAGTAAAAAAACCTGTGCTCAGACTTATCCCAACCTGAGAGGTAAGAATATGTATATTTATATATCAACTTGCATTGTTCCTTGGTTAAAGCTGTTTCTAGAGAGATAATGGTCCAGCTTGTCCCATAGGCAAGAAAGTAGCCAAGCAGCCAGAGAAAGTCCCTAGACAGAGAATGCAAGTGCTGATGATAGCCCATTGGCACATGTGCAATGAAATGATCAAAATAAGGGGATCTCATCAGGTCCCTGAGAGCATCAGTTATATATACCCTATCTTATTCTATATATATTGGGCCTTTAAAATGTACTCATTGAACTAAAAATTTTTTAGGTAAGCTTGCAGAATGAGTGATACACTTTTTTTGTATTACAGAACTGAAGTATTTAGGATCAATCTAATTTGATATATCTCTTTTTTAGATGATGTATTTTTTTCAATTACCTTGTAAATCACATAATATCTGTTGCTTTAGTCAACCAACAAATAATTTCTCATTATTTGGTTCTATAGGGAATATTGTTGAGAAATGTGCTAGCCACTAATAAGAACTATTTAAAAAATTCAGGAGGAAATAGGTAAATCAATAGGAGTTGACAGGTCTCACATAATCGTATCTATTTAGAGCCCAAAAATGTAATACTCCATGGTGAAAATTAATGAATTTTCCACCCATCTGTTAGATTTAGTGGGTTAAGGACATAGTAAGGTTATAATACTCCCAGAGCTAGGGCCACTACTTCTTACTGAAAGTCAGGCTGTATAAGTCAACTTCATCCTTTTGAAAGAATAAATTATCAATGATCTGAAATTTAATACTAATGGTTCTTATCTGAAATACAAAGATTTCATGGTTAATATACTTATTTGAAATACTAAAGATATTATTTTAATTTTTAAAAATACTCCCCCAAACAAATGAAACTTAATGTTAGACTATTCAAGTTAGTGCGTAAGGAAGAGTTTATGTCAAAGATAAGCTAGAATTGCTACGTAAGGAAATAAGGTACAGAAATTGGCCATTTCCCCATATCTATCTATCAGTAATAAAAAGGGTGGCAGGCATTGCAAATATTCTGATACTACAGAAAACCTCATGTAAGAAAAGTCTAATGTGGTTCTATCATGACTCTAGGATGGAGGAGGGTGGCAAGGAGGTTGATTAATGCCAAAAAAGAAAAGTATTTCCCTCCATCCCTTTTTATTTCCCTCTATTCATGATGATCATCAAAATGAGACAAACAGGAACAAACTTGGGTTAATTTACACAGAACAGAATGATATCATTTAAGTCTTCATTATTTTTCCTAACAAAACTATACTTTGAAACAAAACTTGATAATCTAGCTAAAACTATTGCAAGTCAGGTACAGTCAAGAAACTGTAAAAATCAAATTAATATAAAAAGGTGAGAAAATAGAACTGCCTAAATTTCTAAGTGGAAAATGGTTAGATTGTCTTTTGTCATATTTATTAAATGTTCAGTTTTGCACAGCACACAAAAAAGTGAAAGGGGACTTTTGATAAATTACTACAGAAAATGTAATGGATCATATTTTGATTTAACTGGAATTTATTGGACCTTCAGTGATAATCCAATATTCATATTTTAATTTGTCGGTATGATCAGGACATACCTTTTATAAGCCTTTCATTTTCTGTGAAAGAAAAAGGCAAGACAGAGAATTTAAAGACGACTTATTATTCCTGGAATGGTTGGCCTGAGAAGATGAATAGAATGTGTCTTTTGATATTTCAGCAGTGTTATTTTAAAATTCTCATGTAGGTCATTACTTATTCTAGAGCTGGATCAATCAAAGGGAGGTGAATCAGCAAGGCGCAAAAGAGGAAGCCACCTTGAAATGGATTAAGTGAAATAATTGTGTGAACATATGGCCTGGAAATTAAATTGATTCAGCTAAACAAGTTATATTAAATAGATCAGGTAATTTTCAGGCATCTGGTCAGATGATCACAACTTAAAGCAATTATACAATTGGAAGCTCTGAGAAAAAGAGAGGGGCCTACTAGCCTACAGAGATAGGGACCACAAAATAAAACTCAAGATGTTAGTGATCTTTTCATAGTTTGCCATTTTAAAAAAGATACATGTAAAGATAAAGCCCTGGATAAAAGAATTCAGAGAGTTTTCTATATGAAAGCTGTCAGACATTTAAGTTGTCAATAATTTATTCACTTATTTACTCACTTAAAAAAATAAATATTTATTGAGAACCAACTCTCTTTAAGCTCATTATAAAATGCCCCAGTTCTCAAATTTCCTATATTTCAGAAATCATATGTATTTAGAGCAGAAAAATAGGTGCTTTTTAAGTTGATAAACTTTGACCCACAAAATCTTCTTTGACATAGAGTTATTTTTTCCTTGGTTACTGTCTTGATGTTTGAGCCCAATGTAAAATATACATTTAGATATTGTCTCTCTTCATTTTGCCTACTGTTTCCAAATATATAGGTATATATAAATACCAAGAATGCAACTGTTAGGTAACTTGCAAATCATAGGCAATGTGTATCATATTCATAGACCATGAATGGCTACTGATTTAATTTTCCAAAACAAGACATGAAATATAGTAAGATGTTTTCATTTTTAATATGAGCAGTAACTTCTAAAAACTTTTTTTGTTAAGTAATGTAATAAACTTATGGATAATTTTTATGTACTGAATTATATGAATCATGATTATCATACATTCTTATTTTAAGGTTGTTAAAAATTGAGATTTTAACTGTGCAAGTATATGAAGTACTTTAATCTCTTAATCATAAAGGTATCTGAGAGGATGAAATATCCTTTAACTTACATTAGATTTAATGTAAATAGTCTGGTTCTGTTGTCTTTAATGTAAGAAAATTACTCATGTAATTTTTTTTTCAAAGTTTATTCAATAGAAAGCATTTGTGTAATTCTTAGGGCTAATATATCCTCATGGTTACAATGGAAATGAAGCAAACAGTCTGAAATTTTTATAAATGTAATGGGCAATTCTGTAGGTTTGGTTTACAGAAAATTAATTCACAGATGAGAAATGAAGGGACTTGAACCATAATAGGCAATGACAGGTATAAGTATTTTGTAAAAGTCTTATATTTTATAAAATGTCCTGTCATGTACACTTATTGAACTTTATCAACAACCAGGTGATAAAACTACACTATTCTGCATATAGATTTAAAAAAAAAAAAAGCAAAACCCTGAAGCTTAGAAATCCTCGATTTCCCCAAAGATACACAAATAAATATGACAGTAGATAGGATAGAAATAAAGATGCAGTTTGAAGAATGCATTAGACAGGATATGAGGGAAACTAGAAAAAAGGCCAGTTGAGTGGCTATTATTATATATTGTGGATAGAGATGATGAAATCCACAATAGAGGTAATGGCAATGGGTTGAAGAGGCATGGATTAATTTCAGAGATACTCAAGATAATTGAGTGGTTGAATGACTACTGGATAGGGGATGAGGAGTGGGAGGAGAAGGAGAAGAAGGAGGAAAGAGTGGAGGAAGAAGAAGAGGAGGAGGAGGTAGAGGAGAAGAAAAAGGAGAAGGAGGAGAGGGGAGCAAAAGGGGAAGGGGAGGGGACGGGGGAGGAGGAAGAAGAGTTACGGGGAGGAGAAGGAAGAATTCAGCCTTCAGAAGTGATCATAGATCTAAAAGTAAAACTTAAAACTACAAAATGTCTAGGGGTGCCTGGTTGGCTCAGTTGGTAGAACATACAACTCTTGATCTTGGGGTTGTAAGCTGTGTATATATTTTGGGTATTAAGACTCTTAAAAATAAACTCTTAAAAACAATTAAAAAAATAAAACTATAAAATGTCTAGAAGAAAGCATAGGGGAAATTTTTAGGTAAAGATTTCATAGCTATGACACCAAAAGCATAATCCATAAAAGAAAAAATTGCTATCCAGACTTCATCAAAAGTAGAAAACTGAACACCTTTAACATGATGAGAAAATGAGCCAAAGATTTAGAGAAAACATTTGCAAACACTGTATCTGATAAGGGACTTTTATCCTGAGTATAATAAGAACTCTCAAAGCCCTAATAATAAAATAACCCAATTTTAAAAACGGTCAAAATATCTGAACAAATGCTTCATTAAGAAGATATTCAAATGGCAAGTAAGCATATGAAAATGTGTTCCACCACATTATTTTTTAGGAAAATGCAAATTAAAACCACAGTGTGTTATTACTGTATATTTATTAGACTGAGAAAAAAAGAGAAAAGCAATTGATAGTACCAAATTATGCTATGATATGGAACAATTGGACTCTTCTAATATGCTGGTGGTAGTACAGAAAGTACAACCATGTTGGAAACAGTTTGACAGTTTCTCATAAAGTTAAACATACAGTTAGTATATGACCCAGCTATCCTATTCCTAGACACCCAAAATATATGAAAACTTACACTCACACAAATATCTGTATCTGAAAGTTTATATAGGATTTATTGTTAACTGTCCCAAACTAGAAATAACCCAAATATCCTTAAATTGGTGAATGGTTAAAATACGGTATATCCATACAGTAGAAGACTACCAGCAATAAAAGAAATAAACTACTGACATTTACTATAACATGATGGCGAATTAGATATCAAATGTATTATATTAAGTAGAAGAAGCTGGGTTTAAAAGTTTCCATATTGGGGCGCCTGGGTGGCTCAGTGGGTTAAAGCCTCTGCCTTCGGCTCGGGTCTCGATCCCGGAGTCCTGGGATTGAGCCCCACGGCGGGCTCTCTGCTCAGCCGGGAGCCTGCTTCCCTTCCTCTCTCTCTGCCTGCCTCTGTGCCTACTTGTGATCTCTGTCTGTCAAATAAATAAATAAAAATCTTTAAAAAAATTATTTAAAAGTTTGCATATTGTATTACTCTATTTATACAACATGGTGGAAAAGGCAAAAGGGACAGAAAACAGATCAGTCGTTGGTAGACTCTTGAAAAGAGTTACAAGGGACATAGATGAAATTTTGGAGACAATGGAACTATGCTATATGTTTAATTTAATGACGGTTATATAATTGTATGCATTTGTCAAACTCTCAGAAATGTACATTTAAGGGTCAGTTTCACTGTGTATAAATTTTACCCTAATTTAAAAATAGAAAAAAATGGTCAAGCCATTTATAACACTTTGAGATAACTGCAACTGCCCCTCAGAATATAACCCCCGGGGAAATTTTACTAGTTACCAAGCACATTTAGATACAGCCTTAAGAAAAACAGATACTGCAACAGGCCTCTGGGGAGAGGACGATATACGGCCTTGAAGCTGAGCAGTTGGGGATGCCCAGCTCGCTCAGGGCAGAATGCCGCCTGCTTCATTTTTCTGTTATCTTCCCTTCCCCCCGCCCAGAGCACCTTGGCTATTTAGATAAGTCCTTTGAATGTGCTTGTTCAACTAAAAACTTTATACTACTTGTAGAGACATGTTTTGCCCTCCTTCTTGTTTATCTACAAGGCATATGACTAACGTTTGACCTTCATCAACTCTTCTGTGGACTATTGTTTCTATCTAATAAAAGTGAGACTGTGGAGTTGCTTGGGGCAGCAGTCTTTTCGACTGTTGTCCCCTGCTCCCAATCTCTTGCAGCTGACTTTTTTGTGCCTAATTCTTCTCCCGTTTGCTGACTGGAAGCGGCAGATAACATGTAAAAAAAGAACAGCATCCTGTCTATTGGATTTAGGAACATGAGTGCCCTTGTTGAGAAAAGCTTTGAAACACCAGAGAAAACATAAAGTATGTTTGCAGTTTTTGAGGAAGCCAAGCAATTACATCTGATAAAGAAGAAACCATGAGTATAGTTGACAATTCCCCCAGGAAACTTAACCCTCAGGAAAATAAAGAGGGAGAGGGAAAGAGAGAGAGAGGAGGTGTTGTTTAGAGTGTGAAGATAAAATTGGGTGAGAATAGTTTTTAAAATATGAGAGAAACCTGAACATTTTCCCGTATATGGGGAAAAGACAATAAGAAGGAGGTTGAGGAGACTAGAAAAAGAGGGGATATTAACAGTGTGAGGTCTCTGAGGGGGCAGACATGGATGAGCTAAAGCACCAAAGTGAAACAGTAAGCCTGACAAGGAGAAAATAAAAATGGAGGAAATGAAAATGATGCCACAAAACAGCATTTGTTTTGTTTTGTTTCATTCTAAGAGCATTATGCAACCCACACTCAGTTGAAGAAAGATGAATAGCTTAAGTCATCCAAGATCTCTCTCTCTTTTTTTTTTTTCTTTCCTCAGAACGATGAGTTGGAAAAACAAATGAGGTATAGGAATTGAGGATGATTTCTAAAGGTATTTACGTTAGACTGAACTATTTGAGAAAGCAAGTAAAGGTATGGTGAAGAAAAAGAGTCAAGAATTTCTGATCTTAATGAAGTTGAATCATTGTGGTGGGTGAACACAGCAAACAACAACAACAAAAATTTAATGACTGAAGACTTTCATCTGAGAGTGGGATTTCAGAGCCTGCAGATTTTGGAAGTAGAAGAGATAAGAATAAAATTCAATATGTGACACTGAAAGGGAAGAACTAATATTGAAAAGAGATCATATTACATGATATGAAATGTTAGGATACTGTGTAGATTTTCCATGGTCTTATTTAAAACACTGAGACCAGTAGAGTAATTAAAAAAAAAAAGAACTATGGAACAGGTACCAGAATATTCAGTGGATGAGGGAGAATGACTATAAAACTGATAGATGAGATATTGTGTAGAGTAGATTTCTGAGTGCTATGGTTTTGAAAGCAGAAAGAGTGCATGTATATAGAGGATATAGTCTGAAAGTCTTAAGTAGCTCTAGTGAGTGAGGAGGATGATGAAGTTATCGCCTTCTCCTCAGCTCTGTGAGCCACTGGGGAATGCAAGTTTCTCTTGAGAACTTGATGGGAGACATGTACTAATGGAGTCAGGATTCAGTTAGGTAAGGCAAATATATTCTCTATGCAAAGAGAATTCATTTCTCATGAAAAAACTATGCCCAATGCACACAAAAGAAAGGATGCTTTCGAGTGTGTTCTGTGCATGTGTGTGGCAGGGAGACACTTCTGAGGAGATGAAGGGCAGGAGAAAGCTGAGGTGGAGACATATGAAGATCAAACTCAAAAAAGACTGATAACCAATAGAGCTTATTATTGGGGAGTAATCAAGAATGATAGGTATAGAGGCATATTCTTTGTGTTATGTCTTAATGACCCTGCAAGTATTATGAGAGTAGTAAGTGTCCTGGAACTTCACAGAAATGTGAAAGGGGCTAGACTAGAGTAAACAAAATTGAGTAATAGCAAATATATCGCATGTATGCTGCTCTTTCCCAATCATGAACCCATGACAGGCATGACTAATTGATTACGGCACTCTTTCCTACTAACAACAAATTCAGTTCAGAGTCCTTCTCAATACGTCTATCAAGGTAGTCATTTCCAATTGGCTAAAAATAACACAGTAATTAAATCAGTATTTTAAAACCTTATTTTTTCCGACCATTTTTCTTATTTGAATTGTCTTATGGGAAACCTATCTCCACATTCCAGAAAGAAGAGAGATTAGCATTTCCTCTTTCCTTTGAGTATGTTTCCTCTCAAAATAAAAAGAGGGTTCTCTTCATTATTATCACCTACTTCTCTCAGAAATACAGGTCTTGCCAAAGATTTGAAGGAGGTTTTTAATGTCCCTCTGGACTTTCCAGGGCAGTATATTATGCTTTATGGGATTTAGATGATTGTATCCCTAATTAATATTCTTGCTCGGATTTCCAAGAAAAAAAAATAAATTTATGTTATTTCTTGATCTCTGTTAGGGTGTTCAGGGCAAAACAAGCAAAGTTCTTTGTTTTGGTGAAATCACATCTGGAATGTAGTTTTTATTTAATTACATTCTACAAATAATATTTATAAAATTGAGCCCATCCGTGTTATTGTAATGCTTCACAGTTTAGTCAATAGACCATATTGCCAAGTTTTAGCTCATACTGGCTGTGTAATTTGGGCCACCTTACTATTTTGTTTACTTGTTTGTTTCTGCATCTGTTACCTAAAATAATGTGTGTGGGGAAGGTGGTCATAGCATCCACTTCTTTAGGATTAGTGTGATTATTAAATGAGAGAATAAATACTTAGCACTGTTTCTGGCTCGGTAATAGTGATGGGAACTCTAGTGAGGACAAAGATGCAAACTGTCTTCATTCAAGGGACAATGAGGCTTATATTTAGCCCAGAAAGGAAAGGACTTAGAGGATGAGTGATCTAGCATTTATATGGAATGATGGGTTGAATAAAGTCACAGAGAGCAGCTGTATGTTGGCTCTCCCTAAGTAAAACCATCAAGTAATTAGAGCTGTCTAAAACTGAATAGCCATGCCTCAGATTTGGTGAGTTGTTTATTTATGGACCATCAAAAGCAGAGGCTCAATGAATAATCATTATAAATGTTTTGAACTGAGTTTACATAAAAAAGTATGACTAAAATATATCCAAGATCTTCATATTCTGTTGTGTTCTTTATACTGTAAGTAAGAATTAGTTTGAGATTGTTTAGCTCTAATGAGTCAACTTAAAAAGAAAATAAGAAGAAAAAATGATTTGAAGGGTAATTGGTTATTTGGTCAAGACAACATAGAATATAGGGATCAAAATTTAAAGGTTGTATTAAATAGTAATTAGAGCTCTTTTAAAAAAATTAAACACATAAAATCATAGAGTTGAGAAAAAGGAGTGGATGGGCACTAAATTTTAAGCCTTAGATGTATGATATATATTTGACATACCTTTGAATCATCATGAAAATCTTATGTGACTGGCATTTTTCAAATGGTAAAACTGAATCTCAGAAAATGTATTTGTCTAAGGGAGACAAGAAGCTGAGACGCAGACCCACATCTCTACCAAAGTTTATGTTTCATAACGCTACTGTACACATAGGCACATGAATACACACACATATCTATATTGTTATATATAGTAACTTAGTAGCAGTTTCTAAAGAATATATAAATTATTATCTTCATATGTGATAATTAATAACATAATTTACAATTTATATACAGTGTAATGAGGCATGAAATAGAATCTACTCAGTCTCTTGAAAGTATCCTTCTATTAAAAGTTAACATGATAAACTATAACTAGTGTTTGAAAAATGGGAAGAACTATGGTTATTAAATCATCTAACCAGTGACTTTCTTGATGGCATAGAATTCTTCCATTATTGGGGCTCCTGGGTTATGGTGCAGTTGGTTAGGCATCTGCCTCTCAGTTTTGGCTCAGGTCATGATCAGGGTCCTGAGACAGAGCCCCACATAGGGCTTTGTGCTTAGCATGGTGTCTGTTTGGGTTTCTCTCTCTTTCCCTCTGCCCCCCTGACCTGTGCTCACTCATGCACTCACTCTCATATGAATATATAAATCTTTAAAAAAAAAAAAAGAATTCTTTCACTATTGCTGATGATTCGAAAAATCACTTATTTTTTAAAGAAGAAGTTTGGCTTTTTTTTATCTCCCAAGAATGGTAGAAATATTGATAACTGCATCCAATTTATTGAGAAAATATAACTGAAGACATCACATCTTGGAAAGGGAATTGAAAAAATTATTTTCAAAAATAAAACAATTTTCTTTAAGCATACTGATACTTTTCATATGAAGAAAATACATAAATGCATAAATTCAATTTGATTTTCTCTCACCTCTTTTACTTTCTCCTTGCCAAGACAAACATATTTTTTAAATCTCTCTCAAATGGATTTATAGAATAAAGAAAACTAAGATACAGCTTTAATAAAGAAACCTATTAAAATAGGCTTGTGACTGACAACTAGGGTTAGAAGAACAACTTCCATATAGTATTTCACTGTCAACTAGAAGCTGAAAAGTAGCAGCTAATTCATTCTTGAAAATCTATATCCTAAGCCAAATTAAAACAGGATACATTTATAAAACATAATAGGTTCAGTATTTCTACAAATATCTAATTAATTATAGGTGATGAATGAGATTTGGATGCAAAGTATGAAAAAAGTGAAACTACTTCTGTGTCTACAGGGTGATATTTCCCAGAAAACCCAAATGATATGGCCTTCAGAACAAGACTTATTAGGCATTTAGAAACTCAAAACATAATTTTGGTCAATTGTAGCCCAACTGTTGGGTTCATTTTTCTTCTTTATCATCTATGATATATAAATGGATGACCTATACTGATCTGTAGAGCGATAAGGTATGCATATTAATATAAGTATGCATACTCATATAAGGTATACATAGATACATACATACACATGCATACACATATCTTCACTATATACATTATCTACCCTCATATGTATATATGCATATGTGTACATATATGTATGTGTATATATGTATGCATGCATATACATATATATGTATATATATATATATATATATATATATGAATGATTGTACTGCCAATTTGAGATATATTAAAAATCATGAGAGAGAAACCAGAAGTAAATTTTTTAGTTCTTGGCTTAAGGATTTAATTTGATGATGATCTTGGTTTGGGAAGATTTTTATGATAGTTAATGGATAGTCTGCCAATTCACTGAAGAATGAAAAATAATTTTATCATGTACAGTCCTAACCTAAACATATTTTATCATTTCATGTAGTTGTGATTCTGTAAAGTACAAACTAAGCTTTCATCAATTGTATTCATAAAGGTTAATTTTTTGAGCAACCTTCACATGAATCACTTTACTGTGACTTGCCTACTTATCTTCACATTGAATAAATAGAACATACCATTAAATCTTGTTTATTAATTTATCAGTTTAATATGATCATACACAGAAATTTTCCTTAATGTATACTGAAACAACTAAATGGTTGTGAAAGCACAGGAAAAAAACCTTTTACTTAACTTCTTTATTTGTTTAACTCTATACAAGTCTTGTTTCTGAGATGTGGACTATACCTTCTTCTCAATTTCTATCCCTAAATTTCCTCCACCATTTGAAAACCAGCAGGACTTTCTTCATCACTGCCCTCAGGGTATGGATAATAAAGAGAATGAGGACAAATTTTTGGCTTTCTGAACACCTAAGTAGATTTTGTTAGTGTATTAGGGAGATAATATTCAATGGAAGGTAAGGCCTCAATTTTAAGAGCAAATCACTTAAAAGAAGTTTTGTTTTGTTTTAACATAATCCAAAAGTTTATCTTCACATATAAAGAGCAGTTTGAAGAGTCAAAGAAAACCATTTATATCAGGAGTCAGTGGACTTATCCCGTAAAGGACCAAATAGTAGATATTTTAGGCTTTTGGCTTATGTGATCTCTGTCTCAACTACTCAACTCTGCCATCATAACTCTAAAGCAGCCACAGACAATAAATGAATGACTATGCCTGTGTTCCAGTAAAACTTTACTTATAAACACTGAATTTTGAAATCTGTGGACATGCCTTGTGTCACAAAATATTCTTTTTATTTTCTGACCCTTTAAAAATGTAAAAACCATTCTTTTTTTAAGATTCATTTATTTTAGCGGCACCTGGGTGGCTCAGTGAGTTAAGCCTCTGCCTTCAGCTCAGGTCATGATCTCAGGGTCCTGGGATCGAGCCCGACATCGGCCTCTCTGCTCAGCAAGGAGCCTGCTTCCCCCTCTATCTGCCTGCCTTTCTGCCTACTTGTGATCTATGTCTGTCAAATAAATAAATAAAATCTTTTAATAAATTATTTTTAAAAAGATTCATTTATTTTAAAGAGAGAACGTGAGCAAGAGGGGCAATGGGAGAGGGAGGAGAATCTCAAGCAGACTTTGTGCTGAGTGTGGAATCCAGCACAGGGTTCCATCTCAAAACCCTGAGATCATGATCTGAGCTGAAACCAAAAGTCCGACACTTAACCAACTGTGCCAAACAGGTGCCCCATTCTTAACTTGAGAACCATACAAAAACAAACACTGGTAGGGGTGCCAGGTGGCTCAGTCATTAAGTGGCAGCCTTTGGCTGCTGGGATCAAGATCCCACATTGTGCTCCCTGCTGTGCAGGAAGACAGATTCTCCCTCTCCCACTCCTCCTGCTTGTGTTTCCTCTCTCACTGTCCTCTGTCTGTCAAATAAATAAGATCTTTAAAAAAAAAAACAAAACACTAAATTTAAAAAAAAAAACAAGCAGTGACTACATGTGGCACATGCATGCACCAAGGTTTCCTGAACCTTGACCCATGACTGTAAGTCATGAAGTAAAAAGGATGTCATAAAAACTGTATCCTCCCCAGACTACTAAGACTTCTGGAGTCTAGTAGTCTATGCTCTACCTCTCTAGGAAAGTTATATTATAATGACATGGAAATAAATTTTTCTCTCTAAACACATTGGCTTGATCAGTCAAAACGATATGACCAAATAAACTATTTCAAGTTGAAGGTACTGATGCTAGACTAAATTATTATCCCCAAAATATGCATGGTCTAATCCATGAAATCATTGACTATTACCTTTTGTGAGGAGAAAAAAAGACTTTACAGATGAGATTCATCTAGGATTTTGAGATGGGAGATTATCCTTAAATACCATCATAATGGTGTTTATATGAGAGTTGCAGAGGGAGATTTGACAACAGAAAAGAAGACAAGGTGTCCAAGAAGGCAGAGACTGGAGTGATGTGGTCACAAGGCAAGGAATGCTGGAAGCCACCAGAAGAGGAAAGCAACAGATTCTCCTGCAGAGCTTCTGGAGGGAGCCCTATCAAAACTTTTGATTTCAGAGTGGTGAAACTGATTTCTGATATCTGGTCTTGATATTTTTGAGAGAATGAATTTTTTTTTTGTTTTAAGCCATAAAGTATATGATATTTTGTTATATAAGTTATAGGAAACTAATACACTGTTATAGCACTAAGAACCTACATCTTTGTTAGAGGAAATGGTAGCATGTTAATTTTTACATCCTTACTTTATTTTCTATCATTAAACTTTACAGAATGAAAGGGATGTATAAATGACTTATTACCCAGTGTTGGGACCTATATTAAAAAGTCATGCCTCTTTCGTTGTAGTATTTTTTGGTTATACAATACATCCTTACAGGCTGATTTTTTTGAAAATTGGACAGCTAGTTAATTAGAAAAAATTTTTTAATTCTAATCTTAATTTTGCTTTCCTGTAATTTCTATCAACTGGTCCTACTTGTGCTCTCTCAAGCCACCCCAAATAGCTCTAAACTTCTATTAAATCACAATACTTTAACATGTTGAAAAAAAATCATGTCAGTCCCTATTCTACCCCAGAGTATCCTACCTTAACCTATAAATCTTCTCAAAACAAATCTATTAAGTTCTACTAACTATCTTGTTTCTAACAGTAATTTCTATAAACCTCATCATCTGAATTCCACAAAAATGGTAGGATAACAATAGTTTATTTCTTGTGAGATTATCACATGCTAGGCAGGGTACTAATGGCATTATCTCCAATATTGCTATCCCAGTTTTATAAAGGGGGAAACAGAGTTTAGGAGAATTGAAGCCATTTATCCAATATATCTAGTAAAGAGTTGAAATGAAGATTTGTATGATATTTTTTAAGATTTTATTTATTTATTTTAGAGAGAGAGAGATATGCACAACCAGGGGGAGGGGCAGAGGGAGAGGAAAAGAATCTCAAGAAGACTTCAACTTGGGGCTCAATCCCAGGACCCTCAGACTATGTCTGAGCCAAAACCAAGAGTCAGACACTTAAACGGACTGAGCCACCCAGGCACCCCTGTATTCATATTTTAAAACACCAAATCATATATCCTTAATTACATTATATAGCAACCAACAGTTTCTTATTTAGGAAGCCTCTCTCAAATGTTGCCCTCACAACTGTTCCTAGCATTTGAGTTAACAGTAGAGTGATTTAACTAGAAGGACTTAATCAAGAGGAATACTACAAATTTTAATTTCACAGAATTCACTGTAACTTTTTGAAACACAGCTATGGTATTCAACTTGCTCATGCTGAGCTCATAGTTAATTAAAAATTCCATTTTTAAGAAGGGCCATCTGTACCCCAATGTTCATAGCATCAATGGCCACAGTCACCAAACTGTGGAAAGAGCCAAGATGCCCTTCAACAGACGAATGGATAAAGAAGATATGGTCCATATATACAATGGAATATTACACCTCCATCAGAAAGGATGAATACCCAGCTTTTGTATCAACATGGATGGGACTGGCGGAGATTATGCTGAGCCTGGTAGTGGGTTTTAAGGAGCACACACATTGCATGGAGGACTAGGTGTGGTGCATAAACAATTAATCTTGGAATGCTGAAAAAATAAAATAAAATAATATATTTTCATAATTCTTAAATCAATCCCCTATTTTGTGTTTATGAAAATTCTTTCCAAAAATTATACTGTTATTATTATTAAATATTATTAAAGCATTAAAGTATATTTAAAGATTATTAAAATTATACATATTATTATACTACATATAATATAAATTTGGCTTCTATCAATTATTTAAGTGCCGAGGCTCACAGACTGGATTAACTATAATCCTTGATTCACAACATTGTCTCATTATTCATCAGTTAGCTACTTTAATAATGCAGTGCATACCTGTGAACACACTCCATGACCCAAAATTGTGTTGGCCACTTTCTTCTTTTCCTTTTAATACAGTTTGTTACATTTATGGATATTGTAGTCTTTGTATTTCAATTATATTATATTTGTATTTCAATTTTTGTTATACTTCAATTTTCGAACTTATATAAAGTACATCATTCTACATCTAGTTGTTTGGGAGTTTTTCATGTAATGTGATATTGTTAAGGTTCACCAATTGCTGATATGGCTTATTTAATTTCTCTGTTGGAAATAATCCAATGTATAAATGTTACATTATATTCATCTACAATGGGAGACATTGAAAACACATTTTTTTAAATACTTAAACTTTATTGTATTTTTTCAGTTTTCCAAGATTCATTGTTTATGCATCACACCCAGTGCTCCATGCAATACGTGCCCTCCTTAACACCCACCACCAGGCTCACCCAACCCCTGCCCTCCTCCCCTCCAAAAACCTCAGTTTGTTTCTCAGAGTCCACAGTCTCTCATGCTTCATCTCCCACTCCAATTTCCCCCAACTCACTTCTCCCCTCCTTCTCCCAATGTCCTCCATTCTATTCCTTATGCTCCACAAGTAAGTGAAACCATATGATAATTGACTCTCTCTGCTTGACTTATTCCACTTAGCATAATCTCCTCCAGTCCCGTCCATGTTGATACAAAAGTTGGATATTCATCCTTTCTGATGGAGGAATAATACTCCATTGTATATATGGATCATATCTTCTTTATTGATCCGTCCGTTGAAAGGCATCTTGGCTCTTTCCACAGTTTGGCAACTGTGGCCATTGCTGCTATGAAAATTGGGCTACAGGTGGCCCTTCTTTTCACCACACCTGTATCTTTGGGGTAAATACCCAGTAGTCCAATTGCAGGGTCATAGGGTAGCATTTGTTGTTATTTTTGGTAGTAGTATAACTTTTTCAAAGCTTTCTTAGGGTACCTAATGAGCAAAAGTTCTTGACTTTAATATAGTTACATTTTTCTTTTAAGAACTTTCTTCTTGGGACGCCTGGGTGGCTCAGTTGGTTAAGCAGCTGCCTTCGGCTCAGGTCATGATCCTAGCGTCCTGGGATCGAGTCCCACATCGGGCTCCTTGCTCGGCAGGGAGCCTGCTTCTCCCTCTGCCTCTGCCTGCCTTTCTGTCTGCCTGTGCTCGCTCTCTCTCCCTCTCTGACAAATAAATAATAAAAAAAAAAAAAAAAAAAAAGAACTTTCTTCTTATCCAAGTTCAAAACAATATTTATCTACATTTTCTACTGAATCTGAATTTTTCTTTTATATTTAAAACCCTTGATAAATACTGAGGTGGTTTTTTTTTTAATGAAATAAGGATTGGATTTTATCTTTTTCCTTATACTATAACCATTTTCCTACCTCCATTGAATGTTCTCTCCTTTTTTTACCAATGGGAGAGTCACTTTTGTGAGATATCAAAGTTCTGATTCTATAGGTATCTTTTTGGGGCTCTTTATTTCATTGGTCTATTTCATTGGTCTATTCATTCAACCCTATATCAATAAAACACTCTCTTAATTACCATACCTTCATAATAAGGCATTTAGGGAAATTGACTTTTTATAAAAAGTAATTTTGTAGAAACTCCTAGTCTTCACTAATGTACTCTTTTCCCCTCCTCTGTGCAAACATGATATTTTATTTTATAGCCCTCCACCATTTGGGCAGACCCATGTGATGAATTCTAACTAATGAAATTTCATTTGAAACCATGTATATCACCTCCAGAAAGAGGCAACAAAATGCCCAATCTCCAATCTCTCTTTTCCCTTTTGAATGTCCAATTAACTCTGTTTCAATGTCCAATTAACTCTGTTTCAAATGGACAATGTGATGGGGGCCTGGACAGCCTGGATCACATTTCTCTATGGGACATGAAAGGTGAATGAAAAATACATTTTGTGTAAGTAAGATATTTATGTTTTAGAGTTGTTTGTCACTATATTTTGTAATGAAGTTATATTATGAATTCAAATCCTTAATCCTTTAACTATGTATAAATTAAAACCTTTTTTTGGGTAAATATCCTTACACACTGACACTAACATGGTTTAGGATACAGGGCTTCTTTCTATCTGTGTTATTTATTTATAAACTGACAGTTTAAGATTATCCTCCCTACCTAGTGGTTTCAAGTTAAGAGAAATTTTTATTTAAGAAATAAGACCATAAGAGAGCATGAGACAGCAGATGGGGAAGTTGAGAATCTGATGGCTTTCCTCATAAAGTATCAATATTCTTGCCTGGCAAAAGTTTTACCTTCTAAAAATACAAAGTTGAATGTTTAAGAAATATGGGCTTTATTCCTAAACTAGGATCCCAAAAATTAGGAAAAAAAGACAAGAAGAACATTTTCAGTAATGAAAGATTAAAATGTGTCACAAAGAAAAGACTATAGAATGCTATTATATAAGGTTTTGCCCTGCATAGAAGTTAATCTATTTCTTTCACATTTCTTTGTCTCTGCTAAGTGATTATAAAACTATGGATGAGATTAAACTAGAAAGTAAAGGTATATTTTATGAGTTAAAGGTCTGGAAAACGAGTCAAACTGCATCACGGACTAAAAAAAATTTTTACATGATTGACATAGTTTAAATGGATATCTTAGCAACTAAATTGGTATACTATAAGTATTCATCAAGTATTTTGGTTTTTTAAATTGAATACTTATAGAATTATGAATAGCTATGATACAGTCATTATTAACAACTTTACTTCTGTGATAAAGTTACAGTAATTTCACAATAAAGAAACCTTTTATTGTTTTCAAATGTTTTCACTGAAACTTTTCTACACGTCAGAATTTGTACTATAAAAATCCTATTGCCATAATACTAGCCTGCAGCTAGATACTTAAGTTACCACACTAAAGATTGATTTAAATTGAGTGTAATTATCGGCCTGGAGTCTTTAAAAAATTTCTTTCCCCTTCTTTAACCATTAATTTTCAAAACCATGATTATCCACAATAAGTTTAGTTGGTGGTATTTAATTAGTGTCTATTAAAATAAAATCTATATGCTGGTTAATTTAATCTGATTAAAAGAGAATCACATGCATAATCACTAACATAGTGAGCAATTTTGTGAATTTGAAATGGGATCTCTTAACTTTTACAGCTGAAAGATGTGCTTGATTCACCCACATTAAAATGTTGCTAAAGTTCTTATATTCACCCATTAGCTTGGCACTTTAAAAAATGTCAGTGAGATTCCACTTTTCACCTATCGAGTTGAAAAATGTAAAGTTGGGAAAGTTTGAAAATACACAGCATTAGCAAGAATATAAAAAAGCCAGTCACTTTTCCCATATATATTGTGGCAAGTATTAATTGAGACAATTTTTTGAGAGTGATTTAATAATATATTTCAAAAATTTAATAATCAAATCATTGACCAGTAATTTTCTTTCCAAGAATTAACCCAATTGATTTTCTTCTTTAAATGTACAGAAGTATGTACAAGATGATTCATTTTTTTGAAAGTGGGAATAATAAATGTCCTTAAAGGCACTATGAAATTGGGACAAACCCATACAATGGAGTATAATAATAGTCTTATTATTCAAAAGAGAGCCAGAAGCCTGTGCGTTGCTATATACAATTGTTACAAAAATAAAATAAATGGTGTGTGTACTCTGCTTTGATGCATGTATTTTAGTTAAGTGTTTGTGTACATACACCCACATATTTATGTTTGCATGTGTAGACAGCTTTTGAAATATACAAAAAAATTTTTAACAATGGTTGCCATTGGTGATGTCGATTTGGAATTTGGGTAAGGAGAACTTACTCATTACACTGTTAGACTCTTTCTTTCTTTGTTCCTTCCTTCCTTCCTTCCTTCCGTCCTTCCTTTTTTTCATATATATATATTGTTTCATTTTAAAAATCATGCAAATAAAGCAAAGACAGAACATGTTAGCATGCTTAGTTTTTTCAGCATATAGCACTACAACATAACACTGAATATAAAGACTGTCCTGTATATCCTGCTGGGTGCTACAAAGATCCTCTGTCCCCTGTCATACTCACTCCATCTAGTTTTCAATGACTTAGCAGTGACCTCAATTCCAGAATGAATATTGGAGCAAAGTCTGGTTTAAAAAAAAAAAAAAAAAAAGTCCTGAATCTCTATAGAAAGCTATTTTTATGTATACAATTTCTTAAGTTATTCTAGGCAAGGCATCAACTTTTATTCTTTAGCAATTATGTAAGTATGTTTACCCTAGAGCTATTCTCATCTTTCTAACTCTTTCCAGGTATCTGATCATCCACCATTGATCTATATCCCCATGGCTTATTTCTTTTTATTTTGCAAAGGAATATGAAAGGTTTTTGCCAAACAATATTACAGCTAGGAACTGATGCTGTGAGACTGGAAGCCTGCCCCTCGTTGTAAAATAAGATTGTACCATTAAATAGGGCTCTCAGGTATTTGCCAACCTGGGTAATGATGTCTCTCTGGGATACCTGCCCTTTTGGCAGCCTCCTATCCAGGCACGAGTCAGCAATCACAATTAGTGTGAAGTGGAATGAGAGTGCCAAGTCTGCAGAATGCAGAGGAAATGCAGCAAAGTCTGAAATGCAACTCAGTGAGCAGTCACAATCCTCAAGACAAAAATTGCTCTATTCTTAAATGGGAATAAAGCAATGACGGATCGACTGCCAAACTATATTCTCTGTGTAGGTATGCCTGATCATCCTGTCAGTCTTTCAACCATTTCAGAGTGCTCCCAATATGATTCTTTCCTCCCAAATAGTCTCATACGCCTTTCCCCAGGTACTCATGGCAGAGAGAAGTGACACAGAATTAAGGACTCCTGTTGAGGACAGCTAGAATGAGGTTTATCCTTTACTGAAGAGGTTGGGAAAAGACTGAATAAATAGAGAGCAGAGAATGAAATGGTTACAGTTGTTTGAGTAAATCCATACAACGGATTTATCAGGTGAGAGATAGCTTTAAGATCCTAAAGTACACTGGGAGGTAGGGCAGAGAAATTTCAAATCAATTTATGTCTTCCTTTAATTATGCTTTCATGCTAGCCAGTCACCTTGAGGTTATATCTCTCAGGATATAGCACTCTTAAACTCCTAAGTATTTGTTTGCGCTGCATGTTTTTGACTCTGTCTCTTATAGTTCCATTCCCATAGTGGTTAGCAGATTGCCTTTAATATGATGTGAGGGTTGGATGGGCAAGTTTAGGTTTATTTGCTGATATATTATCAATATTCTCACTTAAGTTGTAGCTTGAACATATCTGGACCTATGAAAAGGCATGGTATTTTTTTATTTATATCTATGTCTTTGTTGATCCACATAATTATTTGGAAATACCTTTTAGAGAGCTGGCATACTGCAAAAAACAGACACAGAATTGTATTGTGTCTGCCTTGCCTTTTTCTGTTTTCCTGTAGTGATTTAATACGGATTATGTAGAATCACCTAGCAGCTACAGTTGCATCGACAATTAACAGTAACTTTACAGTTAGATTTTCTCTCCTTCCCTTCTAAATAAAATACATAGAATGCTACTACTCCAAGTCATACATGCTTTTAAGTTCTGTTAAATTATTCCCAGATGAATGTAAATATCTTTTGTTTCTTAAAACATAAGTGCCATTACTGAAACTCCTTAAATTTACAAACACTAAAACCATCAATGAAAAAAATCTTGTCAAAATGGGCTTACAGGTGGACATTCTGCTTACTCTCTCATGCATTTAATTGAATTTTGTGCAATTTCATGTGCATTATAATAGACTTCTTTTACACCATCAGGAAACAAGTTTTAAAACATGTGCTGTGCATTAAACATCACATAAATATTCAGTAAGGGAAAGAAAAACAGTTCTGAAGAAGTACAGTGATTTTACAGTCTCTGGTTTCTAATAAATTTTTACAGCAATCCTAAACTGCATTAGCAAGTCCTGGTTTATTGTCAGGCCTCTGCACAACATCCCTCAATGATATGTCAAATCTTTACCACAGCAGTGGAACTCCTCAAGCTGTCCTCGTTGGCAAGAGTCTTGTCAGATTAAATTGCCAGTTCTTGTCAAGTAAAGATACATGATCGGATCATAGTCTCCTGATGATGACATGAGTTGTCCTTTCACTGTGGCTGGACTGTAAATTCCCAGGACATCCCAATGACCACAGATTTTGAGAATAAAAAGAATTTATTGACCTTTCAAAGTGACAGTTCTCCCCTGAATAAAATGTCCAGTCATTTAACAATAGGATTCTTGTTTTTTTGTGTTGTTATGATACATCATTTATCAACACATTTATTTGGTAACTTAGGATATTACATATGCTTTACTCCCTGCCTCTCTACACTTTTCTTTCATTTCCTAAATTAAATGTCATGCATGTATCTCTGTCAAAAAATTATTTTCTATTTCAGGTATTTAGGATTTTATATTTGCATAGCAGAACTCCTAGAGTCTCCTTGGTACTTTGAATTTTTGTTTAAAACATTAAAAAAAAACCAAAATCCCAAACACTGTCAACAGGCTGCAGTGACAATGCATGGACAAGAATGTCATTCATGGTGCCAAATTGGAAACATCCCAAATAAAAGCAATTGTTTTCTTTGTGTGAGTAAGTCACTGCCGACTTCAGAAAATATTACACGTGTTATGAGGTAGGAAGAGATATCCTATGCCTTTATACTTAAATTCAGGACATCAACTATCTTGAAACAAATAAATGAAATATTTATCACAATTACAAAGAACGGCTTGGCTCTTAGAATACAGGGCTCCAGCTGCAGGATTTTATACACCTCGGCATACGTCCCCAGTGTAGTCAGATTTCAGAAGATGAAACTCTTTCTGTGAGATAGTAGCCATCATTAACCTCAATATTTATAAGAAATCTAGGACTACACTTGAAATGGTAATTTCAATAGTCAGGAAAACATTGCTTTATAAAGATAGTATGAGGCCATGTGAAAAGTCACATATTTTCTCTTAAAATTGTCCTCTACTTCAAATATTTCATTAAATAATGCATTCTGCTCAAGTCATGATAAACATAATCTGACCCTTTAATTAAATTTCACCATTAGGCTGACTACTAGTGATATTTTCTTCTGAATAAATCTAGAAGTATTTTACATCATAATGTCTCATATTATCAAATAACAAAAGTTTTCATTTTAAGCATGCATTTTAAATACATTTCTATATAAACTTCTTCCACACGCAAAAAAAGATTTCACAGGCATAACAAATGGGTCCAAAAGAAGATTCAAAACAACTTGTTGAAATTTAGATTTACCCATAAATTGGGCTTAGTGTCATTCTATCTTATAATAGTGTTTGGTCCTTATTCAAATATCCATCAATTGCCCACAAAAATGTCATTCATATGTTTAAATCACTACAGGCTTCCTTTACTTATGGAAATTGACTTTATACTAGATTAAATCACATTAATTCCTCATTTTGGATTAGAATTATATAATTTTTAAGCTCTGACTTGATCTTGATTGAGCTAATCAAACCACAAAAACAAAATAGCATGTATTGCTGCTTTATAGCTACATAACTATAAATATGACCTTTTAAAAACAATGCCTGTTAAATACCTTAAAATAATTATTTTGGGGGCACCCGGGTGGCTCAGTGGGTTAAAAACCTCTGACTTTGCGGCTGGGGTCATGATCTCAGAGTCCTGGTATCTAGACCAGCATCTGGCTCTCTGCTCAGTGGGGAGTCTGCGTCCCCCTCTCTTCCCCTACCTATCTCTCTGCCTGCTTGTGATCTCTGCCCGTCAAATAAATAAATAAAATATTAAAAAATAATAATTATTTTTAAGTGAGCAAAGACAAGCAAATTCTTTCCCAGATACTTGCAAATGCAGATCACAAAACAAATAAAATTTTATTATGGGTGTGAGATTTAGGTGATTCATTTTCTGCTTTAAATATTCTTAAATATCCTTAAATTTAGCATTGGATTATAAGACGTTAAATACTGTATAGTAATATAATTCATAATATAACTCGAAATAGTTAAAACTCAGTATGTTAATTTAGTATAAATCATCATTAATTTGTAATAAATACCAAAGTAGTATCAAACAGTCCATTTTATACCATCTTTCAGTATGTTAATACAATTCTGAATAAACTAAAGGAGGTAAATTTCCCCCAATATATTTCCTCTATTAGGATGTGAAGTATTATATTTCTATTTTGAAAACTTTAATAATAAAAAATATTGAAGGAAATATGCTAACTGAAATGTCATACAGAAAAAGACAAATACTATAAGATATCACTTATATTTGAGGTCTAAAAAAGTAAAAAAGTGAACTCCTAAATACAACAGATTGTTGTTTACCAGAGGAAGGTGTTGGGGGATGGGTAAAACAGGTGAAGGGGGTCAAAAGTACAAACTTCCAGTTATAAGATGAAAAAGCCCTGGAGATGTAGTGTACAGCATCCTGACCATAGTTAACAACACTGTATTGTATATTTGAATGTTGCTAAGAGAGTAGATCTTAAAATTCTCATCACAAAAAAAAATTTGCAATTATGCATGGTGATGGATGAATGTTAACTAGACTTCTGGTGATCACAATATACACACACTAAACTAAGGCTAATATAATGCACACCTAAAACATACAATGTTATATGGCAATTATGTGTCAATTTAAAAAGTAATTTTTAAAGTTACATTACTATTAAATAACATACATGTACATATGCATACATAAATATATACATAAGCCTGGTACATTTTTGTCCTTATAACATAAAAACAAATGAACACACATTAAAAATTATTAACCAGAACCTCCTTAATAAAAGTAGTGTCCACTTAATAATTTAACTTCTAAAATAAAAGAAAAATATACATACTTGTAATAGCATCCTCAAGTTATGAACATAATTTAGGGAATTTTCCTCCAATCTATTTTACCTATCCAAATGATAGCTATTTAGCTGAAATAAAACTTGTGTTTATTTTCTCTGCTAATACCATGTTGTTTCTCATTTGTATTTTTAAAAAATCTTCTTCAATTGGGCACAAGAACAAGATTTAGATAAATTCTTCGTTTCTTTATGGATCTGACATTCTATTTAAACATGTATGTTAAAGATTTAAGGAATTTGTTACTCTTTACACTGCTAAAAAGGGACTTTTTCAGAAAGTCTCAACTACCTACATTAATCTCGTCCAAAAACAGAGTAAAGTGATATATCAGAAAACCAAAGCAACAACAGATTAATGTTGCTGTATTAAAATCCCATTTACATAAAATTAACATAAATATGAGTTAGTATGCCATATGCTACAGCATCTGCTCTTCACTGTATTAATAACAAGACTGTCCCCTATAGGGATCTTAAAATTAATACATATTTAAGTTGTATTTATATACATATTTGAAATTTTGACAATATGATATATATGAAATGTTGCCAATTACAAATAAGATAATTTATACAGAAATGATATAGTCATCAGCTGTATTGTGACCATAGCTTATGATAGGTGGCTTTTGAAATACTCCACATGTTTTTGGAATAACTGTTTAATTAATTTTAGGTTAAATAAAACCTTTATCCCACATAATTACTCCTAATATCCCTAACTTCCTATAATAAATTATTAACTGTGTTTATGTGTGTAGGTGTGCATATGTATAAATGTATACATATATACATGTTTATATGTATGTACACTATTTGTGTATAGATAGATATAGATACAGATATGATTCTGGTGCTACAGCCACTTATTTTCTTCCTGAAGTTGAGAACTGAGGAATCAGACTTCAAAATCTCTTCAGAACCTTTTTGTTATAACCATTTAACATCTGTGATCTCTGGTCTTCCTCTCCTGAAAAATGGCACAAATCATCACAATGCAATCCTTCAAATATTTTTTAGGAGACTACAAATACTTTGAAGTTCATCTTTGGAAGCCAGATGCAGAATGCTCTAAATAAAAATCAGATGTCCAAAACCTCACCCTTCAAGGAGTCCACAAGCATTTGTCCTCAATTTTTTTATTCTCTTTAAATATTGAGTAATCATTCAATAGCATAATGTATAAAATTTACAGATTAGTATTTCAATGTCTACTATGTTTTATATAATTTGATTACGATCCTAAAATTTTGTCTTGTCTCTTCAAATTTAACTAGTTATAATCTTTGTACTTAATTTTGTGTTTCATACTACAGATTTTTGAGTTGAGTTTTTAGGTTGTTCTCCAGAACATTGCTACTCAGTGTTGTGCAGATATCAACACTGATAACAATATTTGATTGAAATTTCAGGCTCCAATCCAGAACTGCATCTATATCCACATTTTAGCAAAATGCTTAGAGGATATGAGTTCACATTGAACATCAAGAAACACTGGATTAAGAGATGCTTCAGAATGAAAAACATCAGAATTTTTAAGTTAAGTATTTGGGATGTTTAGCTTTATTCATTGATTTACATCTACTTTATTGCTATAATATTTCCCTTTGCATTTCTTAATTCCAATTACTTCTATTTAGTCATATTTCCATCTTCCCTTTTTTAAACTCTTTATTAATAAATATCTGCTTTCTTTTTTTTTTTTTAAGATTTTGTTTATTTATTTGACAGACAGAGATCACAAGCAGGCAGAGAGGCAGGCAGAGAGAGAGGAGGAAGCAGGCTCCCCGCTGAGCAGAGAGCCCGACGCGGGGCCCGATCCCAGGACCCGGAGATCATGGCCTGAACCGAAGGCAGAGGCTTTAACCCACTGAGCCACCCAGGCACCCCAATAAATATCTGCTTTCTTATCCCAGATAATATAGACACATTTTGACTAAAAAACCAACATTAATGATGATCATAATTATGTTCATTTTTCTTTGTAGGGAGATGAACATTTTGACAGGAAAAGATAATCAATCGCAACTCAAGTATCCCAAAGAACAAAAAGCAACTAAGTTTGGAAAAATAGCACTTGGTGATTTTTTCTACCTGTCTGACAATTGCTTGATAATATAAACTAAAACATATTATAAAATATTGGTCCACTAAAAATTGTGAGTTCTGGGCCATAATTTTATATGGTAGATAACCCAGGCAATACCAGAAAAGTATTTATAGGTTTTTTGACAGCACTAGGAAATAGAATTTGGATTCATTGTTTTCTGCATTCATAGCTTTGGTAATCAATGCTTTAGATTCTTGTCACAAAATTTAACACTTGCCTAGAAGAATTCTATACATATTTAGTGCATGGCATGTCTACCAAATTTATTTCTAAAATTAGCATCATTGACTGTGAAAGAGAATTTTCATCTACAAATTCAGATATTAGAGAATGCATTGACCTCTGAAGTATTTTTCAAAAAAAAAGTAGAAGTGACTAGGTGTACTCAATACTAATACAACTCTCAACCACACATAATGTTTTTTACTTATAATTAATGAGAAGTTGATGGGGAAATTCATCTCTTAACATAAGTTACATGTTCTATGTTCAGGTTTTATAAGGAATCAAGTAAAAATGTGCTTCCCATACTGTAAATTTGTTTTGTTATACTATATAAATGAGGAAAGGAATATATTACAAAAGATTTTTAAAAATCATAGGAATACCCTAATGAAATAATGCTGTATAGTTAGGAAAAAAACAGAACAGAACAAAACAAAACAAAACAAAACAAAACAGAAAAAACCAACACCTTTGTAATATGCCCAGTTTGAGCCAGAATGTTATATCATTGAATTTTGAAGGTAATTGAACAAATTAAGCGTTTCTGCTTGGTTTCCCAGCCTTGGGGTAAACTCAGGCCTATTCATCCTGGAAATGAGAAGAAAAAAAAAATATATTATCTATATTATACCCAAGGTGAATTTGAAAATGACCAATGGCATTCCTGAAATATTGCAAATCTTTTCTAATTTTAATGAAGATTCTCCTTCTTTATGAGGGGCAATGAGGATCTGCAATCTGGTTACAGACTGAGGAGCTTCAGTCTGGTTAAACCTCATAGCAATATATCTTCTCAGGAAAATAGAATTTAAAGGACAATTCTAGAATACATGTAAAGATGTTAACATTGTTTTGTTTTCATTTATTTGAGGTTTTTATTTTCTTTTGAAAATTGCCTGAGATAAATTAGAGAAATCTGAAATTGTCTCATCAAAAAAACAATACCAAAACAAAACAAGATACCATCTGGACTCCCATGTTAATCTGACTATCTGCAGCTTTGACCCCACTTTGTAAATAAATGTAAGGGAATTCCCCTCATTTTTATGAGTAAATAAATGTCCTAATGATGGCAACTCAGTCACAGCTTTATAAATTAATTCATTCAATTAAAATTTATTGAACATCCACTATGTACACAGAATCACAATTTCCAACTAAGTCTCTGTTTCTACCTTTTCAAGGGCCAAGGTTTTTGAGAACTGGGGAGATGCTAAGTCTAAGGGATTTTCAGTAACTGAAGTAAGGGTAACTATGGGAGGGGATTGAGAAGAACAGGAAGAGACAAAGAGGTAGAGGTATAGGACTTGAGAAGCTGATATTTCCCAAGGAAATCTTGACTGCTATTAACACATTGTTTGCAGGAGTCCTTCTTCTAAAGAAAATTACTCTTGTATAGCTGATTATCTCAAGGGTAATTTAGCTCCAAGAGAAATTAGACCTTAAATGATGACACATTTGGTTTCCATAATTATGCACCCATTTAATTCATTAAATAACCAATATAGTGTGCTAGCCATGTTTTTCTTCTAAAGAGCTTCTACCATTGAATAGTATACCAGGAACTCTTAGCTCTAAGAGAATAGGTAGACATGATTGTGTTTATTTGTCCTTCTGTAATAATGCCTAGAAGTGACCTCATGAACGACGTTTGTACCAGTTTCTATACTCTCCTATTTTAACAACACTATGATTTCTACTGGAATTAAAAATTAGCAGTAATTAACCTCTAAACTGCAGCACTGATAGCATAGTTTCACTCAACAAGACTCATTGAGCTCAATGGGACCAAAAAAAAAAAAAAAAAAAAAAAATCCCATACCAATACCTGCCTTTTGAATTCTACCCTCTGTCCAGGTAATCAGAGAAACCAGAGTCTCATGTACTGGTTTTCTAATTTCCCTGGCAACCACTCCCTCCAAATCCCTTTCCCATACATTGACCATGGTATTACTCTCCAGTGGAGCTTTCTTCTCCCTTCTCATGCTAGTTCCTACCAGGTTAATTGACTTTGGTGTTATGTTCGTTCTATTCACCTAGATTTCAGGTTAATTGACTTTGGTGTTATGTTCGTTCTATTCACCTAGATTTCAGGTTAATTGACTTTGGTGATATGTTCGTTCTATTCACCTAGATTTCTTTTTAATTCATTCTTGTTTCCCTAGGCCTATCTCTCTCTTTTTTTTTTTTAATTTTTACTGAGTTCTTGGATTACTGGCAACTCTTTCGATGATCATAATCCTCCATATCAAGTTGCATTCTCTAATGTAAAGAGTAAAGAAAGCACATAAAATTGTCCTTACAAGCCTCAATGATCTACTTTAGTATTTTTTAGATTAGATTCACCTAGTAAAACCAGTATTACCTGGTCCTATTTCCATGTTGGGGATTCACTAGAAGTGGAATAGACCATAGAAACCTGAATTTGGCAATTCTAAAAAAAGCTGAAAAACACTTATCCAGGAGATTGCTATGCATATGATAAATGAATAGCAATTCTACGTGTGGGCATAAGTGAACATTTTATAAGCCAAAGGTAATTTTCCCCAACTGTGCTTCATAAAGCACCAGAATTTGAAAATATGTTAATAATGTGATATGGAAAAAGAGTTGCATAGGAAAATACATTTGGGCTTAAACCACACTAAATAGAAGTTTTTACTATTTTGTGAAGATTTTAATATAGTAATTTGAACTGTGATTCCTCAAGAAGGGCATCAAGTATACATTTATTTGCTAAATATATTTCATGCAAATATATACTTTCTTAAAATTTCTTATGATTACTGATGTATTTTTAAGCATTGTGACATAGTGGAATGGGAAAATAAAGAAAAACTGATAGCTAATGGTAAGTTGAACTTTTGAGAAGGATGTTTGACAAGCCAATATTGAAACTTTTAATATATGCCACGCATTCAAGGTAGTATGAGTCTTATCAATATAATTATTATTATTACAATGAATTGTGCAAATGTTGTGGCAGACAACTTAAGTAGAAATAAATTTTATAGGAAATATGCCACAGATGATTATTGTATTATCTCTTTTCTATCCTGGCTTCATAGATAGTTACATGTTTGACTTATTGTAGCATCTAGACTTTATCTGTGATTATTCTATTTATCAAAAAGAATAAAAAATACCCAATGAAAGTCATTTTTGTATTGGCAAACTTATCTTAAAATCACAAGGTTTTCTATATCCAGAGAAATATACTTTTGAAATTTAGTATATTCACAATGGCCAGATGGGACTGGGGCCATGATTTCTAAAGGTCTCATCCCCAAATAGTGTGTATTAAATCTATTTTCACTGATATTCATGACCCTGCCAAACTACATAAAATATAGGAAGTTTTTTTAAAAAGATGTAAAAAATAGCTTTTCTATTAGGATATAAACATTATCATTATATCTTTATTAACTGTTGTCCACACATGTTTTAAGCTGTCTATATATCCTAGATTGCGAAATAATTATATATCTGTCATGGATTTGCAACAATTGTGGCCATCTGGTAAATACTTCATAGAAACATTAAACATATTTTTGAAATGCACTACCTTTTTATGCAGTGTTGTATTTTAACATTTTAATAATTAGATTTGTTTGTTTCATGACATGTGGCTTTTCTTTATGCATTGGTAATAATGCCTCTAACCTCTTACTACTAAAAAAGTATTAAGTCAGAGTTTCCAATTTATATGCCACTGACCCTTTATTTAAATGCAATCTGGATCTAATTATTATAAACATTATTTAACAAACCATATGCTCACTCATCTGTTCTTTATTGTATTAATGTGTCCCCTAGAAAGGACTCTAAAATGAATGTATAGTAGCCATGTGTAGCATGGGCAGTAGCTAAATGGTATTCCTGACTTACTTTTGAGATAAAAAATAATAAAGTAAAAATAAATTAAAAAGTAATAAAGTAAAAGTCAACTGTAAGGTATATAAATTATAATGTAATAAAGTATCATTTATGACAAACACAAAAATTATGACATATTAAAGAATACTCTGGTAATTTAGTATGTTTGGAAAACAGCATCCACTCAAAGTCCATGTGTGGAAATCTCTATACTCCGGTATACCCTCTTGAATAGGTTTTTTGTTTTTTGTTTTTTGGTTTTTTAATTCAAGTGCTTTCCTTTTTTTTTTTTTTTTTTTTTTAAGATTTTATTTATTCATTTGACAGAGACAGAGATCACTAGTAGGCAGAGAGGGAGGGGGAAGCAGACTCCCCGCTGATCAAAGAGCCCAATGTGAGGCTTGATACCAGTACCCTGAGATTCTGACTTGAGCTGAAGGTGGAGGCTTAACCTATTGAGCCACCCAAGGCGCCCCATGAATAGATTTTTGACTTGACTGTAATCTACTAATTTGTGAAAGAGCAAAGTAAAGGGCAAAAACTTTAACTTGATCCTTTCAGGAGCCAGCTTCAACTCAAACTTTCAAAAAACTGACTTCCAGACTTCAGAATGACTCTAGACCGAATGTGCTGTTCTTAGGATTAACTGGTTCTTGATTTATTATAATCATATTATTTATGATAACCCAGTGGCCTGGATATATTTTCATATTTTTTAATATTTTTTATATTTTTTAAATATTTTTTTAATATTCTGATCTTTTCATTTCTATTAAAACCACAAGCACTTTCTTTCTATGGTTCTTCCTTGAACTGAAACCCTTCTTTTTTTTATTTTTAGAGATATTTTATTTATTTATTAGAGAGAGAGAAAAAAAAAAAAAAACAAGCATGTGCTGGGGGAGGGGGTAAAAGGAGAGAGAGAAGTAGGGGTTTGATGAGGCTCAATCCCAGGACCCTGGGTTCATGACCTGAGCCAAAGTCAGTCACTTAACTAATGGAGCCATCCAGGTGACCTTGAAAGCCTTGCTTCTTAAATAATATTTGAGGTACATGTGGGAATCAGACAATGGGTCTCATCAATAGATAATAGTAAAAACAAAACAAAACAAAACAAAAAAAAAACACAAAAATCTACTGGCTTTCAGAAAGCTTCCTCACTAATAATAGCTGTAGAAACTGACTCAGAACCTTGCATGAATTGAAATAATTTTCTTTAATGCGAACTTTAATTCAGAAGATAATATAAGCTATAACATTTCTTGACTTTTTAAATATGCATTTCCTTTCATTCTTTAGTCTTGGATTATTAAACTTAACATGATAGCAGGTGGCCAACATAAGAGAGTAAACAAATTCTTCATTGTCCAGCATCTTAATATATGGTCTATTACCATGGATTACACTACCTATGATGTACTGTATTATCTCATGGCTTGTGATAACCTAATGATATGAAACAGGCAAGGACAAAAATAAAAAGCTTCATATACTTAACCTATACCTGAACATCTTTGTTTGTTTTTAAAAGTAGTTGAACAGAAAAATTTAAACAGATGCCAATATAAATAGGCAATTAATTTCATTGTACTAAGAATATCACTTTATTGTACCACCATTTTCTTTGATGTGCATATTCATATGTTACAACACACATATGGAGAGTAATTTCAAGCTATTTAAGATAAGCATACTGGAAAGCCACTTGTTACTGATACACCAGAGGATTTCAGATTACCTGACACTCAATTTACTCAAACATGACCTAAGGCACACTGTTCCTTAGGACATATAGCAATGTTCTAGAGAGAGCACAAGCACAAATATATCAGTATCTGCATTATATGGAAGGATATCTGAAAACATGATGCATGTTGGGCAGCAGTTATCAGGTTTCTACATGGCATATGTCCCTGTTGGAATTTTTGCTCCATCATTTTATATCAGAATAATATAAAGAATAATATATAGTGACAATATATAATTAAGTTTTCCCATTATATTTTTACTTTGAGATAGATAATATAGTTATCATCCTCAAAACCCATTCCCAGCTTTCTCCTCACTTGTATTCTTCTACCACTAAGACTAGAAAGAAAAGTACTCCATTTTCTCCCTCAGGAATTAGGGGAAGCCACTGACACACTTTATAGTCAATGAGGTTTAAATGAAAGTTGCCAGGAAAAGAGATCCTTCTTTGAATAAGAAGGTGGGTTTCCTGGAAGAAATCCTTTCACTGTTTGCCTCTTTTTGTTCTTTACTTAAGGACACGGTGTCTGGAGGTGAAGTAACTATTTTGTGGTTATGAGGGACAAGCAAAAGTCCTGAAGTGTATACTAAAGATTGTCGGGCACAGAAATATAATGAGTCAGGATGCCTGCTTACATCTTTGAGCAGCTGCACCAGCCCTGGAATGCCTGCATATTTACTTGCTCATCTATAAGAAAAATAAACTCCTATTTGTCTGAGCTATTGTCAGATTTTTTTCTGCTTTTTGTATTATAATATATTCCTAATGTACACTCCAATACATTCAGAAATGGTTTGGCAGCTGAAGGAGCTTCTGTTCATATTTTCTCTGACACCAAATTCCAAATACCAGATGGCAAGTTCCTTGGATATTTGTTGGGCCTTGGCAATGTTTGAAGTGAGTCAAGTTTATTTAGGTTTCTTCCCATTCCCCAACCTTTCTATGCAGGTCAAGAGCTAGCCTCAAATTGCTAAAACATGGAAAGGATTTCATAGAAAGGTATACATATTCTGAGGGGTTTATAAGGAGTAAGAGGTTTCAAAATAGTCTCAGCATGGTCTTTGAACACATGAAACTACCATAGGCCATTTCATTTTAATCTTGTTTTCATTTTGGTTCTGACGTATGGAAGGTTTATCTTTCTTCAGTATTTATGGTCTCCGAAAGGCATTCCTACTCCTTAGTCATTATAGCAATGTGGGTTCCACAATGTAAAGGCTTCAAATACCCCTCCCTATTTGTTTGAGCCCCTCCCTTACTTATTCTGAGTCAAGCTTCATGAGTATGCTCAAAGTACTATCTCTTGTTAAGAACTAAAGTTCTAGATCATTATGTAACATTCTCCACAGTGAACATAGATGATACATTCTATCTATTTTGGATTAAAAGTAAAGTCTAATGTAGGGAGAAATTACAAAGGTTCATATATTTTGCATGAAAAATAAAATTCTATATTAAAAAAATTAAAGAGTTGGTTAAATTAGTGTTTTCTAAAAATAAATACCTGGCTGAAGGTCACAAAAGGAATCACTACCTTCTTTGGTGTTTTACAGAAAAAATAAACAATATTTTTAACAGTCTCATAAGTATGTGTTAGGTACTATTAATTGTATGACAAGGTAATGCCTCACCATTCTAAGAGATGAATAAATTTAGACATTGAATTAGTTAATCAAAGTCATAGAACTACTAAATGGCAGAACTGAGGCCCAGATGCAAGTTTGATCCCTGTGTCTCTGAAATTTCTGTTACTCCTGGGGACCTCAGTTCAAAAAGTATATGGGAAAGTAGATAACACTTTAAAAAATTAGTTCTAATTAAAGTCGTGGGATTTGCCTACCTATGGACACAGTGTCTATTAAGATCTTTCACATACAGGGGTGACTGGGTGGCTCAGTCAGCTAAGCATCTGCCTTCGACTCAGGTCATAATCCCAGGGTCCTGGGATCAAGCCCCATATCCCACATCCAGCTCTCTGCTCAGCAGGGCACCTGTTTCTCTCTCTCTCTCTGCCTGCTCTCTCCCTTCTTGTGCTCTCTTTCTCTGTCAAATAAATAAATAAATTCTTTTGAAAAAAAATACCAGATCTTTCAAATATAGGAGGTGTTAAAGATCTTTAAGTTAAAATGAATTTAAAGAATTTTGTTTTGAAGTGAAAAAAACTGAGAAAGTTATCCAAATCAGCTACTTAGCCATAATTACTCTTTAAAAAAATTAAACTGTGTGGTAACTTGCAAAGTGTTATAATGGACAAGGTTTGCTTGCATTTACAAAGTATAAATAAGGAAAAATGCCAATATGGACAATTAAGACATTAGCTTCAAGATGTTTTATTATTTTTAGTGTATTTTGTGGGGTATGTGTCATAGTCAAAAAGATTTTAAAGGTACATACTATCATGAACAAGCCATATTTGTATTTACATAGTTTACTGCATTCTCAAATTTTATTTTGTGCATAACTGACTTCAATCTAAAAGAAAAAGGGCAAACTTAAAAGTGCAACATTTGAGGAGTCTCTAATAATGGAAGTTAGGTGATTTAGAGCAATCCACATAATGAGGACAATGAGAAAAACTGGAAAAAATATATATTTTTATTATATAGTAAGAGAGATTTCCCCCAGGATAACACAGTCAAGACATGGTGGGAGTATGAATTTCTAAGAAATGTGTCCAGTACTTAAGGACTGCTTTTCCCATGTGGACATTTACTATGTATATAGGGATTGTTAAGAGGCTGAGCAATGCTTTTGAGGTCATCTGGATTTAAGAATAGAGTATCAGTCAGTAAAGAAAACCAGGTGACCCTTCTTTACTTTGGGCTTGGATCTGAATGACTGTAACTTAGCAATGAAAGAGGGAAATAGGGATTTATAAGGATTTCAAGCTCAGCTTTGAATTACCTTAATGATTAAGACTTAATCTCTAAACCATCATTGAGGTGCTTTGGTTCCAGATACCAGCAAGAGGAAATTAAAATAATGAATAAGACAAAGTAAGATAATTATCTCAAGAAAAACAGATCATCTTAGGTTTCAATATTTTTAAAAACAGTTATGTAAATGCAAAATAAATCATAACCATGCACACAAGGGAACAAGAGATCAACACAGTAAAGAAAAACCTACCAATCCCCAAAACCTGGCAGAAACAGCAGCAATTAAATAGACACACAAAAATCCCAGGCATCGGAGCCCTCAGATCCCAACTTTGAAGTACATATATGTGCTATTTTTAAGACGATAAAAGATTGAGAATTCTGGCAGACAATCTTCAAGAAACAGAAATTTTGGAACTCAAGAGTATAATAGTTAAACTAAAAATTTAAGATATGGGATCATGAACATACTGGACTGAACTGAAGAGAAAATTAATGAACAGAAATAAAAGACATGTTAAAAAAAATTCCCAAAGAGAATGGAAAATATGATGGAAAGATGGAAAATACAGATGAGAAGAATAATTCTGAGGACATAATAGGAAAGTTTTGATCTACAGAGGGAGGGGGGAAAATAAGATAAAAATACTTGAATAGATAATGGCTAAGAATTTTCTAAAATTAATTAAACACATCAAGCTGAATATTCACAAAGACTCCTACAATCAATAAAGAAGAAACAAATAGAATTCCACATGTAGTCACCTCATAGTACAATATCTAAAGAAAAAAAGAAGATAAAAATTTAAAAACAGCCAGAAGGGAGAAAAATAAATACTATGATCAAAGGAGAAACAGAGTAACAGTGGCCATTTCAACAGCAAAAATGAAATCCAGAGAACTTGGATTGATAGTTTTTATGTGCTGAAGGAAAACTGCCAAACTAAAAAATATACTTAGTGAAATATTTATTGATTAGGAGGTAACATGAGGGAAGCTTTTGGGTATTGATATTCTTTTTTGACATGGATAGTAGTTACAGAGGCATTGACTTTATGATAATATATTAACATGTGCCATATATGCCTGCTCCTTAGGTGACCTAATCTAGTCTGATGCTTTTAGATATAACTAGTATGCCAGTGAATTCCCAATTACATCTGACTGGGATATTTCCATGAACTCTACTATATATATAGATATATAAATATATAGATATATCTAGCTCCCTATTTTATTTTATTTATTTATTTTTTAAGATTTTATTTATTTATTTGACAGACAGAGATCACAAGTAGGCAGAGAAGCAGGCAGAGAGAGAGAGGGGGAAGCAGGCTCCCCACTGAGCAGAGAGCCCGACACGGGACTTGATCCCAGGACCCCGAGATCATGACCTGAGCTGAAGGTAGAGTCCTAACCCACTGAGCCACCCAGGCACCCCATCTAGCTCCCTATTTTAGATCTCTACTCGGGTTTTCAATAAGAATCTCAAGCTTAACACATCCAAAACTGAACTTCTGATATCCATTTCCCCTTCCCTAAATTATCATTTCAATGAATAGTAAATCTGTTCTTCCAGTCTTAAAAATTTTGTTGTCATCCTTGACTCTTTTTCTCAAGCTCTAAATACCATCTGTTAAAAAAAATCTATTTGATTTTTCCTTCTAAATAATTTGGTCAGCCTCTTGCCCAAGCCACCATGGTGTCTCCTACCTCAATGACTGCTGTAACTTCCTAACTGGTCTCCGTACTTTCCTTAACCCTCAATAGTGTACTCTCAATAGAACAGCCAAAGAGGTTCTGTTAAAATATTAGCTAGTGGCTCCAAAGGCTTCTTATCTCCAGGTGCCCCATTGTTCTTTCTTTCCCTTCCCATTTCCCCTTTGACTTCATGTCCTCCTACTCTCACTTTAGTTCATTATGCCTCAGAGACAGCAGCTTCTATTCTGATCCCTGACCTTGCTCTTCACTTAGGATCTCCGCACTTGTTATTCTTCTGGCTGGAATACTTTTCCTCTAGATATCCTCAAAGCTAGCTCCCTGACTTCCTCAGATTCCTACTCAAATACCATATTCTCAGAGTCCTTGGTCACTCTATCGTATTCTCCCTATTTCTCACACAGACACACAAACAGCCACATATATCATCCTTCACTGCATTATTTTTTCTCTTAGCACTTATCTGTATCTCATTTATCAGTAGCTTATCTTTTCATTGTCTCCACACTAGAATGTAAGTCCTATGAGAATTGAGACATCACCAGTTTTGATCATTATTATATTTCCAACATTTAGAAGACTGTCTAGCACCACTGTAGGTACATAAGTATTTGTTGAGTAAATTCTGAGTAAGTGAAAATGAAGTAAAACAGTAACTTCCTCCTACTTATACCTGTAAATATTTGAGTGGTTCAAATAATATGGATATGGCAAGTTCAAACAAGGCAACCTAAATAGAAAAATACCTTAAAACATGTTTATCAGACTACCCCTTTGAATTCTTTCATTAGACTATTCGGTCATGGAAAAGATAGCTTATCTAAATAATTTTTTTGTGCGTGTCTTTTAATATATCAAAGTAATTTTAAGCACAGCTATGCATAAAAGTAACCTAGTGATTTAAAATACAGTGAATTAATAGAAAATCTGAGATATAGTAAGTCCAACAGATGAGGAAACAATTGCCATTGAAAAGAGTTTTTTACTCACAGTCCCCAAGAGGAGAGGCATGCCAAACACCTGGGGATCCACATAGGAAAGTACCTGGGTCAGTTATGAGGCACAGAGAGAAGAAAAGACCCTGTGATTTCTGATTTCTGAGAAATGCTATGATTTCTATGGGAAGGGATGGGTGAGGTAGGTAAGCAGGATTAGAATTGGCTGGGTTGAACAATGTCCTCTAGCTCTAGGGTCTAGGGGCTATCCCTAGCTATCTGGTATGGGATTAGAAACAGTGGTCTTATTGTGAGAGCACAGTAAGTTAGGTGGTTGGAGGCAAGGAATGTGAATTGTTTGGTTTGCATTTGATAGGTATATTGCTAGGAGGAGGACTAGGGAAGCAGGAGGCCAAGGCAAGATGATGCAAGCATATTATTGGGTTGTCCAGAACAAGGCATACCAGCATATGCATATAGGGTAGGTATTTAAAGTACAAAGTTTATAGAAGCCAGAAACATGGGTAATATATCCAGTTAATTAGCCATTTCGCACAATTTTGTATATGAGTTATAAATTCTCCATGGTTGGACCGAAATTGTCAACTTGATCCACTTCATGTGAGCATCAAGGTAATTGTCAAAATTCATAAACACTGCCTATATGTTGATAAGTGATGGTAGACCCTAAATTTTTAAAGCATTTTTTCATGTTGTATGTCATTTAATTAACCCTCTAGAAACTGTAGTACCTTTTCTACTTCAATTTCTATGGGGAAAATTCATTTCTATCCCATTGAAAGAGGAAACTGGGGCTCAGAAAGCGTTTCTGTTATCCAGGTTTATAGGCTAGACATTGTTATAGCCAAATCTATTCCGGCCACCTAAAGCCAAATCTTTTGGGCTGTATCATAAAATCTCTTGGCTGCAACCTTCTTATAACTTAGCCCTTTAAAAATAAAAACATGGAGCCATTTTCTATTTACAAACTTGTGTAACTTCAGCAGTTAATCACTGATGCCATTAATCCTCAGAAAACAGAGGTTTTATACTTTCTCTTTGCTACTACTTTATATTGACAAGTCTCTGGATAGCATTCAGAAGGCTGGAGCAAGTTCAACAGTTAAATGATAGGATTTAACCCATAGAGAGATAGTTAAACTCACATCCTAAGGCATTTCAAATGCAGAGTCAGAGCTAATGTTTAAGCTCCCTGAAAACCTGCCTTCCAAAAGACTTGCTGATATAAGTTATGGCTGTCATTTTACATACCACCTTCTGGTATCTTTATTTTCACACCAATATATTGGTATTCCCCAATGCTTTTTTGTTGTTCTTGTTGTTAAAATAAATCAAATGTTAAAAGGAAAATGTCGTGCTTATTTGGTATGCTGCTACGTGGATCTCTTCTTCCTCCTTTCTTCCCTGTTTCTGTTCCCATTAGTTGAATCTATATGGGAATAGGGTCAGATAGGCTGTGTCAATGTAATTCAAGGATCAAAAGTATTCATTTACTTATCTATATATAATATCATAAAAAAAGATGTTATCCTAATCAAATAAAATTGACTAGTAGATAAGAAATATATGGAGTATAGATTACTACAACTTTTTTCTTCATCCCTAATAACAAATCTTCTACATTCCAGGACACAAGAGAGTTTTAAATATTCTGATCCAACAACTCCAGCAGGTTAAACATCTTCACTGGATTGACTTTACTGATTGAAATGTCTGGTCACAATTGCCAGTCCCTGTGTTATGCTTCCTCTAGATGACATAAGGAAACTTCTCTTCCTGACAAGAGAGGAAACATTTCTGCCAACTGAGGTGACGTTGCGTTCACTCAATAATGATATAAGGCCCTGAGGTCCTTCAGCAAGAAAGATAACAAAGAAATTCTCATTAGCTAACTGAGGAAGACTAAAGGTCATCCCATAGAGAGAATGGCATGCTTAGGCGGCACCTAGAACATTTGTTCTTCATTAATTCTCTAAGCCCAAGCTGGGCTATCATCTAGTAGCATTTTAATACTCTGTCCTCTCTCAGAAATAATGCGCAGGGTGGGTATTTGTTTCCTCTGTAATGTACTTCAGAGAACATTTTATGATCATTTGCCCTCATATCAATGAATTCAAATAATGTTTTAGGACATAATATGATTAGATTTAATATTGGTATTAACAGTTTGGATTTCTCAGATGAAATAATGAGAACTTAATCATCTATTTTAAAGAGCTAATTATACAAATTCCTAAAACTACTATCATTCTTAGTGATGATACCGTGGAAAGCCCTGGTTTAGTTATAGCCTTGTATTTAAAAAGTGCTTATTTAGAGGAAGAGACCTATAAGTCATTTTATTTCTTATAGTGAAAACTAATTTAATTAGTCCATCAGTTATACTGTAAACATATATTTTTTACTTGCTACTACTTGAGTCTGGAATTTTCTCATTATTGGATAGAAAAACAGCAAACACAGACTTAATTCTAATGAATGTTACCAAAAATAATCTTCAAAAAAGACATATTATTTCTTCTGTCAGGATTACTGAGTAATTTATCTTAAGACATCTTATGCTATATATCCATAATCCTATTACCTGAAATAACATATCTTTGACATGTGGTACAAAGCTTGAAGATGTTAGTAAGAAAGATACAAAGATTTTTCAGTAAAAATGAGAAGATTATTAAATAGATGTTTCTCTTCATGGGAGCATATGCTTTTAGCAAATTTTCAAGTAATCTCAGTTATTGATTGTACTAAATAGGTCTATAGTATCAGGTTTTATGTAAAAATATCATCTTGATAAGTACTATAAAAGCCACATTCTTAAAAGGAAAATAACTATGGTGACCCTGTGTACAGTAAGAACCATACATGACTACTCAGCTAATAAAATTTAAAAGCCATTAATCTACCTAATTATATTAAAGATTTAAGATTAAAGACAAGTAACAATTCTAATAAGACTTGCTATCCGAGTATATAATATTAAGGTCAGTATTTTATTATTATCCCATAGAAGCATTTAATTTTTTCAGCTTTAATTTCTTTGAGAAACGCAAGTAGGTCAACAGATAAGGACAAAACTATTTCAGTTTGAGAGGTTAAATTAGGTCAAGTTTTGAGAATAAAATACTTGATATCAAATCTTCAAATGTGTCTTTAGAAATATGTATTATAGTAAATTGAATTACATCAATTTAAAATAATGTAACATAAAATTTATGTGAAACTCATTTCATGTGTAAAATCCAAAATAATGTGAAGTATGCCAGCTATCACATAATTTCAAATTGCAAAATGTGTTGCTACTAATAACAGTAGTCAGTAACCATTGACAGGTGAATAGAATCTCTCAGTTGTCAGCATTATCTGGTTTTATGCAAATGTGAATTATAAAAGTATTCCAGGAATATATTCTCATAAAATGCCAGTGCCCAGGACTTAAAGGTGGATAATACTTATCAATAGGGAAAAAACCCAACCCTATACATATCTATCTATCTATGAGTCTGACTAAACAGAAATCCTTTCACTAAAGATGAATTTTTATTCTACTGAAACACTGATAGTCATTTTCAGGAATACAGCTTTGAGAATGATATAGTTGGTATCCTTCCCTTATTTATTCTCCTTGTTCTGTAAACAATGATTTAGGGAAAAATTAACACTGTTTTTAAGCATTTCCCTGATGTGAAGCTACTGAGCTCCCTTTTCCTGCTAGTTTTCCTGCAGAAAGACACTGCCAAACCCCAAGGCACAATCTTCTCACTTCTATATCAGGCTGCATGTCTAATGAAAGTCAATGAGAAATGTCTGTCTGCTGTAGTTTGCCATTGAATTCCACTTGCCTGTGATGTTATTTGCAAGTCAATTACAAAACCAGACTAATTTCCCTTTTCTATGTTATATGTTGGAATGTATTGGCTGATAGGTGATAGAAACAAGATAAAATCATGTGTATTAAAGCTGTTACTTTGCATTTATACTTCTTTCCTCTTTCGTTATGGTATTATTGTTATTTGGGACTACACTTTAAAATGATTGGTCTCTTCAACTTACTATACAATTGCTTAATCCTATCATTTTATTACAAAAATGTAAGGAGGTAAAAGAAGAATTCAGAATCAAACCAGAGTTTTATTGTACCTTTACTACCACCTAAAATAATTCTAAGAAGTTTTAGAGGTTGTCTAAAGCATGTTCTTATGGAAATAAGATGTTTATATATTTAAATGTTTATATATTTATGATTGTTACTTTCATAACTAATATCATTTAATTCAAAGGAAAACATAAACACTGTAACACAATTTCACTTCGTGATTTGACTTGTGACCTGAAACTCAGAAAGGGAAATATTTTAAGCCAAGGTCTCTATAGCAGGACATTATTACTATTCCTCAACTTTCTTTGTTTCCTCCCTCTGAAAGTTTAATGTATATAGTTTATAAAGGTTCATATATGAAAATACTGCATCAAATTATGCTTCTCATCACTTTTTTCTCTATTTTCACTACTAGTATTCCTCTTTTCCAAATAAGCTTGAAGTTGTTGCCCCAAAAGCTACATATAGTTTAACTGCAAAATGACTTCTCTTAACCAACCAATAAAATATAAGTGTCTTCCATTCTTCCCTCTAAAATGAATTTATATATATATATTCTCTTTCTCTCTCTCTGTTTCCTCTCTCTGTCCATTTCTCTCCTCCCTCTCAAACACACACACTCCTATAATCACAGAGTATTATCTACCTTGCTTAGTAATACTAATTACCCCCAGAATGGCTCAGTTTACACATCTTTTTAAGTAACTTCCAATGCCTGGAATGTTCTTTCTTCTCTTGATGGGGCACTTTTTCATCTTTTAAGACTTAGGTCAAATATTTTTTCCTTGTTACCTTTCCTATGTGTGTCCCCAGCTAGGCAGTCAGATGTTCCCATTTTAAGTATAAAATGCTGTTTCATATGGCTTTGTAACACATTTTATTGTAATTTTTCACTTATGTCTATGTTTAACCAAAAAAGCTTATTTAATATTTAATGCCATAAACCTAATAAAGTGCCTGGACTACAGTAATTCCTTAATAAATACTAAAAAAAAACAAAAAAAATTTAGATCCCTGAGCCCACTTTCCTGGTTTTCTTCCCCTCTATTGTTCTACTGAAAAATATTTTTTTCTTCTCATTCTTCCTCCTAGTGCATCAGAGTCTTATTTTCTTCCAACTTTAGTGAATTGATTTTGAATTCTTTTCTGAAAATCTGCTTTGTCTGCCAGCTTCTTTCTCTTCATTATTAATAGTTTTTTAATAATAAATAATAATTTTCTGCCCTGCTATTATAAAGTCTATCCTTTAACACAGGAGCTTTGAATTATAATCAATGCTCTAAAAGAAGTGTTTGGTTGACCATCTTGTCACTAAATTCTCAATGTTTATCATAACTATATTTTGGTCTAAGCCTTAGATTATAATTTGGTAGTTTTGCTCTAGTGCCTTTCTTTTTCCTAAATGCATAGTTTATATGCATATGTATATATATATACATATATGTGTGTATATATGTATATATATATACACACACACATATACACATGTATATACATATATAAATACACACACACTATATGAGGAAGGCAGCTGCCACTTTCCTTGGTTAGTAGAATGGCTTTTCTCTCTCTCCTTCTTCCCCTTCCCATTCTCCCCCTCCTCCTCTGCCCTTTACCTCCTCTTTCTCTTCCTCCTCTTGCTTTTTGACCATTTCTTTATATCTCTATCTTAATGACATAACTTCAGATGATGAGATGGCAAAAAATATTTTCTGTAAAATAATACTACACAAAGTGTGGTCCATAGAACAGAAGCATCAATAACATCTAGGAACTTGTTAAAAATATAGAAATATACTTGGGTGCATGCCCAACTCCAGACCCATAGAATCAGATTCTAAATTTTAACCGGTTTCCCATGATATTTTTATGCATAGTTAATTTTGACAAGCACTAATCTAAATTAAAACCATTAGTCCATGAGAAGTACACTAAGGATAGCAAAGCAAGGGGTGGCGTCTAGATGGCTCAGTCAGTTAAGTGTCATGATCTCAGGGTCCTGGAGCCCCATAGGGAGCCCAGCATGGAGCCCCCTTGGACTGTGGAGCACCCCAGCCCTTGCGCTCAGCGGGGACTCTGTTTCTCCCTGTACCCCTCCTCCCCTGTTGTTCTTTCTTTCTTTCAAATAAACAAATAAAATCTTAGAAAGAAGAAGAATGAAATAATATAGCACTACTTTAAAATGTGTCTATCTGTGCTAGACTCAGTGGCAACGCTATAAAAGCTAATAATCATAAACTAATTTTTCTAAATGCCAATAGGCAATTCTCTGCACAAATACAGAATGAATGTTTTTATTCAGAGAAGGTTAATGACATTGCACAATACATAGGTGTCAACTATGGGGCAAGCCCTGTGTTAGATCATTTATTATAATGTGACTTAAAACAGGTAAAATCTCTGCCGTTATTAAACTAGCAGATCTGGTGAGGAGAAGTGCAATAGGTTAACTGACAATCACAAGATAGTATGATATTGTACTGGTACTTGCTGAGAGGAGGGATGGTGGAAGCACAGGAATGATGGAAGGATAGAAGAAGAGGAACATACTCCGCATGTACAAAATCAGGGAAGGCTTCTTGGAGGAAGTGATGATTAAGCCAAGACCTGAAAGTGGAAGAGGATATAAACCTGAAAAAGAGGACATGAAAGAATGTTCTGGGCATATGTGTGTTCTCATAAGTGAGAGAACATATGTCCCAGCTTCATGTGCTCATGGTGGGGTAGCGAAAACTGAAAGTTGTAAGTCAAACTTAGTTTTACTATGACATAGGGCCAATCTCAAGATTTATACTTATGGATTACAAATATTTATCTTGCTTAAAGTTTCAGAGATATAAAAGGGAATTTTTAAAAAAGATTTTATTTATTTATTTGACAGACAGAAATCACAAGTAGGCAGAGTCAGGCGGGGGGCGGGGGGGGGGGGAGGCGGGGAGCGGGGAGGAAGCACGCTCCCCGCTGAGCAGAGAGCCCGATGCGGGGCCTTGATCCCAGGGGCTTGATCCCAGGACCCTGAGATCATGATCTGAGCTGTAGGCAGAGGCTTTAACCCACTGAGCCACCCAGGTACCCCTAAAAGGGAAATTTTTAATTAAACTATATTGTTCAAACAGATTTATAACTGGTAATGTATCTGTGCAGTGCCTGAGACTTTCTTCAGAGGTAGGCATCAAGGATAATGTGGGAACAATGGCAGAAGTCAGAGCTTTTCATGCCTGTTTTGGAGTGCTACACATCTTTGGGGAAGTTGGTTGAATTTTCTTTGATGGGGTAATTAGCATATTAAGATTATATAAATTGTTATGCAAGTTGAGTTTTAATGTCCTCCTTTAAAATTTCCCTTTCTAGATGACCTCAACTTCCTCATATGTAAATTAAATATAGTAGTTAAAATTGTGTCAGTGCTAGAAAAATTTACTCCTAACATTGGTCAAAATATACTCCTAACATTGGTCAAAATTTTTAAAATGTCAATCAAATTTTCTCTAAATTAAAATTATATATTTCTTGGCTTAGTAATGGGTACTGGTTTTGTTTAATCATTATTCTTTAATTCACCATCAATCTATAAATTATAAGTATTTTCTGCCAAATATTTTAAATAAAACAATTGAAAAAAAGCAAGTTATATTTCCTAATCATCAGTATTTTAAGTGTGAAAGAGTTAACTCTGCAGCAGAAGGTTTTTAAATAGTATGCTAAAAATATATGTACTTTTTTGGAAATTAGGGACATATTTTGGAATTGAGGAGAGAAAAGATAAGGGCCCCAGTTCTCTTGGTGCTTTTTCCCCCCCGTTCCTTTTTTCAAGGTCCTTGACCTAGTTTGTCATTTTAATACTTTATTTCTTTCCTTGCCAGTTTCTTATTCCCTTGATTGTAACTTTCTTTGTCAACACCTAACAGCCAAACAAAATTGATCAAATGGAAAGAGAAGGATTTTCTTTGGGGATGTAGTTTTAAATTTATTTCATTCCAAAATTCAAAATTTCTTAAATTCTTGAAGTGGAAATTAACAGCTGGTATAAACTTTTAGCATGCAATCACCTCCTGAAACTTTCATGAAATTGGAAGACAATTTACATTGGCAGAGCCATTCAAGTTATCTGTTATTATATGTTATCTTCCTACATAAATATCTAGTTATTTTTAGTTCATGAATTAATGAGCTGCTCCTTGAAATATGATAATTAACCACCATTTGACTGATAGAAGAAACAAATTCTCTGATGGGAAAATGAGAGGCTTTCAGGAATTTTAATCCCTTATGCAAAGCATATTTGAGGCAAATATTACTACCCTGCACACTTTCCCTTGTTAGAGAAAACTGTTTTCATTTCCATCAATCTCAGTCTATTTATTTAGAAATTACTGAGTTATTAGAGCTGCTGTCTGGTCTCTTGTGTTTAATTTTCAGTCGGCATCACATTTAGAAATCCTAGCTGCTGACGAAGTGCTGTGGTTCCATTTCTGCATCTTCCAGTCCTATAAAATGAATCTTGCTGTGAAAAATGAAGATTAATGGGCTTCATAATGACTCTCCCCTGCTAAAACCAATCTGAATGAGAGAGAGAGAGAGAGAGAGAGAGTAGTGCTGGTGGTATGAAGAGAGTAACATGAGGACAAAAACACAAAAAAATCAGTATGCATTCCTTTGGATAAAAATAAGCCATGATGGTATGGCAATTCCCCCAAAAATTATACATATAATTACCATATGTTCCAGCAATTTGACGTCTCAGTATATACACACACAAAAAATTGAAAGCAGGGACTCAAACAGATTATCTGTGCTTGCATGTTCATAGCAGCATAATTCATTATTCAGCAGCATTATTCATCTTTCAAAATGTGGAAGCAACCAAATATCCATTGACAGATAAATGGATAAACAAAATGTGATACATCTGTAAAATGAAATATTGGAGGCTTAAAAAGGAAGGAGATTCTGACACATGTACGACATGGATTAACCTTTAAGATATGCTAAGTGAAATAAGCCAGTCACAAAAGGACATATATTATATAATGCATATATAACTGCATATATAACTGCACATCTATGAAGTACTTACTATAGTCAGATTCACAGAGAAAGAAAGTAGAATGATGGTTGCCAGGGGCTGGGGGGCAAGTAATAGGAAGTAGATTAATAGGAACACAGTTTGGATAGATGTAAAGAGTTCTGGAGATGGATGGTACAATGTGTACTTAATGCCACCAAGTTGTACACTTAAAATTGTACACATAAAAATTTTATATCTATTTTACCACAGTAAATATGAAAAACAAACAAAAACTAAGACAAGAGGTAAATGACCAGCTCAGGAACCAAGTTATAATTTGTTGCACGTATGCCATTTTAAAATATAAAAAATAAATGTATCAAATACTTCTTGTCTTCTTATTAAAACTGTTAGTAGTTTCCCAAGTCTTCCAAAAGAGATCGTAGTCATCAAAGGATTTCACCTACTCTCTCAGTGAGTATAGACTCTACGTACCACCATTTACATTAGCTATCTTGAGACTGGACAGCCTTGTCCATTTACATTAAATAGCAGAGACTGCTGATTTCTCTGGAAACAAGCTTACGACAATTTTAGGCCTTGGAGAGGAAAGCACTAACACAGATGGTGTTTACATGTTAAATGAGACACGGTTCAAATGATGAATTGATAAATAGGGTGTGCTTTGTCAACCTATGGATTTTCAATCAATTTTCACTCCTCATTGTTAATTATAGTGAACTTCATTACTCAGTTTCTTTCGTAAATGTCAACTTCAACTGGACACTCCGGAGTATTCTGGCAGTGTCTCTACTATGATGTTGGCAAATCACGAGACCCGGGTTATATATTTACCTTTTTAATTATGTACAGAGATATTAGTTAGGAATTTACAAATACCTGTGCTTAATTTTACCCTAAGTAACAAATTAATTAATTAATATAACTAATATAGGCATGGGAGTCCAATAGATTAGTGTAATTGGGGGAATCCTAATGCTCTAGCCTTTCGTTTTATAAAGTAGGAAATTTAATAAAATATGGAAGGTATAATAACTTTGTTACTATAAAATGTATGACATTTTATTTTTTGTCTATATTTGCAAGAGATTCACTACAGATTTTTAATAATAATACTCTCAGTGAATATTAAATATGATTGGAATTAAACACAATTTCTCAGCAGCATATATTAAGTCCAGCAATAAACTTGTATTTACTATTCTCTTTCCAGTATAAAAAATATCCATTTCTTGGGGCACCTGGGTGGCTCAGTGGGTTAAGCCTCTGCCTTCAGCTCAGGTCATCAGGGTCCTGGGATGGAGCCCTGCATTGGGCTCTCTGCTCAGCAGGAAGTCTGCTTCCCTCTCTCTCTGCCTGCCTCCCTGCCTACTTGTTCTCTCTCTCTCTCTCTCTCTCTGTCAAATAAATAAATAAAATCTTTTTAAAAAATCCATTTCTTGAATAATTGTGAACAAGTTGCCAGAAGTACAATTTCTTTTCTCCTCTCAGTTTCCAGAAATTGTTACACACCATTGCTCTTTGCTTAATAGTGTGATATCTTGAGGCAAGCTTAACTCTGACTCTGTTGAAGGTATACATTGATCCAGTAGCTTCTGCTTCTTTAGTGAATCAAATTCAATATAGCCCCCTTTCCTACTCCTTTTTTTCAATTAAGTTTAATACTCTCCAGAAATTTCCAATGTCTTTCTTTGTCAGAAACTTTGTAAATGCATGGCAGCAGGTAGAAATTACCCAGAAAGGATCAACAGTCTCAGTGAACTCTATGTTATATGTTAAACGAGAGACAGTTCAAATGATGAGTTGATAAATAGGGTGTGCTTTGTCAACCTATGGATTTTCAATCAATTTTCACTCCTTCATTGTTAATTATAGCTAACTCTAGGGAGAGGGCTCCCATTTGATCCCATTCCATAGGAGCAAGATAGTGTTAACCCTCAACTGTGTTACGAAGAATGGGATATGTATAAGAATACATGATATTTGCTGAATAAATGAGATGTGCCAAGCACTGGATTAAACATTTTACAAGCCTTATCTCATAGAGTACCCAAAATAATTTTAGGAGTCACAAAGTCATGTCATTAAGTTAAGTCGAATAACATAAAAAGTGAGTCTTTTCAATAATCTTTCAATCCTGATTAAATCAAGGTTGAAAGTAATTTTGCGCCAACCTGTCATTAACACATCTCTAATTGCTGGTAATCTTTAACAGACAGAAAAGGAACCCAGGGCATAGCTCATGATAATGTTTAGCTGAATTTTGATAATACTGTTTTGTACTTGCTTTTACCCTATTTATAATCAGCAATACAGATCGTCAACTAGTAGTGGTGAGTAAATAAATAAATGCCATAGAGATAAAAACATTCAATGTAAAGAGAAATATTAGTTAAAGAACAATATAGGAGTATTCGGATAAAACAAAATCAGGAAGGTGATGCAAGAATGATGAGAATAAGTGAAACATTGTATTAAAAAATAGGATTCTTAAAGATCAAGATCATAAGCATTGAATAAAAACTTCTGAAATGGGGTGGATCACGCGTGGATTCTATACATACTACTGAAAACACAGTATATGAAATGTGTGCAAGGCTGGGCATGTGAATATGATGTTCATAATTTATTTGGTTATTAATTTAATCAACACGACTCATTTCTTACTGGATTTTAGGTAAGTTTTCAGACTTACCTTTCTGAGTCTTGGTTATAACATCATTAAGATTCTTGTGAGGATTACAGAAAACAGGGCTTGTAAAATGCTTAGCCCACTGCCTGGCATGTCTCATGAATTCAAAAAACGAATACGAATTTTATTAATGTGAATCTACAATGTGAGAGTTACTGTCAGGTGATTGGCATCAAAGTTACATACAATTTCTTTCTAGTAAAAGGGAGATGGGAGATGGCTCTAAGCAGAAGAAACAAAATCCAGGAGACCAGTAAAGTCACAACGACTTGTTAGGCACAACTGGAAAATGAGAGGTAAAATGTTAGGACATGAGGAATACTAAAATGGTAAGTATGTGTAGCAGCATAAGGAATTTTGACTTGACTTGATTCTACATTTCAGTATCTCTATGATTTTTTTGCTTGACACACCCCCTAAAATTAGGTTGATGTCTTAAATTTTTCTTGTAAGTTTAATAGCAGAAGATGTAATGTCTAGGGATTTATAAATAACACTGAATTTAAAATAAACTTTAAATATATTGAATAAAATCTAATTCCTATAGTTAATATGAAAATCATCATCTATTTTGAAAATACATGAAAATGTCCTTCTTTTTATTTATTTATATTAATTTTTAAATTTTTTTTATTTTTTTAATTAACATACAATGTATTATTAGCCCTAGTGGTACAGGTCTGTGAATCACCAGGTTTACACATTTCACAGCACTCACCATAGCACATACCCTCCCCAATGTCCATAACTCAACCACCTTCACCATACCCCCCTCCCCCCAGCAACCCTCAGTTTGTTTTGTGAGATTAAGAGTCTCTTATGGTTCGTCTCCCTCCCAATCCCATCTTCTTTCATTTTTTTCTTTCCCTACTTCCCAAGCCCCCCACTCTGCCTCTCAAATTCCTCATATCAGGGAGATCATATGATAATTGTCGTCCTCTGATTGACTTACTTAGCTCAGCATAATACCCTCTAGTTCCATCCACGTTGTTGCAAATGGCAAGATTTCATTTCTTTTGATTGCTGCATAGTATTCCATGGTATGTATGTGTGTGTGTGTGTGTGTATATATATGTATATATATATATATACATATATATATATATACATGTATATATATATACATATATATATATATATATACCACATCTTCTTTATCCATTCATCTGTTGATGGACACCTAGGTTCTTTCCATAGTTTGGCTATTGTGGACATTGCTACTATAACATTTGGGTGCACATGCCCCTTCAGATCACTACATTTGTATCTTTAGGGTAAGTACCCAGTAATGCAATTGCTGGGTTGTAGGGTAGCTCTATTTTCAACTCTTTGAGGAACCTCCAGAACATGTCCTTCTTTAATAGTTGAAAACTTTACATCATTCATTTTTCCTCTTGAATTCATATTTCCTTTTTTTTTTAAGATTTTATTTATTCATTTGACAGAGAGATCACAAGTAGGCAGAAAGGCAGGCACAGAGAGAGAAGGGGAAGCAGAATCCCTACTGAGCAGATAGTCCGATGCAGGACTTGATCCCAGGACCCTGAGATCATGACCTGAGGCAAAGGCAGAGGCTTAACCCACTGAGCCACCCAGGCACCACTTGAATTCATATTTCTATTCCATTTTCCCTAAGGAATTATTTTTCCAGTATTACATTCATATCCTGGAATATTTTATCATCTATTCTATCATAATTCACTATTAAAAATAAGAAAAATTGATTTTAAAAATTCCTATGTCCATAAAGACTCTAGATATTTTTTTTTCCTCTAGGATGAATTTTCAGCATGAAGTTTACTACTATACAACATAAAATATTACAGATTTCAATCAAAAAATACTCAAAATAACAACACACTATTGAGCTATATTCTTAGTAACTATGATAAGATATTTCTTACAATTAGTTCATATATCCATGAATAAAGATGTCCTACTGTTAGAATAAGCATAAAATATTTATTTTTATTATATAGATACAAACCTTGAAAATTTGGTCACTAATATGTAGATGGGTATAGAAAGAATTATGTTCTGTCCACCATTCAATTCTTACAAATCATTTTGAGTTATATGTAAAAATCACATAACAATTACCTCAAAAATTATTTTTAGTGGTCTACCAGGTGATTTTACTGAAAACAAAAAATTGACAGCCATCTGATTCAAAAGGTATTTGTCATATAGTCATTAGGTTCATTCACTTTCTAAAACTAATGCCAACATTTTGAGTGGTACTTTTGTTCAGCAGCAGGTTTCTATTTGCTCATGCAATGCTCAATAAGAGGTACAATGTATGCTTTTCTTTTTAAAGTGGGAAAGGGTGACAAGTTTTGATGCATAAGCCACAATTTAGATTAGTTTAGGAAAGAGTATATATGGTATTTGAAGTCTGGATCTAGTCTATGTCGGTATTCTCTATGCCTTTTGGAAATCTCATCACCCCCCATGATGATTGTTTCTATAAATAATATAGCCATCAAAATATTTTAAGTAGGAAAACAAAAAGATATTTTTGTTGTTTTAGTTGTCAGAAAATAATTTAAATGGCAATAAGAAAGAAGAATTTGGTGGAGAGTTGGTTTATTAGGAAGGTTTTGCAATATTTGGGTGTGAAAAGTGACCTCTTTTAGGATGAATGATGTAAAAATATTTTTTAAAGGTTTATTTATTTATTTATTTGGGAGAGAGAGCATACAAGTAGGGTGAGAGGTAGAGGGAGAGAATCTTCAAGCAGACTCCTCAATGAGCAGGGAGCCACAACCCATGATATCATGACCTGAGTCGAAACCAATAGTCAGACACTTAACCAACTGAGCCACCCAAGTGCTCCTAAAAATATATTTTAAAAGCAAGATCAACAGAATTTGGTGACTGAGGATATGCAAGGAATAGCTCCAGGTAACTTGAAAAGTCACTAATCAACTCACTAATTAGTGCCATTAACTAGGAGCAGAAATATGGTGAGAGAATATGCTTAAGAAAAGAAGTTCAAGGAGCACATGGGTAGCTCAGTCCACTAGATGTCCAACTCTTGATTTCTGCTCAGGTCAAGATGTCATGGATCTTGAGATTAAGCCCCACATTGGGCTCTGTACTCAGTGGCGAGTCTGCTTGAAAGATTCTCTTCCCCTGCTCCTCCCACCTCTATAAAATAAATAAATCTTAAAACGAAGTTTGATATGAACACTTAATTTAAGACGCATGTGATATAGTCATAGGATGTTCAAAAGATATTTATATAGAGAACTCTGGAAAGAAATGGAGTTTGGAGCAACATAGTCAAATAAGATGTCCCTTGTAATACCTCAAACTCAACAACAATTTGGCATTAATCCATAGACAAAAGGGCCTTTGTAGTATTTATGGGAGCCAGCACCATATACCAAGGGACCTATGTTTTGGGTAATAGGCATACAGAACATGGGGTGGGGTGTAAAAGGATATAACTTTTGTATGTGATTGAAGTAAAAGATGTTATTAGCATGACATAAGACTCTTAAATCTATAAGATGATTTATGCAAACCTAACAGTAATCACAATGCAAAAATCAATAGCAGATACACTAAAGGAAAAGAGAAGGAAGCATACCACAATAGAAAATCATCAGTTCACAAATGAAGACAATAAAAACGTAGAAAGGAACAAATGAACAATGAAAAGGCCAGAAAACTATTAATAAGACACATCAGGAAGTTCTTACCCATCAGTAATTACCCTTAACATAAATAGCCTAACTTTTCCAATTAAAAGACACAAAGTGATGGATTAAAAAAAAAAAAAAAAATCAGACCCAGCTCTATGCTGCCAAGAGACTTCAACTTTTAACTTCAACCCTTAAAGTGAAGGGTTGGAAAAAGATATTCCATACAAATGGAAAACAAAAGCAAGGTGTGGTAGTTATAATCATATCTGGCAGAATAGATTTTAAGCCAAAAACTAATAAGAAATACAAGGTCCTTATGTAATGATCAAGGTATCAATTCATCAAAAAGATACAACAATAAAAAATACTTATGTACTCAACATCAGAGCACCTACATATATTAAGCAAATACTAAAAGATCTACAGGGAAAAAAAGACAAAAGAACAATAACAGCAGGGATTTTCAATACTCCACTTTCAACAATGGATAAATCATCCAGACAGAAAATCAATAAGGAGAAGTTAGACCTGAACTATACTTTTGAACAAATGGACCTAACAAACATATATAGACATTCCATCTGGTGGCAGGAGAATACATATTCTTTTAAGAGCACAGGGAACATTCTCCAGGATATATCATATGATAGGTCACAAAACAAGTCTTAGCAAATTTAAGAAAACTGAATCATGCAAGTATCTTTCCAAACCGCAGTGATACGAAACTGGTAATCAATTAACAGGAGAAAAGCTAGAAAATTCACAGATATGTAGAAATTAAACGATGTACTCCTAAACAAGCGGTAGATCAAAGAATAGCTCAAACAAGAAACCAAAAAATATCTTGAAATAAATGAAAATTGGAAATACAGAACACCAAGATTTATGAGATACAGCAAAAGCAATTCTAAGAGGGAAGTTTATAGATAATACCTACATAAGAAGGAAGGAAGGAAGGAAGGAAGGAAGGAAGGAAGGAAAAAAGAAAGAAAGAAAAGTGAGAAAGAAAGAAAGAAAGAAAGAAAGAAAGAAAGAAAGAAAAGAAGGAAGGAAAGGGAGGGAGGGAGGGAGGAAAAGAAAAAGGAAAAAAAGAAGGAAGGGAGGAAAGAGAGAGAGGGAGGGAGGGAAGGAGGGAAGGAGGAAGGAAAGAAAGAAAAGAGAAAGAAAAAAAGAAGAAGGGAGGGAAAGAATCTCAAACAACCTACCTTTAAAGCTCAACAAATCAGGAGAAAAAACACAAAACAAAACAAAACAAAAAATTATGCCCAAAATTAGCAGAAGGAGGGAAATAACAAAGATCAGAATAAAAGTAAGCAAAAATGATCAGAATTAAACTAGAAGCCAGTTTTTAAAAAATAAAAACTGCTAAGACCCTGAATTATCAAAACAATCCTGAGAAAAAACAGAAGTTGGAGTCATTGTATTTCCCAATTTAAGACCATATTATAATGCCATACTAATCAAAACAATATGTATGGTATGGTATGGTATGGTATGGTATGGTATGGTATGGTATGGTATACTGGCATAAAAATAGACCAGTGTAACAGAATCAAGAGCCCAGAAATTAACCCTTGTATATATGGTCAATTAGTATTTGACAAGGGAAACAAGAATGTACAATGAGTGAAGGATGGTCTCCTGGATAAATGATGCTGGGAATACTGATATTCACATGCAAAAGAATGAAATTGGACTGTAATCCTACATCAGTCACAAAAATGATCTCAAACTGGAATGAGAACTTGAACATAAGATCTTGAACTGTGCAACTCCAAGAAAAAAACATATGGAGAAATCTCCCTGACATCGGTCTTGGCAACAATTATTTGAATATGACACCAAAAGCATAAGTAACAGTAATTTGGACTACATCAAGTAGTAAAACAAGTAATGGGGACTACATCAAACTAAAAAGTTTCCGTATGAAACAACAAAAAAAATCAACAAAACAAAAACAGCAACGTATCACAGAATGGAAGAAAAAATTTGCAAATCATATATCTCATAAGGAGTTAATATTCAAAATGTGAAGAGAACTCATACAACTTAATAGCAAAAGAAATCTGATTTAAAAATAGGCAGGAAACTGAGAAGACATACAGATGAGAAACAGGTACATCAAAAGATGCTCATATTAGTGACCGTAAGGGAAGTGGAAAGAAAAACCATAATGAGATACCACTCATACCTGTTAAGATGGCTATTATCAAAAAGACAAAAGATAAATGTTGGTGAGAATGTTAAGAAAAGGGAATCCATATACATGGTGGGTGAGAATATAATTGGTACATGTAAATACTATGTAAATATATAGAGATTCTTCAGAAAACTAAAATTAGAACTACCATATGACCCAGCAATCCCACTACTAGGTATATATCCAAAAGAATTTAAATCAGGATGTCAAAAAGATAATCTGCACTCCTATGTTCATTATAGCATTATTCACAATAGCCAAGATATGGAAAAAACATAAGTGAACATCTGTGAGTAAATATAAAGAAGATGTGACCATCGATGTATCTATAGATCTATAGATATATAATATTAGTAAGTATTAATATCACATGTGATATTAATAGTAACATTATTCAGCCATGAGAAAGAAGGAAATCCTGCCATTTGCAATAACATGGATAGACCTTGAGGGCATTACACAAAGTGAAATGAATCAGAAAAAGTCAAATCTGTATGATACCGCTTACATGTGAAATCTAAAGGATCTGAACTCATAGAATCAGAATGTAGAATGGTGGTTGCCAGAGGCTGAGAGGTGTTGCTAAAGAGGAGATGTCAGTCAAATTGTACAGACTTACAGTTATAAAATGAATAAATTCTGGGAATCTAATGCATAGCATGTGCTTATGCTTAACAGTACTATATTATATACTTGAAAGTTGCTCAGAGAACAAATGGCCTAACCACAAGAAAAAAATGGACAGTTATGTGAGGTGATAGAGATGTTAACTAATCCTACTATGATAATCACTTTGCAGTTTATATGTGTTTCAAAGTATCATATCTTACACCTTAAACTTATGCAGTGTTATGTCAATTATATCTCAATAAACCTAGAAAAAAGAATGAAAGCTCACTAATGTAGTTTTTAAAAAGAATGGAATTTGATGATACAGATTTATTAATCTTAGATACATGAAGACCACAGACTACATAAGAATAATATATAGAACCAAATGACAAAGGGGTAAATGAAAGATTTCTGATTACAACAACACTTAAATAAAAGGGGTCTGAGTAGGAGCTGTGGGAGGGTTGGGAGGCAAAGCAGGAAAGAACTGCAGGATGAAAGGATAGTGACGTGGTATCTCAGAGAGGAAGACTCACTCTCCTCTCCCTATATCAGAGGACTTACTGGCCAATTCTGTGGAGAAGGTATGAATTCTTTAAGAGGAAAAACAGAGTGCACTCATGATATACTCTAATTGTACTTATACATATGTATGTTCATGTAGTTAATATACATTAGGGGCATATGCTCTGACTTCTCAAAGTTACACCAAGTTTATGATTCTCTTCCTTCCTTGTTACAAATGAAATTACATGCTATCTACTGTATATGGAATAAATTGAGTAAAGCCTTCGATGCATTTAGAAAAATGTTGGCACACGTTAAATACCCATGAAGTTGTTTTTAATTACATTGAATTGAATTATATAGTTCAATTATATATATATAAAAACATAATTTATAGCATATATAGTATAGTATGTAGAATTTATATATTATTGTTAAATATTTAGTAAATATTTCATAAAAACATCTTATCTTCTTATTCTCCTAAAATTGAGAGTGTCTGTGTGTATGTGTGTAAAGTCTTAAATAAAAGAGCCCCCCAAACAAATATTGAATAAGAGGGTTTAATTCTTGGGGTACCTGGGTGACTTGCTAGGTTAAACGTCTGACTTTTGTTTTCAGCTCAGATAAGGGTTGTGATCTCAGGGTCATGAAATCAAGCCCCATGTGGGGCTTCACCCTCAGTGTGGAGTCTGATTGAGATTCTCTCTCCGTCTGCCCTCCTGCTTGTGCTCTCTCTCTCCCTATCTCTCTCTCTCAAATAAATAAATCAATCTTATAAAAAAGAGAGAGAGAGAGTCAAGATTCTCTGGAGCTCATGACTCATTGGAGGTCACTTCACCTTTTTGCATATTTAGGGTTTGCTATGCTGAGTCACTAACCCTGAAATATACTGATTTTATAAAACTGCATGAAGAACCTCTATTTTGGAGTTTGCATTGTGGATGATATGGATGCCCTCCCAAAACTTTGATTCTTATTACCAACAAATCTAATAAACAAAATTATCAGGAAGTATGTTGTGGTTCATTTGTTGTTAATTCATATAAAAATGAAAATACATGTAACCTACTATATATGGAATAAATTGAGTCAATGCATATAGAGCATTTATTAAAAAGTTGGCACATACTAATTATCCATACAATTTTTAAGTATTATATGTTAAAGAAAAAGTTCTTTTCTCAACTTTTTGAGTATTTTCTGTCATATTAAATTTAGTATGCTAAATATAATTGATCCTTTACAATTTTCTTATATTTTCTTAGAGTTTTCTTAATACTGGTCAACATCATAAAGTAATTTAAAAACAACTGATATAGGTCTTGACTGAACTGAACATATAGTCAGTATAATACCTATATAATACCTGCCTTGAAGCCATTAATTTCTTACCTTGACAGTTATATTTTTTATACCATGAATATTTCTTAGCTCTGTTGCCCATATTTAATCCCCCCACATCACCCCATGCCAAAAAAAAAAAAAAAAAAACTCTACCTTACTTTATTGTAAGGATATAGTATACAATACATATATCATACAAAATATGTGTTAACAAACTGTTTATGTTATCAATAAGTCTTCTGGTCAACAACAGGCTATTAGTAATTACATTTTGTAGGTGTCAAAAGTTATATGCAAAATTTTCAATGGGCACCCAACATAGAGGGTGTCCACTACCCTTAACCATCACATTGTTCAGGGGTCAACTGTAAAAAGACTTTGTCTCATTTTGAATTCAGGAGGCTGTCTGGCAGATACAGTTTAAATGTCCAAGCAATATGACATTCCATACATTCCTACTGACTTAAGAGATGGCAGTGAGTAGGGGGACTATTTTTAACTTAGACTTACTGGTAATGCATCTGAATATATTTCATACTATTCATACAATGATTTGTTGCCTTTACTACTGGAAAATTTTGAGTGCTAGACATGTGCTATTAACTTTCCACTATTAATTTAACATTTTTATATCTGATTTTTGAATCACCAGTAGAACGTAAGATATTGTTGAATATGCTTAAAATCTTAATCATTCTACATTTTAAAAAATCTTTTGGCAAGAGCTTTCCTTAAAATTTTAATGCTTAACTATATATTGTTTATTTAATTTTTATCTGAATTTGTATAGCTATGAATTTATCTTTTTGTAGCAACAATTAATTAAAATCTGAGGTAAAGGGCATCTAATGAAAATTCTGGGCTTATGACTTTTCTAAATGATAATAAAAAGGACATGCTTTACAAAATTGAAATTAAGTTTATCACCAAAGATTTGAAATACAGTTATATATAAGATATAATATGTCTGTACCAATTGTTTCTCTCCTTCCTTCACAAGATAAGACACGGTGTTTTATTTATTAAAATATTATATTATAGATATATTATTTAATATATATAATATATTATTTAAATAATATAATATAATTAAATTATTATGTAATATATTCTATAATATATATAAGATATATTATATAATATAATATAAATATATTATTTAATTATATATATATTAATTAATTATAAATATAATATTTAATTTATCTTAAAAGTCAAATATTAATTATCACTGAAGAGTTCTTATCAGAACTTTTAAGAAGTACATCATCTCCTTCAGTTAAAAAGGAACAAGGATGGCAACAAAGAACATTTTTTTTCCCCCATGAAATGATCTTGTAAGTGTGACAAATAATTCATTTGAAATAAGATAGGAATCATTTTTAGCTCCGAAAAGAAAAGTTACATTTTAAATTGATTATAGCAGTCAAAATCTAATGGGTAAAAGCAAGTGGGTAATAATATTATAGCAGGTTTATATTCAATGAAATTTTAATTTTCTACTCAAACAATATCACCATCATCCTAAAATTTTCTACAGTATTTTTTCAACTACTTAATTTTAGAAAACCTGAATATCATTCTCTTCTTTGTTTAAACCATTTCAAACACACACAGGCAGAGTCATACTTAAAATGTTTTCCCACTGCCAAGGTTTTTCTCAAAAATATCAAAAACTTCTCCGTACCTAAATACACTTGGTCCTGGAAGGAAGGTGGGGAAGTGTACAAAATAGACAATTTTAAGGACGACTGTGATATGTATTCTCAGTGACTTATTACCTAAAAATTTTCTGTATCTTATAATTTCTTTTTTATAGGACTTACACTTTACCTCTCAGGTTTTGGTTATGCACGGTGGGAAGCCCAGGCTCTGTTTATCCTTAAATCCAATGTATATTAGAACTTTGGAGAAAAGTGTGAGTTGGGCAAATGGTAAAGCTTTGATAAAATTAAGTCATTCCCTGACAAATGGACTTTTTTTTCTCGTTCTCCATGTGTCTATGCACATTTCTCAGTCATTAAGTGCAAGAGTTCTCCAAACAAATTTATATCCTGGCTTACTAGTTATTTGATCTTGTGACAATCACTTGATATTTTTCCTCATTTTCCACACCTGAATGTGGGAAGCAAGATCAATGTTGAGTCTACCTCACATAATTAATTTAAGGATTAGATCATAGAATTTAATTTTACTTAAAGTTGAAGTTTTTCCCTTTAAAAGGAAACATATGTAATATTTATTTTACATTATACTTATTATATTGAATAATTAAGATCATTTGCAGAGTGAGGTTAAAGTCTGTATGTGTATGTACTCCTTACATAGCCAAAACGTTCACAAACTAAATACAAACAAAACAACAATACCAATGGTATTCGCATCAACAAAACTAACTTCTTATTATAGATGTTGTTTTGCTGAAACTCAGACACCACTTATATAACTCTACCAATGATTGTCAAACCATAATCCTTGTAAGTTCAGTTCACTGATGTCCCTGGGTATACCATAAAAGACTGTTTCCTCCCTGCTTTTATCCATACAATCTTCCATATAGTATACATGTATTTGACTGCCCATGAGCAATACTGTGTAACTGTTTTAGGTCCAGTTATGCTCTTTTAATCAATATCCTGAAACAAGTACAGTGCCTCTATGATCATAAACAGAAGCAAATACAGATGACCAATTAATGAATTAAAAGAATTATTGTCAAGAAGACAGTAAAATCACACGAATCACATAATAATTACACATAAAATAGAAAAGGAAAAAATCTATAAAGATATAGTAGCTCTCACAAACTGGAGACAGATATTTTCATGAGCCATAAATATAAGGTAATGAGTAGGATTACAACCTCTGATCTTTTGGGATTAAACTTCAAAATCAGGCAGTGACAAGAGGTCAATTTTTCTGTGGCCATGGTAATTAAAAGTGCTCCCATAAAATGGATTTATAGAGCTAAACCTAATACTTAAGGCAGAGATTGGATGCAAGTCTCCTACTTTAAAGAAGACTAAAAAGAAAAAAAGAATCTGTTCCCTAGAGCCGTGAATTACATGAATTTGTGAAATTATGAAAGCAGGAGGTTACACTTTCATAAATAAGAAATGAACCAAGTTTCCTACTTGTTTGATGGTCATTTTATGTTCCTTGCTTATGAGTCAGAGCACCAAACTGTTACTCTAAGGCCAGGACCTAAATAAGCACTCAAGGGCAAAATAGAGGTAACCAACACACTGATTAATAAGAAAGGGAAAACATACTGAAAGAAAGAAAGAGAAAGAAAGAAAGAAAGAAAGAAAGAGAAAGAAAGAAAGAGAGAGAGAGAAGGAGGGAGGGAGGGAGGGAGGGAAGGGAAGGGAAGGGAAGGGAAGGAAGAAGGAAGAAAGAACATGAGAAAGAAAGAGAGAGAAAAAGAGTGAGAGAAAGTCCTACTCAAAACGAAAATTCCAAAACAGATGAAGAAATACAATACTAAGAAAAACAATTCTCAGAATCATCAGTCAGAGCCTAAAACTACCCAAAATGAAATGGTTATATGAATAAAACTATAAAGCACATAATAACAGCTAACAATCCTCAAAGAGACAAATGACAATTGTATCAGTTATTAAACAACAAAATAAGCAGAGATAAAGAAAGCAAGTGGATAGAAAAAGGACCCATAAAGAATCTTAATAAAGAAGCATGTATCACTAAAAATACCCAAACACCTCAGTAAACTCTAAATGGTTGATACAGTTGAGGAAAGACTTACTGAATTTGGAAATGATATTGAGGGGGCACCTGGGTGGCTCAGTCAGCTAAGCAACTGACTTGTGGGCTTGGCTAAGGTCATTATCTCATAGAGCATGATCTCATGGATTGTGAGATTGAGCCCCATGTGAAGATCCACACTCAGTGGGGATCTGCTTGAAGATTCTGTCCCAGTCCCCCTCCCCCAACTCATACACACTCTCTCTCAAATAAAAAAGTCTTAAAAAAGAAAATGAATCGAGAATTTACTTAGAATACCATCCAAAAACACAAGTAGTTAATATTATTTAAAAGATTTTAAGAAATACAAAGTAAACAAAGGAGGCTCCAGCCTATATCTAATAGTGTTTCAGAAAAGAAAATAAAGGAAATGGACTGGAAGTTACATTTGAAAAAAGTAAATGGCAATAATATTTCAGAATAAAGGAATGGCATGTAGATTCTGATTCAGAAGGCACTCCAAGTACTGAACAATATAAATTAAAAAAAAAATGTGTACCTAAACATGATAGAGAAATTGCACACATCAGTGATAAACTGAAAATCTTAAAAGCCAGAAATAAATGGGAAGGAAGAAAACAAAACAAACAAGCAAAAATATCCTATCAATAGAAATAGATTAAATAAATGCCTTTATAATCTTAAAATGAAATAATTATCAATCCAAAATATTATTTCTGGGGCACCTGGGTGGCTCAGTCGTTAAGCATCTGCCTTCAGCTCAGGTCATGATCCCAGGGTCCTGGGATCAAGCTCCCCATCAGGGTCTGTGCCCTGCCGGGGAGCCTGCTTCTCCTTCTCCCACTCCTTTTACTGTGTTCCCTCTCTTGCTCTGTCTCTCTCTGTCAAATTAATAAATAAAATCTTTTAAAAAAATATTATTTCTAGCTAAACTATTCATACAAAGATGAGGAGTTCACCACATAAGTTCTCAGTAAATGAATAATTAAAGAACAGATTTTAACTAAAAGAAAAGTGAGAACAGAGGAAAGGCATTGGGTAAAAGTATATTGGTGAACAGAAAATTTTAGAATATGTATATGCATTCAATAACTAATAATCTTTATATGATATTGTGTGTGTGTGTGTGTAGTGCTTAAGGAAAAAAGTAAGCAATAAGTTGTTAGAAATAGTTAATTAATAGTTAACATATACTGAAGTCCTTATGAAGAAGAGATAGAAATATTGCATGATCATAAAGTTTGTTAGATGGAAATATATCAATATATTAAGCATGAACTTTAACATTTTAAATTAAGCACTGAAATATATAATCTATACTTTTTAAACCTATAGAGAGAAGAAAATAATATGTGTATGGGAGAATAGAGAAATCTTCAATTCAACAAAAGGCAGAAAAGGAAGGGGGGGGGAAGACCAAGAAATTAAGAGCGTAACTAGAAAACACAAGGTAAGACTAAAGAAACACACTCAAAATACCTATAAGAAAATAAATGTAAGCAGATTAAACTCACTAATTAAAAGATAGAATGATACTGGATAAGTTTCAAAGTGGAATAATATATTACTTATAAAAAGTACTCCTAAAATAGCACGAAAAGTTTGAAAATAACAGTTTTAAAACATTTATATTAGGATGTTCATACAAGAGAATAGTATGCAGTAATTAAGATGAATATAGTAGAGCTTCTCCTAGCCATTTAGTCAGGGGTGTTTCTTCAGATGATTCCAACTGCATAGAGAACCTGGGTTGGAGTCTTAGACTTGAGTTACTACGTGTGATGCTGGGGAAACTATTATTTTCTTTGTGCTTGTTTTCTTACTTGCAAATTAGGAATAAACACAGTGCCTACCATGTGGGTTAAATAATTTCTTATTTATAAAAGACAGAATTGTTTCTGACATACAGCATCATGTAAGTATTTATTAAATAAATACCTTTTAATTTAATAAAAATAGCCAAATATAACACAAAATTATATATAAGTATAGACAGATATATAATAATTGGAAAATCAAATATTCGCAAGATTGGTAGTTATGATCTCCTATTAGTAACTGTCATGGTAAGGTTTACACACAGTGTCTCAACCACATTAAGTGCTGGTGAATGTCACCTCAAAAGACGACAGCAGCCAAAAAATTGTTTATCATTCCAATATATTCTGCTTCATTTTCTTTTCTTTAGCCTGGTTTACTCCAAATTTACATATCTGAGATTTATGTAACCTCAGATATGTATCCCATGTAATCTTAAATATGTCTTCAAAACTGAAGTGGAACAGAATTTGCCACCCCAAAATGTGCCTCTTTGGCATAAGGATTATTTTAGGCTGATTGTATTTAAGAAACAGAAGAAGCTCTGCAAATGAGTACAAATCATCTTTTTGTAAGAGACATTTATTTTTAAAGGCGAAATCTCCATTTATAAGGCTATCTCCCTCTCTGTACCAGGAAGAGGATGACTAAAAATCTCTACAAATTCTTATTAATGGAGAAGGTAAGGACTTAAATTTGCATAACAACCATACTCTAAATTTACTGTGCTATGCCTGATAACCTCTCATAAATGGCTCTCCACCCCTCAACTTCTTATGTCTCTCTCTGCAAATGGTATTTAAGGTGATGGCTTGGGCTATTAACTGAAGTTAATCGGTTTTCTTGGGTATCTCCCATTTATACAGGAGATATACATGTTATTCTTCTGTTTGTTTTTCTCTTGTTAATGTCTTTTTTTACAGAGAGGGGTGTGGTGTCTTAGCCAAGAATCTAGAAGGGTATAGGGAAAATGAGTTTTCCTCCCCTACAAAACTCTTACTCTTTTTATATTCCATGAACTTACAATTCTTCCAACACAAGTGGAAATTCCAATGACAAAGAACTTGTGCCAGAAGAGCCCATTCTATTTTCTAACAGAGCTAATCATTAGATAATATTTTCTTTGCTGAAGTAGAACTAATATTTCTATTACTTTCATCCACCAAGATTAGTTATGTCTTCTAGTGGTGCCTACAACATTTCTAATTGTCCTTCCATGGTTTAAAAAAAAAAAATACTGTAGCCTATCTAGTGGTTGTCTTCTAACTGAAGATAACTGTTCTGTCATATATAGGATATTTTCCCCTAACCCTACTGGTAGCTTCTCCTCTGGGTACATTATTTAGCCAGATACTTTACATGTGATATTCTAAAACAGAGCACTTTATTTTGCAATTGTTTGCATAGGTACAATGGATTGGACAATCTCTTTCCTTACTTGAACACTATTACTCAATAGATACATGTGTTCCAGACACTTTATGAGTCATAGAAGATGCAATGCTGATCACAAAAATAGACATGGCTCTGTCTCCATAGAGCTTAAAGTCTAATGGGGGAAATCAAGGAAAGGAGGCAAAATTTCAATGCAGTGTGATCAGGACAGAATTACTAAATACTAAATACTAAGTACTAAATATGGAGTGCAGCAGGAATCCATAAAGACAACAAACTTGATCATGGGGTCTCTAGGGTGAAATCTGAAGTATCAAGCCAAGAACGGATTTCCACCACTGAAGTAAGAAAGAAAGAACATTGCCTTTGAGAAATGAAGCAAAACTTACTATGACTGGATTTCAGAGTGCAAGCTAGATGAATGGTGAAAAATAAAGCTGGGGAAGTAATAAAACCCAAATTATGCAATGCCTATTATAACCATTTTCTGAGTATAATAGCTCTATTAATGTGAACTACAATCAATCTTGGTGGCCAGGTTACACTCTTGACACTGTTGATTCTAGGTTTACCTCCAATAAAAGGACTCAGTGGTTTTCACTGGTACTTTTATACATGTTTATTTGAAATGTAATGGAAAATTCTTTCAATTCCAATATATTGGATTTTTTCCCATCATCTCCCTCATTCAAAATCTCTCTGGAACCTGATATGTCACTATACATGTTATTCTCATGTGAGAATAACATGTATAGTGACATATCAGGTTCCAGATTTGGTCCACAAAACCCCCCAAAAATTGGTCCACCAATTCCCATTTGGTCCACAAAAATATAGCTGACTTTGTTAATTCCTTTGAGAAACTGAATTTGAGAAACAGCATGTCTGTCTAATAATCAAACTTGGTTCAGAGATATTTAAGAAGATATTTTATGTAGTCCTAAATATAACACAGCTTTCAGCTCCTTATAAACATTAGCCTTTGAGGTTCAATGTTTTGGAAATCTAAAGATAACTTTCTGAAAACAAACAATTTAATTCTATTCCTCTACTCCAGTGGTGCTCATCCAAAAGAGAAAATTTATTCAGCCATTATGGGAAAGCACTCTCATCAATACCCTTCAGCATGCATGTTGAGTTACATACCCTCTATACTCGGATACATTTTTAAAATTTCTCTAATTAGTTTTTTGCACTGAAAGATGGCTCATTGTTCTGTACCCTGTGATGAAGGGTCATCTAGATGAAGACTATGAGAGCAAACATGAATAAGTTATTGAATTTCAAAGGAAAATTTCTTTCTCCCAGAAGGAGAGCCCATTATTTTAGAGTTATTTCTACATGTGCTTTATGGCATACCACATTTTTCCCTTCATTGCCTGATATTTACTGCTTTTTTTATTCTTAGTAGAAACTTTTTATCATGCAATTTTTGAGATTATAGTCCTATGAAATTTTGTAATTTATATTCCCAGGAAAGAACATTTTCATATCTAAACCTTACAACAAACCTATAATTTACTGATGAAAATAAGTATATTAACATTTTTACCTGAAGTAAACCATATGTATGAAAACTACATATATGAGAAGGAAGGTAAAACTTTGCAAAAGCATCATACATTGACCCCTTTTTAAAGTTTCTTTAATGTATCTGAGTATAATTCAATTTCTAATGGAATAATTTCTAAGAATGTACTGATCATATAACACAGGATACAGTAAAATAATTCAAAACACCATTAGATCAATGTTAGTGAAATAAAAAATAAGTCACGGGAATGAGTTAATTATGGAAAAAATATCTCATGAAAGATCCTTTCATATTTTAATGTAAAAACAAAGGAAAGAAGTTAATTGAATGTCAGGAAAGTGACAAGTTTCTGTCTTAACCTTGAAACTTGTGGGAACGTGGAATGCCAGATTTGTGCCATATGTTACAGCTCCTGACAGTGTTATGTGTCTTTACCACAACACCATCTGTGCTGCTATACCTGAATAGGGACAGTGGCTAGAAATGGAGAAAAATAATGAACTCTTGCAACATGTTTTTTTTTTTCCCTTGAGCTCACACAGCTGGTGATAGATGCTTACCTCAATCTGAAAAGCACTACTTAAGTCTTGAATGACAACACATCGGAATATATTTGACCTCTTCTTATTGACTACTTAGTTCCTACAAGTATGAAAATTATTTCCACTTTAAAAAATTAGAAAACAAATTGACATCTAAAATACTGATATCATATCTTCAGAGTTTTTTCACTTTATTTTTGTAATAACCCTTACAGGCGTAAAAAACAGAAATAATGTTTATATAATGATAGAAAAATTAAAAGTAGGTAGTAAAAAGTTGATTCCATTGGCTCTGGAGTTATCATAAAATCACCTACATATATAATTTAAATACTCACTTTATTGTTTATTACTATTGAATGTGGATTTAATCCTTGATTTTTTGATGATCATTTTTTTTTCTCAATAAGATGGATCACATCATCTACCAGCCCAGAGTTGCTGTAAGGTTAGAGTTAATGTATATTAAGGGCTTAACACATTGTCAATTTCAAAGTAGGCAATTACCAATTATCACAGTCATCCTAAAAATGTCCTGTCATATTTTTCAGTCTTCCAAGAGTAATATCCTATTATTCCTGCTTTACCTTCACTAAATATGCTATATAGCATGTGTGGCCAATGACCTAAGAGATGAGCGAATATTTCCAAATGTTCTCTCTAAAGAACACATATTCACATTTATGGAAGAAAGCTGATTCTATTTTACAAATTGTCCAATATGTCACTTGTTGGTTATATTCTATAATGTACCAAATATCCCCAGAGAAAATAAAGAAACTTAGGTCCTCAGTCCTAACATTCTTAGACATTAAACAAAGATAAAAGTAAATACTTCCTACAAGAGGACATGAGCAATCCATCTCCAGATAAGTATGTAGGAAAGAATAAGGGAAGCTAGGTGAGTAGGCAGATAAAGTGAGTAGGATGGAAGAAAGGAGTGAGAAGAGAAAGGAAGAAGGGAGTGTATTTATAATATAAACAGGCCATAAATATACGCGCCGAGGGATAACATGAACTTGCTTATCAGATCATCTTAAAACATACTGAAAAGCATAGAGCTTTTTCACCCTCTAGTTGAATAACAAAAAACTTTGACACCTGATAAAATAATTTTAGGCATTAACAGACAAGTAGGGATATATTTTTTTCCCCAGCTGATGAAAACCTATGGCCAATGACACTGGAAACATAAGACTTTATCCATTCACCAATGCCTACTTATCAGGATTAGCAGGAAGGTCACTGTGTTCTATTAAAGCTGAGTGTGGGCCCATTCTTCCTACATTAAGCCTCTATTCCTCTTTTTAATTCCATGAGCACAAAATTAGGGTACTCTGATAATCACTTTTCTTTTAAACAATCTCCCCTTCCAATTACTTTAGCCTTAAAGGACTGCATCTTGTGTTTTCAGTCAGGTAACACTTCTATCTAGTAACCTGTGATATTTTTATGCCACAATCATAATTTTGTTTCTTGAAACACAACTCTATGTCATATTTATGTGAGATAATAATTATCTGACATACATAGTATCAAGGCACATATTATAATAGAATCTGAAGATTCTGCAATAATCTGATTAACACAACTGATATTATAAATGCCCCCAAAATGTTCATTTTATCCAAAGTCAACAGAGAAATTTAAAACTGAAATTAGAACTCCTGTCAAGTGTGTATCACGCCATGTATATGATGATAAAAGAAATAACAGCTATTGGTAATTTATCAACCAAATATTTGCTTAGCGATGTAGCAACAGTTGTACATGCATCATTTCTACTCTGGATAACAATTATAAAATTTGTGGAGATTAATACACCAATTTTATAGATGAGGAAATAGATTCAATTTTAGAGAATTTCCCTGAGGTCACATTGATAGTAAGTGGCAGAGCTATCACTCTAAACAAGGTTTGTATGGCAAGAATTGTTCTTTATAGAAACCTTTAGGCATAGATATCAAGCAAGGTCATGATTGATACACTAATAAACTAATAACAAAAAACCAAATACCAACATACCAAGAAAGATATTATGTTAATTTCCCTTAAATTAAGAAAAATCATAATAGAAGGCAGAAAGTCAATAATACTCTTTTCAATTTAAAACAAGAAGTCAATAACAATCTTCTGAATTTTTAAATGAAAGATTTTTGGCGTGATTATATAAAAGCCTCTTTAGAAGCATTAAGATTCATCCAATTAAATTCATAATAGGATGCTATCCTCATAAAGTTATTCTAGGTGATACACACATAGATCAGATGTAATAAAAAGCATTTCAGAGCTCCTTTAAGAGCCAAGAATTCATCTGTTAATAATGGTTTTGATTGAAGCTATTACATTTACATGTGTACACATACATTTAAAGATTAAATGTGAATTTTTATATTAAGATATTTATTATGTATTAGCAAATGAAAACACTTACATTCAGTGGTTTTTGTAGGCAAGCCTTTTCTGAACTAAGCAGATTTCTGCTTAGTTAAATCCTTCTCTCCCCTTGACTATGAATCCCACTGACTCTTGCTAGAAAACAGTATTAGACTGAATAGGTATATGTGCTTGATGTAATTTCTATCCCTGTAAAAAGCAGTTATTGCACATCTGAAATTGCTACTTTTCCTCTCTAATATTACTGTCATTTTATGGTGTGCTGTATAATTAAGTTTACTCAAACACAGAGGTTATTTGGTGGAGTTTCCATTTCCTACCTATGGCTTATTTTTACTCCATATGATAAATTAGCAGGCTGAAAAATATAATTTTAAATCCCACCTATTTTTAGTGAGTCTTTCCCCCTCTGGAGCTTTATTATTCTTTAATAGTAAATGTTAAAGAATATGGCACCTACATGTTATATTAACCCAGATATTAGTTATTCTCTGTTTCTAGTTTTTAAACCTAAAAAAAAAAAAAAAAGGCAATTTAAACAAATATTTTAGAAAATTCCACCAGGATAAGAAAATGATCAGAAAAATAATATTGAAATCCTAGGTATAAATTATAATAATCATAGATTGCCACAATACTATGATTATAGAGAACCTATGATAATACTGCAGGGACTGCAAGGAATTAAAGAAAGCTATTCAGAGAAAGCTAGAATAAAAGAGAATGTACTTGATATAACCTTGCAATTTAGGACAGAATGATACCATAATGTCACGTTTTGTCTTCTAGCTTTCGTATATACTTCAATCTTATCGGGTTTTTTATTTATGTGTTTTTTGTTGTTTTTATCATTCTTGTCTGACTAGGAATTTGATTTTGGATGAGATCTGTGGGCATCTTAAATTCCTTCCCATGTATATATCTTCTTTCTCTCCACAAATTAAAAAAAAAAAAAATACACACTAACACTTGAAGAACTGGAGGTAGAAGTATCTGAAAGATATTCCTTAGTTAGATTTTGTGCAGTTACGGTGATGATAAATCTATTTAGATGCCTGATGCTTCTACTGCTTTATCATAGCCTCCTAAGTAGCCTAATGAGACAAACCGCTAAATTCCAGTGGAACTTAGAATGGCCTCTTGGCCATAGATGAAAAATCTGTAAGTGAGTGATTTGGCCAAAACTAAAGTGATGTTCAGGATCATGGTAGAATCTTGAAACTAACTTTCTTGATTTTCTGTGCAAGAATAAGGTTCCATTGCTCTTTCTAATGGTAATCAATTACAGGTAACATCAGGAATACCTAGTGAATTCATTGATTGATAATGTCTGTTACAGCTGAGGGAACAAGAAACGATATCAAGCCTGACATTTTTGTATCTCCAACCAAATTGTTTTCCCCTGTGCTTCACAAAATGTTCTTCTTTCATACTTCTAATTTGAAGGGAGAATATGTATATCCCTTAGGAACTGGAGTATGGTCCAAAAATTCGAAGCTTTTTAATGTCTCTTATTTTGTTTTTAAAAAAAAAATTAAAATTTGGATTTGACTCCAAAAATAATATTGATACTTTATTTGAAAAAAGTTTTGCCTTCTGACTTAAATTAATTGACAGAGCTAGGTGAATTACATACATGCCATTAGGGGAATTAAGAAGAGCTTTTGAAGAGTCCATGAGTGTGAATAACTTGTTTGGGAATATTGCCATCATAAAACCATAAATGCTGTTTTTTTAAAAAGTAATTGGGAAAGACATGTAAATTTACACCAATAAATTTAACAATCTAGATTAAATGAGTGAAATGAAGTTAACAGATTTTTAAGAATGTATCAGTCACCTAAACTAACTTAGAAAGAAATAGAAAATATGGGTACACACCATAAATGGCATGAAGGCCAGATATAGTAGAGGTGAAAATTTTAATATTTCTGTTATTAAACTGGAATATAAAATAACAGAAAAATCTGTATTTGTTTTAGAGAAAAAGGTTCAGAGGAAATGCATATGAGCATATAAACACTCATGTAAAGATGTAAATTACATATACAAGTATCAGTAAGTTTTGTATCATAGAATATTAAATTAATAAGACATAAATATAAATTAGAGATTATTCTAGGAATTAAGGGATGAATCAGTACCTGGAACTTTATTTTTTTTATTTTTTTTAAAGATTTTGTTTATTTATTTGTCAGAGAGAGAGAGAGAGAGAGCAAGCACAGGCAGACAGAGTGGCAGGCAGAGGCAGAGGGAGAAGCAGGCTCCCTGCCAAGCAAGGAGCCCAATGTGGGACTCGATCCCAGGACGCTGGGATCATGACCTGAGCCAAAGGCAGCTGCTTAACCAACTGAGCCACCCAGGCGTCCCAGTACCTGGAACTTTATTAATAGAATTTGCTCTGTTAAGAGAATAAAAGGGGAAAAATAACCTTACAATGATTTCATTTGATGCATAAAAAACACAAATACATTAATATTTAAGAGCTATTCTTGATTGTTTTGAAATTGAATAAGTTTAAAATAGAAGGGACATTTCTTAATTCATGTTAAATATCATCTAGAGCAATACACAGAATGATTCATTCCTAAGGGAATTTCTATTAAAATCTCATTACAAGGACATTTGTTCCCAATCAAATTTACTTCATATAGTTCTTCTAATGTATTAACTTTAGAGTTGAAATTATAAGTACTAGAAACAAAAAATGTTATTAATTGCTAACATTATTATCCACCCAAATTTAAGAGAAAGAGAAAATGAGATTTTTAAAAAATGAGTAAATAGCAGAGTATTTACTAGGTACAAATAAATGAAGGCAAGGTCATATGTATGATGTTTATTATATTATTCACTGCAAGTTCAAAAAAATGGAAAAAATGCTCCATAAGGAAATAATGAAATTATTTTGTTATACCATGCCATGGAATATTATGGAAACTTTAAAAGAATACAATAAATCTGCATATACAACGTGAAACTTTGTCCAAATGGATGTGTATGTCTGTGTCTATAGATGTATGTGGGTGAGTAGATATGTATATAAATACATATGTGTAGGTATGTGTGGGTATTGCCTTATATATGCCTTCACTTGCTTTTTGAAAATGGGTTCTTCAGGTTGCAACACCATGATGATTTACTACTTTCCACTATATGTTACCCCAAAAATACCACCCCAAATTTAACTTCAAAGTTACCTAGTCTCTCTGAACATTACCTGTTTTCTGGAAAAGCCCCACACTGAGACCCAGACCGGTGGAATCTACTGCTTAGGCACAAAGAAAAAGCATTTTTTCTATTGCCTACCAGAGGTCTAGGTACTGCTATTACTATCTATCCCCTTCTGCTGAATAATTCACTTTTACCTCTTGAGAAGCACAATGCACAATGCAGTACAAAGCTCAATTGGAATCTGTGTTCCCTTCCAACTTTTCTATTTCTAATATTTAAGCTCCTTCATGATATATAGCATTCATAAAACAAATGATGTTTGTTAATCCCTCTGATAATTTATTCATGATCTTTCTATACTCTCCTCTCCCAATTTTATTCTCCTTGCCCTTTTTTTTTCATTTGTTCTAACACTGTCTTTGCTTAAGGCACATTTCAAGTGAACTCTCTCTGCAGATTTCTGAATCCTCCTCAATTCAGGATAAATGCCACTCTGTCCTCTGTCCAGTCCTGGTAATTTGTTTATATTGGTGGTGAAGCACTTAAAATATTGGATTACACTGTATTAAATGTGCATCTACTTCTCCCTCAAATTGCAAACTTAATTTTATTCCTGATTTTGCTCTGCCCTTAGTAAGTGCCTGAAGCATAGTAGGAGCTAACCTACAATTTTGTAATGTGTCGATACTTGAACATATAGTTCATGATATATTCCAATATTGACAATAAGGGAGCAAAATTATCACCTACTTAAGATTTATCATTCATTACTAAATGTAGGTCAAATTGTCACATTTACCAGTAAATTATCACATAACTGGCAACACTATAGTGAACTTTAACAGCATCACATTCCACATGGTACTAATATGAAAGCTCACTTCACTAAAATAAATCTCAATTATCTAGGCTTTTACCTACACATTCCTCAGTGCTCCCCTAACCATTTTATATTATAGCAGCAAAATTGTCACTAATGCACTTAGCTAAAACAGGATCCTAGAAAATAACCCTAACATGCTATCTTAAAAGCATCATTCACCATTTGCATTCAAACCAGCTTCTCCTTCTGCGTTCCTTTTCTTACTGATTTTTCCCCTTAAAACCATAATTATTTTTGCTGTCATTCTCATTCTCTCTCCCTCTTTCTCTCACCCTCCATCCAGTCTGGTATCACCTATCTCTCTCTTTCAACCTTTCTTGCCTATATATCCCGTCTGGGAGGGACCATGTCAAGTTGATCTTGCTTCCATTAAGTTTTTATCTGCATAATTTTCTTTTTATCACCACTGACACACCGATTTACTTAATCTTCCAGAACTATTCTTGATTATTCTAATCATTGCTGATTTTTATGCCCTCAGTACTTATTTTTACTTCTCATAATGTATGTATAATTTATTATTGTTTGTTAGTTCACTTACTGTATTGTAAACTCCCGGGGGCAAAGTATAAATTTCAATTCATAGTCTATATTCCCCATAGTAACTAGCGTATTTCTCTGTACATACTCTATTAAGGTTTGTTTGTTTTTTTAAGTGAGCTCTATGCCTGACTTGGGGCTTGAACTCAGGGCCCAGAGATCAAGAGGCACAGGCTCCACCAACTGTCCATTAAGGTTTCTTAAGGGAATTTTTGTAGGTCTTCAAAAAACTCCAAACTCAATGTTACAGAAGTAGTTGCTTGGCCTTGCTTCATGTTTCAAGAAGGATTTGTCTATTAAGAGATACTTATGACCACTTATTGCATCCCAGGCATTACTGCTAGAACTGAAGATATAGCAATGGACAAGAGAAATGCGGTTTCCAAATATAGGTAACTTATAGGATGAAAAAAAAAATGAAAAATAGACAAATAATTAAATGTCTGTGAAGTGTCTGAAATATTCTTTTAAAGCATTTAAGAAATTAAGTCTAATACCAGATAGTTACTATCTTATCCATTCAAATGTATCAATTAGCAACAAAATTGAATCAAAAAAGCAGACTGTACATTTCACTTGTCAATTACAATGACCTTGGACAACATCCTTGTAATATCTCCAAATGACTTTGGTAAATGAGGATGATCATTTTCATAATTGGCTAATTCTATAATATTGGTGGTAGTTAATGTTCTGTTTTAACTCATTCATGCAAATTTAAATTTCAAGTGGTAGTACTTTGATTCACAGATGTTCTTTTGTTAGTCCCTGAATTATTCAAAGAAATACAATAGTACTTGTATCTAATGAGACTACTGTATTCATAAAAATGAGAAAGGAATAGTTATTTTTTCTTTCTTATTTTTAAAAATGTACCTTTATCAGTGCAATAGTTGTCTTGTTAGGAAAGCAAATACCATTCTAGTTTGGTTTTTTTTTTCTTCTCTACAAAAAATGATGATCACAGCTGGTAGATAAGAAAATTATTTTATATATCCAATTTAGGTGAAAACAGAGAATTCTATATCCCATAACCCAAAGAGACATTTATACATGTAACTAAAACTTAAAGTACTTGCACTTACTCTAATATATTACATGCAGGCAGGCTGTTCCTAAATAATTTTTTCCCACAAATCTTAATATAATTATTATATAACATTCATCAAGGATTTGTTATTTCCCAAATAATGTGCTGAATACTTTCAATGAATCACCTCATGCAATCTTTATAATAGTCCTTGGTATTTAGAAATCATAATCTCTATTTTATAATGCAGTTAGAACAACTAATATTTAGTTAGAAGCAAAGTCTACCTAAAGTGTTTTATCGTTCAGCCCTCTATTAAGAGGGAATATATTTACTTCTTTAACTGATTCCTTTAGAGATTATTGCCAAAAGTGTTTGGAAATATATAATAGATGGCCTTCTTTGCTGATTTATTTTGTAAACTCCGAAGTATATATATCTTTCTGGTTAGGATCTTTTTTTCCAGTTTGTTTGCCATAAGGTACAGCAGCTGCAGACAAAAAGCACCTGTTGGAAACACACTGAATTGAAACTGGTATAAGGAGCAATTCAGAAAAACAAAAACAAAAACAAAAAACAAGATAAGGTTAGAGATGAAAGTGTGAATATATGTTTCCCAGGGATTCTAAAATGTCAAACAGTATGGTGGCCCCAATGGGTTTCAAACTAAAACATAAAATTAAGTAATATAAGTACTCAATATGGGATGTATAATCATTTTGGTTTGCTACAAGGCTAAAACAAAGAGCTCTAGAAAATAAAATATTACTATTTGAAATTTTTTAAATTAAATTTGCAAGAATGCAAAGAGGAATTTGGCCAAGACTCTTAGTCAATTACTTTGAAATATTGTTTCTAAGACACAAAATAAAATGCTAACATCAAGGCTGTTTTGTTTTGTTTTGTTTTGTTATGTTTCATTTCAACTGAAGGACATGTTCCTTCTTGTATAAGGCTAGATTAGGAATCTTACTCATTTAAGAGAATTTTACATCTTCTCCAAAGTTCCTATTGTTATAATTAATTTTAAACTTATCCCTGAAAGCTTTATTACATATTTTAGACAAATATCAAAAACAAAGTAATAAATTCATAAAGCAGTATTTCAATTCACAGTACATTTAATTGTGTGACTATTTAAACCAGTTTCTCATCTTGTGGTTTTACCTTATGTATGTAGCTATTGGTGGGAATAGCTCCCTCTATTAATTATGTCCCTTCTTGATAATTAAAGGTAGTTGAATGGACACTGGTATCATAATTAGACCTGGAAGAAAAATGTTATTTTTCCTCTTTGTTAGTGAATTGTTCAATGGACTACTGAGACTTGTTGAATATTTACCATATCCCTTAAGGGCTGCAAAAAGATAATGATATTATTCATGTGTATTATTGAACTTAGCTTTCAATATATCCTATGACTTTTAAGAAGAAAAAGTATAGCACTCTAGAAAACTAGAAAAATAAAAATTCTGATGATTTGAAATACATAAAATATCATTTTGGAATGTTCTTATGCTATAAAAAAGAAAATTAGGGAATGTTTGTGCCTTGGTTTTACTTCACTGAAACAACAAAAAATAAGGTAGAATAAACTAACAGGACTGGCTTGTTTTATTTCTAGTAAGTTTTTTTTTTAATTGAAGTATAATGAACATGGAGTGTTATATTAGATTCAGGTGTACAATATAATAACTCAACAATTCTATACATTACTCAGTGCTCATCACAAATCTACTACCTCCTTTATCTATTTCACCCATTCCCCCAGTGACCTCCCCTCTGACACCCACTGGGCTTGTTCTCTGTATTTCCGAATCTATTTTTTTGTTTTTATACCATACACAAAAATAAACTCAAAATGGGTTAAAGACCTAAATGTGAGACCTGAAACCGTTAAACTCCTAGAAAAACACATAGGGAGTAATTTATTTGATATGAGTCATAGAAACATTTTTCTAGCTGTGTCTCCTTAGGCAAGGGGAATTTTTAAAAAAATTGAACTATTGAGACCATAACAAAATAAAAAGTTTTTGCACAGTGAAGAAAACCATCAACAAAATGACAAGGCAACCTACTGCATGGGAAAATCTATTTGCAAATGATGCATCCAATAAGGATTAGTATCCAAAATATATAAAGAACTTATGCAACTCAGCACCAAAAACCAAAAAACAACAAATAATCCAATTTAAAAATGGGCAGGGGACCTGATAACATCTTTTCCAAAGAAGACATATAAATGGCCACAGACACATGAATAGATGCTCAACATCACTAATCATCAGGGAAATGCAAATTGAAACCATAGTGAGATGTCACTTTATACCTGTCTGAATGGCTATTATAAAAAAAACAAAAAAAAAACAAAAAAACAAGAAATAAAAAGTGTCAGTGAGGATGTGGAAAAAAAGAAACTCTCATGCACTGTTGATGGGAAACAGTCATTGTGGAAAACAGTACAGAGGTTCCTCAAAAAATTAAAAATGGAATTACTACCATATGCCTCAGTAATTCCACTACTATTTACCCAAAGAAAATGAGAACACTACTTGAAAAAAATGTATGCACCTATGTGTTTATTGCAGCATTATTTATAATAGCCAAGATATGAAAACAACCTAAGGATCTATCCATAGATGAATGGGTAAAGAAGATGTGTTGTATATTCACAATGGAATATTACTCAACCGCACACAAAAAATAAGATTTTGCCATTTAGAACAACATGGATGGACCTAGAAGGTATAATGGTAAGTGAAATAAGAACAAAGAAAAACAAATACCATTTGATTTCATTTTTATGTGGAATTTGAGAAACAATACAAATGAATGACAAGGAAAAAAATAAAAAATAGATTATAGTAGAATATTTAAAATGTATATTGTCTTGCTACATTTTAAACTCTATAGTAACAAAGATATAAATTTGCCATACAAATTAAAAGCAAATGACTCAGAAAGAATTTAACTGATACACTTGTGATTTTGGATTAACCTCTAAATTAGACTCAACATCTTCTGAAAAGATGGCTTCAGAAAAATCTCCTTGCAATGGTCAGCCATTCATGCATTTCATTTTCAAGCACACGTGACCTTGTTAGTCACTCAAAATATGGATAAAAATAATGGAAATTTAAAGATGGGGGTTGTGAGTTGGGATTTGAATGATCAGTCAGAGTTTACCAGGTAAAGAATACACTGCAGACGGAAGGCATCTCTTGTATAAAATTAGAGAATAGGAAAAGGGAAAGAACCTTTTAAAAAAACAGTATTTGTGTTGGATTGGCTTAGTTTGTGAAATGTAATTTAGTAGAGATGAATTAGAAAAGGTAAAGTTGTCCACCTCTTACCAGAGTTTCAAAAAAGAGGCATGGGTGTTTCTTTACGTTATTATTCTCTTACACATGAGAAATACATTTTTAAAACTACCTGTTTTATGTGGTACAAATATTTAAAGCATTCTTAGCTTTTAAAAATAACTTTTTATTTTCTAATATCTTTTGGTGTTTTTTTAAAAATAGCGTTGGAACATTAGAGGAACTGGAAACTTTAAAATGCTAAAATGATGATCATTGCAAATGAACTCAGCAAAGGAACTCAAATCTGTTTTTGGGTTGTTGCCATTGTATGAATGGTCTATTTTTGTGTTTTTATTAATACTGTTGACTAGCTACAACAGGTGACATTTTTATCCCCTTAGGCTCTCCATTAGCCAAATGAAGGGCCATCTGGAAAGGGATTATGTTCTTTGAAAAATGTGACAGGGCTGATGGCTTTTTAACTGCTAGTCATCTATGATTGCTGGTAAACACTGGAAATTAGTGTTGATCCCTCAGAATTAAGAAGTTAGTCAAGTACTTAGAGAAAAAGCAGGGGAGACATCTTTTAACCAGATGTGCACATCAATTAATATTTTCAAAAAATCATATATCAATAGTAGTGTAAAAAAATAATGCAATTATTCTTGGTGATTTTAATCTGATGGAAGATAGAATTTTGTGGCAATAAAATACATGGGATATACCTTGAAAAGTTCAAACTTTGATAACTGACACTGAGGGAATAAAAAGGCATATTCATTATGATACAGTTTGTTGGCGATTTTCCTAAAGTGCTATTCTCTAATACTGATACTCAGATTAAACAAAAGAAGATGGTTTTGATGGCAGGCTCCCAAAAGCAGTTCATTGAGAGTCTTTTCATAATCATAATTTAAAGGGTATGTAAAGGCACCATGTTAGATGATCTTAGTGGCCACTGTAATCAGTACCTTCATTTTGCAGATGAACATTCGGCATCACAGAAAGACCAAGAAACTTGCCCAAGTTTATAGTTACTTGGCAGCCGTGATGGCAATTTCTCCTGAAGGAGAGCCCAAAGGACCTGGTATTTCTATTGCAATGGTTCTTCCATTGATTCCTGAATTGGAGGCTATAGATATTAGTGTGGTTTTGTTCGTTTGTTTGTTTTGGAGTTACCCAATATTATCAGTCTATGTAACTTAAAAAGATTAAGTAATAATAATTTTAAAAATTGAGTAATAAAACTCGGGCATAAATGTATCACTTTTCTATAATTTCAATTATAAATGCATTTATTTAAACAGGTTATTTTATAACTACTTTTCCATAATGTATTTTTACAACCAATAAGAGTAGAATTACTATCATGTTAGTGTATAAGAATTGTTTTTCCTTGGAAAGAATATTCATACTTAAAATCTATGAATTATCTAATGGACCTTTTGTTGAAAAATCTGTCCTACAATTTCATTGTGCCAATAAATTTGCCTCTATTTACTACTGTGTATTATAATCATATATACATTAGTTTTATCCCTCATTCTTAAAAATAACAAAAAAAATTAAATGAAAAAGAAAAACAGGGAACATTCTATTCAGAATGTGGTCATAATAAAGATAAGGATAAGGAGTACAACCAGTATTGCCCAACTAGCACTGGGAGCATTTGAAAATGTACACACATTTTCAATCCCAGAACCTTCTTTGTGACTCAGAATGGTCTCTTTCAAAGGATTCCCTTAGAGAAGAAGGGGGGAAAGGACCAAAATCCTTACAATATCCTCCAGAGCTCTGGATGGTCTCCCTTTCTTAAACCTCACTTCCACAATGTTCTTCCTTCTTTATTATACTGTTAGTTCTTCCTCAGGCCTCCATGACATTGTATCTTTATATACCAAATCCCTCTGCACAGAATGTTCTTCCCTTCTTTATCTATCCACTTCTTTCCTTCCAACTGCAGCACATCTTTGTCCTCATACAAATCTTTTCTAACTTCCCTAAAGTACTTTAAACTGTCCTTAATATAAACTGTCATGGCAGCTCTTTTTCTTTAATTCCAGTATAATTAGCATACAGTGTCATATTAATTTCAGGTGTACAATATAGTGTTTTGAGAATTCCATATATCACTCAGTAGTCATCACAATGAGTGTACTCCCTAATTCCCATCTCTTATTTCACCCATACCTCTACCCACCTCCCTTCTGTTAACCATCAGTTTGTGCTCTGTGGTTAAGCGTCTGTTTCTTGGTTTGTCTCTCTCTTTCTCTCTTTTATTCTTTGTTCATTTGTTTTGTTTCTTAAATTACACATATGAATGAAATCATATGGCATTTTTCTTTTTCTGGTTTACTTTGCTTAGCATTATACCATCCAGGTCCATGTATGTTGGCGCAAATCACAAGAATTCATTCTGTTTTATAGTTGAATAATATTTCATTATGTGTGTGCACATGCATGTGTGTGTGTGTGCCTATTCATCCATTCACCTCTCGACGGACACTGCTTTCGTAATTTGGCTATTATAAATAATGCTGCAGTAGACATAGAAGTGCAGGTATGCCTTAGAATTAGTTTTTTGTATTTTTTGTAAATACCCATTTATGCAATCACTGGATTGTGGGATAGTTCCATTTTTAACCTTTTCCGGAACCCCATACTCTTTCCCATAGTGGCTGCAACAGTTTGCCTAGTGCAAGAGGGTTTCTTTTTCTCTGCATCCTCACCAACACTTGTTTCTTGTGTCTTTTATTTTAGCCATTCTGACAGGTATGAGGTGATATCTCAGCATAGTTTTGATTTGCATTTCCCTTATGATAAGTGATGTTAAGCATCTTTTTGTGTGTCTGTTGGCCCTCTGGATGTCTTCTTTGGAGAAATGTCTGTTCATATCTTCTGCCCATTTCTTAATTGGATTATTATATTTTTTTGGTGTTGAGTTTCTTAAATTCTTTATGTATTTTGAAGACTAACCCTTTAGTGTATATATCATTTGCAAATACCTTCTCCCATTTCATAGGCTGCCTTTTAGTTTTGTTGATTATTCCCTTCGTTGGGCAGAAGCTATTTATTTTGATGCAGTCCCAATAGTTTATTTTTGCTTTTGTTTCCCTTGCCTCAGGAGTCTTATATAGAAAGATGTTTTTACAGCTGATGTCAGAGATCTTACTGCCCATGCTCTGTTCTAGGATTTTTATGGTTCCAGGTCTCACAGTTAGATCTTTAAACCATTTTGGGTTTATTTTAGTGTATGGTGAAAGAAAGTGGTCTGGTTTCATTCTTCTGCACGTAGCTGTCCAGTTTTCCCAATACCTTTTGTTGAGGGGATGGTCTTTTTTCCCACTCTTTCCTGCTTTGTTGAAGATTAATTGGCCGTAAAGTGTTCACTTCAGCAGCACATATACTAAAATTGGAACAACCACATAATTGTAAATTTATTTCTGGGTCTTTTATTCTGTTCTATTGATCTATTTATCTATTTTTATGCCAGTACCATACTGTTTTGATCATTACAGCTTTGTAATACAACTTGAAGTCTGGAATCTTTTGTTCAATATTGTACTGGAACTCGTAGCCACAGCAATCGGACAACAAAAACAAATAAAAGCCATCTAATTTGGTAAGGATGGAGTAAAATCTTCACTATTTGCAGATGACATGATATTGTATGTAGAATACTGGAAAAATTCCACCCAAAAAACTGCATATAGAATACTGGATATTATATATAGAATACTGGAAAAATTCCACCAAAAAAATGCTAGAACAGATAAATGAGTTCAGTAAAGTTGCAATATACAAAATCAATGTGCAGAAATCTGTTCTATCCACTAAAAATGAAGCAGCAGAAAGAGAAATTAAGAAAACAATTCCATTTACAATTGCACCAAAAATAATAAGATATCTAGGAATAAACCTAATCAAAGAGGTAAAAAACTCTGTACTCTGAAAACAGCAAAAGACTGATCAAAGAAATTGAAGATTACACAAAGAAATGGGAAGACCTGGGGACGCCTGGGTGGCTCAGTTGGTTAAGCAGCTGCCTTCGGCTCAGGTCATGATCCCAGCGTCCTGGGATCGAGTCCCACATCGGGCTCCTTGTTCTGTGGGGAGCCTGCTTCTCCCTCTGCCTCTGCCTGCCACTCTGTCTGCCTGTGCTCGCTCTGTCTCTCTCTGACAAATAAATAAATAAAATCTTAAAAAAAAAAAAAAAAGAAAAAAGAAATGGGAAGACCTTCCATGCTCATGGATTGGAAGGACAAAAATTGTTAAAATGTCTATACTACCCAAAGCAATCTTAGACTTAATGGAATCCCTACCAAAATACCAACAGCATTCTTCACAGAACTAGAACAACCCTAAAATTTGTATGGAACCACAAAAGACCTCAGATAGCCCAAGCAATATTGAAAAAGAAAAGCAAAGCTAGAGGTATCAAAATTCTACACCTCTCCTCTTCATAGTACTTACTATAGTCACAATTTTATATTTATGTGTATATTGACTTGATTATGGTTTTTGATCTCTGGAACAGAATGTAAGCTACCTTAGGTCAGGGAGTGTCGATTTCTGTCAATAAATATCAGTCCAGAGGGGTGCCTGAGTGGCTCAGTGGGTTAAGTCTCTGCCTTCAGCTCAAGTCATGATCTCAGGGTCCTGGGATTGAGCCCCACATCTGTCTCTCTGCTCAGCAGGGAGCCTGCTTCTTCCTTTCTCTCTGCCTGCTGCTCTGCCTACATGTGATCGTTCTCTCTGTCAAATAAATAAATAAATAAAAAGAAAGAAAGAAATATCAGTCCAGAGCCAGCTGATTAGATGTCCAAATTCCATGTAGCTATTACTCTATTCTTATTTTACAAATAAGGAAACTGGACTTAAAATGTGTGTGTTGCATAAGGTCACAGAAAGTGGATGTCCATGGACCTTAAGCTTTGATTTTAAATCTGTTTTTGCAAGGATCTGTTGTTTGTTTGTTTGTTTTTCCAAGCTTATCTTTTAGAAATACCCAATCCCTTAGCCTATCCTCCTATTTGGAGTAAAGTTCTCATTATATTAAATTGATTTTTACATTTTCTATGCTTCTCTCTCACAAGTGTAAAATAATTAGAAGACTTATCATTTAACATTTTTAAATTAGAATATTTTCTCTCACTCCTAGAACATAATGGTAAAGATTATCTTGATCATTTTTTCATGGTCTTTCTTTGTGTGATCATTGCAAAATATTATTCAAACAGTACAGAAGTTACTGCCTAGCGTGTGGATATAGGTTTATAGGTTTTTGAATAATTTATTTAAAATTTAGCTTTAAACACTCAGTTCAGTGATTGTCAGTTTAAAAAGTAATTACCTGTAATTTTGCCATGTGTTGCAGAATGAAAAACGTTTTTCCTACTATCCCAACTTTTGTTTTATGTCTACCTCTGGATGGATAGACGAGACGAGACTGAACACATTATACCAGTGTGCTCTGAAAGCAGTCTTATTGATGTTGAAGCTTTTTAAGGAGTTCAAAAAAAGTGAAAGTAATGGGCTTTGTCATGCCACCAGAAACAAAGTGGTTTTAGTTCTTAAAGAACTGCTTAGAACAACATGGCAAGCAGTACAATCAAATTATTTTGTCTGCTTGTCTAACATGAAGGCAACATTATCAACTGACATCCTGCAGCTCTGAGATAAGACTCTGGAGAAAGGCCTGGGAAAACTGTGTTTATCTTACAGGAGACAATGATTAGGTAATTTGGACATTTCATATTTAATAAAAACTATTTAAATCAGAAACCATCAGACCTACACTGATGGGACTTACATTTGTATTGTACCCTCTGCTTGTCTCCCAAAAGTGATTGAATCCTTTTCATTTTTAAGAAGTACTCTTTAAAATGAAGGAAGCGTGTTAAATGCTTGGAATTACTTTTAAATTAAACCATACAGCTGACATGAATAAAAGGGGACCTCCTAAAGTGCCCTGTAATGATAGGGAGAGCAACCAGCTAACACAACACTTAACTTGTTTTTCCATAGTAGGCTTGATCTGCACTGCAATGAAAATATTGAAAATGATTTCTGGTCCTCACTGATATCACAAATCATAACTTGCATAAAGCTATAGGAGTAATCAAAGATCCATTTCTGTGGTAATTCATATGTGCATGTGCCCATACAGGAAATGTTCAGTGTTTTATAATCAGGCCCCAAAACATTTTTCATTCATCTCCCATTTTATTAAAGCTGTGGAAAGGAGGAAAAGATGGGATCAAATGTTTAAAAAAAATGAGTTTAGAAAGCAAGGCAGTCTCACTTTTTAAAGTCAAAATTTACTTGCTATATACACTCAATTTTCAAGTGAACTGTATTTCATAAAGTAATCATAGAAATGGCTTTTTTTATAGCAAAGAGCTTTTGAATCTTCAAATCAAAATGTAAAATGCACAACTTTGAACTCCTATGCTGAATAAATCATAATAATTAAGATCTCATTCTTTAAGAAATCACATTTATATAGGTGAATAGGAACGAAGAAAACTGTTTTTTACTCTTTTAATAAGATAGATTCACTTCATCTCTGATTTATTTATACCCTGGGATGGAGTGTTTGTGTGTGTTTTCAGAGATGGAGGTGTATATATCTGAACTCCAAGACACACATAAGGATAAAACAGTTTATGTGGGTAGCGGGGACATTTGTGCAACACCATTGGAATTTTATACAAAAGAGTCCTGCAAGTTTATTAAGGATTTTAGCTTCATTTTAGTAGTGTTCCATAAGAATTTTTTGGCACAACATTCTAACTGAATGTATGAGAACAACTACTGCAGGACTTCAGACAGGAAAACCAAAACAACATACATGTACAATTCAGTTTCAGCCTTTAACATAATTATGTGTTGGTCCAGGTTTTGTCTGTTGTGGAGGTATAATATTGTTTAAATCACTTTCTATTATTTTTTCCATCATTGTTTCTTCCCTGTTCTATCAAAAGAAATACTCAAAGTAGGAGGGATGAGCAGAATTATAAAGTCATTGAAAACTAGAACCCTTTTTACAATTAAAAAAGCCACACCAAACAAGCACTTTATCCCGTATCAATAGATTAGATGGATGGATGGATGGATGGATGGATGATGGATAGACAGACAGATAGATAGAGAGGTCAGCTTGGAAAGTAGAAAAGGGAAGTGGTAAGTGAATGAGAAGAGGGAGTTGTGAATTCCCAGTACATTCTCCATTAAGATTTTACAGGTACTTTTTCCTTTAAGATTTTTAATTCTTACAAATATATATTTAACAATCAATCTTAAATATTTTTATATTTTTTAAATCAATTTCATTGCAATTTTCACCTGCTAATGAGAAATGAACTATAGTGCTGAATTCGATTGACCACACATGCTGCAATTTGGGGGATTCCCCTAAAGTAGGATTATTTATAGTACAACATTGCAAAACACTACTTAACAATAAAAAATGGGCTTCCAAATGATGAATTCAAGTTAAAACCTAATGAATGAAAATGCATAGTAAAAGGATCGGTGGAACACATAGAATGATTTAATCAGATAATTAAGTCCCTACAAAATGTTTATCATAATTACACAATAGAACAAAAATGGGTGAAACCTTATTAATTATTTATATAATAATAAAAATATAGGTTATAGATAGAGGAGAGCTATGAATGTATGAGTGCCATTATACTTATCTTTCACTTTAGGGAATCATAAATCTTGTCTATATTGAAAACTTTAGTTAAACATTACTTCTCTTAATATTTTTATAATATTTTTAATATGAGAATGACCTTTTAAGAATATATCTAATATGAGGGAAAAAAAAAAAACACATTTATCTGCCCCTTAACAATTTCTTCAACTTCCCCTCAAATTCTTTATCTTGTTTTTGATTTCAGTATCATCCTATTTTACTACAATTATTGTTTCCTAGCTATCTCTCCTTTAATTATGTATATTCTAAGAGAGATGCTGTAAACAGTGTTCCCTGAACCTTAACAACCATTCTCTGTGATTGGATACCATGGGCATTTACTCTCTTCTTGTTTTTTGTTTGTTTTTTTTTTTTTTAATTTTGCTGTTTGTATTGCTTTAATATTTAACCCAAAATATTTACCAAGGGAAGAAATTTTTATTTTAAAACAGATTTATCACTTATTTTGAAAAGCTAAAATGACTGATATTTGCATATATGAAAGAAATGCTCACACAGGCAATAGTGGTTAAGTAAATTGTGCTATATCCGTATGAAAAATAATATGATTTTGCTTTCAAAAAGTAGGCAGATCTGTATGCATTAATATGGAATGTGTCCCAAGAGATATATAAGTGAGGAAAATCAAGATACAAGACAGTGTGTAAAGTTTGATCCATTTTTTTGAAAAAACTTTTAAAATTATAAGTGATTAGAAAGATATACTTAATTTTGATGCTAAAATACACCTAACTTCCAAATGCAATTCTATCACCTAACAAACCAAAAAATCATTCCCCAAATTACAAACTGAATGTACATTTTAATTATCTCTTTTTCTTTTTCTTGCTTCAAAGCAGTAATTATCTCTGGAAACATAACCCCCCAATACTATAATGGCTTAGATTTTTCATTATTTTTGTTGACCCAGAATCTCTTCTCCCTAGAATCACTAATTTCTTTACTTTTTCCTTTAACAAGGTCTCATAAACATAGATGTTTTATTTATAATTGCTCATTCTTTCTACTTGCCTTAACCTTTGAAAGAAATTCAGAATCATTTTATACTATAGTAAAATACTGAAAATACTATCCTTGTTTCCTTTTATTTGGGATTTCAAAGGTGGGTCCCCCAAGGAAAAGAGGCTTGCAAATAATAATTTCAGTTTCTATATCTAAAACAAAAGATTTACAGAAATGTTTTCATATAGTTAATTTCTTATGACTATGTCTCTGATTCACATCTTTCTTGGGCATATGTTAACTGGAAGTCAGTATGCATAAAAAAAGGAAGGTTAAGGTTAAATATATCATCTAGTAAACTTGTTTCATGTATGTAACTCAACATTCCTTGTCCCTTCTCATAGTTAAAAACTACAGGGCACATAGTTACTTGAACTTTCTAAATATGTTCAAAATATAATTGTTTCCAATACTAGTCAAGCTTCTACTGCTGTTAAAAAAAGAAAGAGACTACTGCAGCTTAGATAGAACTCTGACAGTCTGCTAGTTAAAATTGAAACTCACAGAGCATGACCTGTCATCTCTCTCTCTGTGTCATGAATCTTTGCTATTACTAATTTTCTGCAAGCGATATAGTGACCTTAGGGCTGATTAATTAGCTGTTGGTTTATGTATTTTACAGCATTAATTGTGAAAGCCCTCACTGTTACTTCATGGTTTGATTAACCTTGTTACTGTGTAGAATTAGAAATGGAGAAGCCTCGTTAGATTGTCTCTCTGACATTTTGAAAGGATTTTAACTCGTTAACTGGAACACAGCACTTCTATACTGTTTTTAGAAGCTCAATATACCCTTCCTATCAGCAAATACCAGCCTATCTTTTGATGATCACTTTTTTTTATGGTTGTTGCTCCCCTCCCCACTCCCAGGCAATTTCCCTTTGCTTTTTTACCATAAATTGTCCTCCATACGGGCTGTGAATTTTTTTTTTTTAAGATTTTATTATTTATTTGTCAGAGAGAGAGGGAGATAGAGCGAGCACAGGCAGACAGAAAGGCAGGCAGAGGCAGAGGGAGAAGTAGGCTCCCCGCCCAGCAAGGCGGGCTGTGAATTTTTTAAATCTACTACAGTATGGTTTAAACTCTGAGTTGAATTGCTATACTAATTCAAGCTTTAAAAGAGACTAAAGCATGGTCTATATTAGCCTATTGTTGGAGGAGGTCCTACTTATTTTGAGAATAAAACAGTCCAAAGAGAATAAGCCCGAACATTTCAATGGCTAAATAATTTCCTACCTGTTAAATGTCTTTGGAAACTTCATTAACTGTCTCAAGTCACTAAAATGTCTATTTACTTATAAATGTCTCTCTCATTAGGGTGCTAGTGCTTATAAAAGAAAATTTAACTTCCAAAGTATTTTAAAATAATTAAGAAGTAACTAGATTACAAAAAGAAAATGATTCAAGAACAGGTTGTTTCAATTTCCTTCTTAACTTCTTCTGGGGTTTGCAAGGCTCATTTATTATTCTTAACTATGATACAGAAAAGATTTTTTTAAGAAAAGTCAAATACTTAATTAAGCATAAAAGTCAGTGGTCTCCTCTATCCAAATTTAAAAAAAAAAAAAAAGTATTCCATAAGATCATATACCAAGACACTTGGTGATCAATGGTATACTAGCTCATAAGATCTCACAAATAGAATATATTTGCTTAAAGGTCTAATTAAAAGAATGTAAAAATGTTCTCAGGTCAAAATTAACATTTAAGAATTTAATGAGATTTTTCACTCAATAAATACGTGTTGATTGATCAAGGCATTTTTTTTTTTCTTTCTAGACTTAAAAAGAAAGTCAAGATTGATCTCGTCGTTTGTTTTGCAGCCCTCACATTGCTTCCCTTCACTTTGATTTCTATCCCTAACCTGACTCGCAATACATGAAAGTATCATGAGACCTCTGTGTAGTTGAATGGAGATGCTGTGCCCATATTTTATGAGAGAAGTAAGATGCCAGGATAGTGAATTGATTAGGGTATGGCCGGTGCCAATTCCATCTCTGTACCTAAAATCTTGTATCATGTAATGTAACGTTAGCAAGTGCTCATGAATTGTTGTTCCCATTTATGTATGGAATGTATGTACATGTATGCATGTGGGGTACATGCATGTGTATATATGTGTGTGTTCTCAGTAAGCAAGGCAATTCTTGATGGTCCTAGGTAAGGGCTACTTTGTACCCTGAAGCTCTTTCTTATGCTCTTTCCCTTAACATAAGCCTAACATTTTGTGATATCCTTTCTCCATTGCTTTTTCGATTTTCTTTCTGATCTTGATAGTGAAGAGAAGCTTCTTTCATCTTGTCACCCCTTCACAATAGGATCGCTCTCTTCCCCACTAGTAACCATCTTCAAAAAGACCCCAGAGTACCTTAACTTCTAATCTCTCCCTGCTCATGTCCCAGTCAGGGGTTGGCTTTATGTCTAATTCGTAAAGGTAAGGAAATGACAATGCAGTTTCTCTGCATTAGGCTAATCACTTTAGCCAAAATGGTTGCTTTAGTTTATACAGAATATTCTATTTTTCTAAAACTTGCATAGTTTGTAACCAGAAATTATTAATGCACTGTGCTTTTATTTTTACCTCTTCACCAAACATTTTTTAACCCCAACAACATGCCAGTTAACAATGCTGAGTGGCAGAAATATAAAAACATATAATGAAGAGATGTCATTTATATCTTAAAGGAATGTAGCCCACATGCTTAGAGTTTCTAAAAGATGTTCCCCATTAGGGAAGATGGTTTTCTGAAGAGCTACCCTCTCCCCCCAAAGCAATGTTTCATATTTACTCAGTATCTGAGGATGATATTTAGGAAAATAATGTAGAATTAATTGTCCTACATATTACAGATTTTAAAATTACTTATTTTCAACATAAATGAGACTTTTTTGTTTCTTAAAAACTGTTCATTTCATTCATATTAATCTTTTAGAAATAGCAACATTTGAGGTTACAGAATTATGTTTATACTCTAATGAAAAATCATTTTCTTTTGGAAAGTTTTCCAATAATGAATTTTCTAACTATGTAGTGTGAGATTATTTTGACCCTTATTCTTACTTTGCTTAGGGAAAAGATTTTTGTTCCTGTCATGTGAATTGGAAAAACTGAAGACCTTGATTCTATATATAAAAGTTTGTAACAACAATATAGCTTTTATGCTTAAATTCAAATCAATGGTGGGGGGGTTGCTATTTGGATTAATTCCAAAATCTCCTAACTTTCTGAGTGTGTTTTTGCAAAGGTAAGTTCTTACAAGGAAATTATTTGATATAGATGAAACTTGTTAGCACCAATGTCATAAACTAAATTTTCTCAAACCACAATTAATTAATACTAGAACCAACTAAACAAAAATTATAGGACCATTTTTAATAATAGCAAACGTTACCTGACCTTAGTCTCTCATGTTCATTAAATAGAAAAGTAGAAACTAATATATGTCCATTTAGGCAAATGTAATCATCTATGAGGAATTAATAAAAATATATTAATTATTATAACACTTTAACATTTTGCCAATTTTGAGGGTCTATGCTGAATTGCATTTGTCACCAGTTCATGATAGGGGCTTATCACATCAAAAAAGATTTTTATAATTTACAGGCTCATGTACCAGATTCAGTCCATCTTGAAGACTCAATCATGAGAACTTTCCTCCTACCGTCCTAAGGATTTATCATCCTGTTTTTTTGAATCATTTTGCCAGACTAGATGCTAAAAAGAAAGCCTGACAGTATACAAATTTTATGTGCTTTCAATTATTCAGCTGTCTGTCATCTTATATGGAGTCTGGACAACACAGATCAGATGACATGCAAAAAGTATGAGCAAGTAAATCTACTCCCAGGATAGACAGAATCAAAAGGGGTGTTAAGAGCATACTACTTGATAACAGGAGAGCTATCCTAACTTATAATCTTAGGATATAGTGTTTTCAAATGGAGTAGTTGTACTGAGATCTTAGTAACAACTTCTAATTACATATGTACACCCACTGTATCTTCTGCAACAGTGGGTTTTGAAGCCTGAAGATATTTCTAGAAATCTTGCAAGTAATTAAATAACACTTAAAATTTATCTGAATCTACAGTAAAACCTATGGAATAGCAGGGCCTTGGTGCTGCCATTATTTTGGGGTAGGAAGAGTTCTTTTCCTCTTCTCAAAGTACTTACTTCGTGGCCCTCACACCTTTCTCATTCCTCTTTTATAAATTCAATGGCATCTGCAAGGTACAGCTGCCATAATTTATCAAGGCTCTATCCTAATCCATTTCTTGTTTTCACTCTATACTTACTCCCTAAGACTTTCATACACTCCCATGTCTTTATTTCCTACACACATCTCCCCAGAGCTTTAAATTCATATATTCTAATTACTTCAAGTCCTTCTTAAAGATCATAATTGTATCCCAAGTCCAATATTTCTAAAACTGGACCCAATTGAACCCATACACTCACTCCCAAAGAACTTTAATAAATACTGGATTTTTTTCCCCCTGAAATTCTCTTTCTTTCCATGTTTTCTAGTTAACTCTTGCACATTCTTTAACCTCATCAGTTTCTGTATCTTTCCAAAACCAAATTCTCTTAAACTTTCATAGAACTCTGAAACTCCCCTTCAGATGCTCTATAAAAGTTATAATTTAAATCAATATCCACACCACAACAAATGCAACATTTTTCTCTACCACTTGAGTGTCACTGCCAAGAGGACTGAAACTATGTCTATAATTGTTCATCACTGTATTGCCAGTGGCCAACATAGTGCAGGACCAGAAGGAGATACCAAAAAATATTCACTGAATAAATGAGAGTAGAAGAATGAATAGACAGAATTATTGTCGAAGTTCAACTAAAAGAAGAGCAAAAGCTTAATGTGAATATCATTTTAACTAAAAGGTATAATCAGTGTGAAAATCAGGTGTTCTATCAAAAACATGTTGATTTGGCTCATCATACCACCAGACAGCTCACAAAGTCTAAGGGAGAATTTAAATTAGCCACTTCTTCCTTAGGATGTGGAATAACTTAGAAATTAATAATTCTATCTGAATAGTGGCTTAGCTCTCATAAGAAACTAAACTTGATAATGTTATTTTGTTTTCAAGTTTCCAGTGATGATTTCTGATCTACAAATGTAAAGATGCTAATACAAAACATAATTTGTCTGATGAATTTGGAGATACAAATAAAATAGCTTTAGCTACAAAACAGTAATAATCCAATAATGATGAATGTCATATTTTTTTTAAGATTTTATTTAATTATTTGAGAGAGAGAGAGCATGAGAGAGAGCATGAGAGGAGAGAGGTCAGTGGGAGAAGCAGACTCCCTGCTGAGCAGGGAGCCCGATGTGGGACTCGATCCTGGGACTCCAGAATCATGACCTGAGCTGAAGGCAGTTGCCTAACCAACTGAGCCACCCAGGCGCCCCCCATGAATGTCATATTTTAATCAAGCAACACACACTTTTTGGGGTTTCTGCCTTTGAAAAAAAGACTAGATGTTGTAAGTATAATCAATTTACATTATGTCTTGAGCATAGTTCTCACAGAGACTAGAACTAATGGATCTGAACTTGTGGGAAATATCTTGAACATATAATAAACTTATTCTGAAAATAACTGAAATGGTAGTCCACGGCTCAATGATACTATAGTCCTCATTAATCCTGTCCATTATATTGCTCTAGCAAGACTTACAAAAATATTTATCTAAAGAGGTCACATATCCCAGTATTTCTGGAACAATTCTACTTTCAGATACTCAACTACTTATTATTTCACAACACCTGACTTTTCATTAAGAGAATATGCTCACCCCGTTTTTTGTACCATACAGAAAAATAAAACCAAAATAAAGAGAAGACCAAATGTGAGACCTGGAACCATAAAAATCCTAGAAAAGAGCAGTAATGTCTCTGATTTTAGCTGTAACAGTGTTTTCCATCTGTGTCTCCTGAGAAAAGTGAAACAAAAGCAAAAATAAACTATTGGGACTACATCAAAACAAAAGGCTTCTGAACAGTGAAGGAAACAATCAACAAAACTAAAAGGCAACCTATGGAATAGGAGGAGGTATTTGCAAATGGCATATTCAGTAAAGGGTTAGTCTCTAAAATATGTAAAGAACTTATAAAACTCAACACCCAAAAAAACAATCCAATTACAGAATGGGCAGAAGACATGAACAGACCTTTCTCCAAAGAAGACATCCAGAAGGCTAACAGACATATGAAAAGTTGGATAACATCACTTATCATAAGGGAAATCCAAACCAAAACTATAATGAGACATCACCTCACACCTGTCAGAACAGCTAAAATAAAAGACACAAGAAACAACAAGTGTTAGCGAGGATGTGGAGAAAAAGAAACCCTCTTGTATTGTTGGTGGGAATTCAAACTTGTACAAACGATATGGAGGTTTCTCAAAAAGTTAAAAATAGAAGGACCATGTGATCTAGAATTTCCACTACTCAGTATTTACTTAAAGAATATAAAAAACACTAATTCGAAAAGATGTTTACACCTGTGTGCTTACTGAAGCATTATTAAAATAGCCAAATTACAGAAGCAGCTTAAGTGTCCATCAATAAATGAATGGATAAAGAAGTAGTGGCATGCATGCACATTTGCATGTGTGCATGCACACACACACACACACACACACACACACACACACACACACACTGGAATATTATTCAGCCACAAAAATGAATGAAATCTCACCATTTGCAACAATATGCATCAACTTAGACAGTATAATGCTAAATGAAATAAGTCGGTGAGAGAAATACAAATACCATATGATTTCACTCGTATGTGAAATTTAAGAAACAAGAAATGAACAAAGGAAGAAAGAGAAAAACCAAAATCAGACTCTTAACTATAAAGAACAAGGTGATGGTTACCAGTGCAGAGGTGAATGGGAGGATGGGTGAAATAGGTGAAGGGAATTAAGAGTACACTTAACACAATGAGCAAGGAATACTGTACAGAATTGTTGAATTACTATACTGTATACCCAAAACTAATATAACACTGCATGTTAACCATACTAGAATTAACATTTTTTTAAAAGAGGATATGGTCATCTTACATGAAATAGTGTTAAAGAAATAATATAAAAAACTAATGCATGGAAAATAGGCTTTATAACTTTGGTATTTAGCAGAAGCAATAAAGATTAATTCATCCATTAATTAGAAGATGATTCAGTTTTAGGATACCTTTCAAATACCAGTATTTCACTTATGTATTACAATGTTAGGCATTCTGTGGAAAAATATTATATTTCCGGTGTCAGAAGCTTGTGGCTATTGGACGCATATGAATCTAATGGAGAGGCAAAACAAACAGAACAAGAATAAAATAAAAAACAGAAAATATTTGAATGTGCCTTTATTCCAATTTATTGACTATAGAAATGATGTTCTCTCTCCAAACTAAAAGTTTTAATATTTTCATAAGGACTTTCCTGTCATTTCTTGTGATTCCATGTAACTACTTTTTTTGCAAAATTCTTGAGAATGTTTGATCCATTTATAGCCTTTGTGGACAAGGGTAAAGGTAAGAAAATGTGGGGAAGATAGGTTACCCTTCTCTTTGAAATAAAATCAGTATCTAAGAGATTTTATGGACCCTTAGACATCTGGTGATGGCATGCATGGTAGTGATGATACCTCTAAAATGCCAAAGAATAAGGATCATGGGCAAGATCTATAACAAGGGGTTTCTTCTTGTCCTTTCATCATGGTTTGTTGCCATAACCAAAAGTTACTAAGGAGAAATATGTTAACATTTGTTCGGTAGCTTCTGTGTGCCTCCATCTATATCTCAGTCCAATGGAGCTAGAACAACTGGAATTGTATTTTAACTAAATCTATATTACAACATGCCACATCTCACCTTTTCTATCTTACTTTTAAGGTCATTATATGAAAATAACTAAAGCCTTCATATAACAAGACATTATATTTCTGAATTATTCATAAAAACAACAGAACAGGGAACTTTATGAAGTTAAAAGAAAAGGTCTCCTGAACTTCATTGTAACAATTATACAGACGAGAGTAGTGTAACAGTGAAAAATGAAATGGCTATGTAGGGATGCCTGGGTGGCTTAGTCAGTTAAGTCTCTGCCTTTGGCCCAGGTCATGATCCTGGGGTCCTCAGATCAAGTCCCACGTTGGCCTCCTTGCTGGGGGGAGGAAGGGGCCAGCTTCTCCTCTGCCTGCTTGTCCCTCTGCCTGCTGTTCCCCTGCTCATGCATGCTCTCTCTTTCTCTGACAAATAAATAAGTAAATAAAATCTTAAAAAAGAGAGAGAAATGACTATCTAGGTTTAATTTTTGTTTCAGTGTTGCAAGAGTCATTGTTTATGCACCTTACCCAGTGCTCCATGTAATATGTGCCCTCCTTAATACCCACCACCAGGCTTACCCAACCCCACTCTCCTCCCTCCAAAACCCTCAGTTTGTTTCTCAGAGGAGAAATGGCTATCTAGATAACAGTAGATTTGACTATTAGCAGTACCCTTGATTTTAGCAATAAAATGACTTATCATCTGTTTAAACCAAAAATATGAAAGAAAATGTTACCTGCTTAAACTAAAAGTATTGTTACACAGTATAGAACATGGGACTCTAAAACACATTATCGATGCCAGAGTTAGAAAGAACTTGTGAATAATTAGATGGGTGCTTTGAATCTTGCTTCCACCCTCACTGCATGTAAGATATTAGGTAACCTTATTTATGTTTTTCTTAAAATCATCTGTAAAATAAAGGCAATAATAATGCCTAATTGTGTTACTATGAAAACTAAATGAGATTTTTTTTTTAAAGACTTTATTTAGTTGACAGAGAGAGACACAGCAAGAGAGGGAACACAAGCAGGGGGAGAGGGAGAGGGAGAAGCAGGCTTCCCGCTGAGCTGGGAGCCTGATGTGGGGCTCCATCCCAGGACTCCAGGATCATGACCTGAGCCGAAGGCAGATGCTTAATGACTGAGCCACCCAGGCACCCCTAAATGAGATAATCTGACACACTGCCTAGCTCAATGGCTAGCATATAAAAACTCAAGAACTAGTTTCACTATTAACCTTAATATTACAGAGGATTCTGAGACAATAATGGATCCTGAATCTCCATTTAAAAGCACACAGAGCTACTAATGGTCAATCCAAAACCCATGGCCAACATTTACAATATATTAGGGTACAAACTACAGGCATAGGAAAAAATACAAGAAAACCTGAATGCCAAGGACTGCTGAAAGAGTGGAGGAAAACAATGAGACTTCGGTTTGACCTAGGAAAGGGAGAAACCAGAATAGCCTGTAGATTTTCAATGGAACTCACCCTAGGGTAATTCGAGAACAAAGAGCACAAGAGGTCCTTAATAAATTCTGCAGCTTCATGACCTAAGGGCTTCCATCCTTCCAGAATAGTAACAGCAAACATCTGGGAACCATCAAAATGCAAGAGAAGAGGGATAATAGATATGCAGAAAAGAGAAGACTTAGATTAAAAAAAAAAAAAAAGACTTATCTTAGACTTATCTAAAAGAAGGCTTTAGATAAAAAGAAGAGGAAAGAGTCAAAAGAACCTCAGAAAGGAAGTTGCCCTACCTTTGAACCCTTCACAAAACAACACAAAAACAACTGATGTATGAAAACTATATTGATTCATACATTGTAAATTTTCAGGAAAACTAATTTTAATTTAATAGGAAATTTATAGCAAAGTAGCAAGATCACATTGAATATGAAGCTACTAAAGGAAAAAAGACAATGTTGAATAGAATAACACCTATACCAAAAATGAGATAGCCAGAAAAAATGCCCATAAAACAAATTACAACTCAAACCTATTCCAAAATACACTAATGGCTTAAAGAAAACATTATAAAACATGAAATAACCAAATAAATCATCTTTAGAAAAACTCAGGCATGTTGAGACAGAATTCAGAAAGAATTCAAGATAAAAGTTTATTTCAGAAATAAAGACAAAAACAGGGGGCTGGAACAACAAAATCAAAAGCAAATTAAGTAAAAGTTGAAAAGGAGGGAAAGTATAAAAGTGAAATGAAATTAATAAAGAGATACAAATTTGGGGGAAAATGGCAAATACTGAAAACAGACAAAATGAAGTTCCAACACATAGGATAATAGGAATCCTTGAGGAATAAAACTAAATCCACCAAATAGAATGAATGCTATAAACTGTAATTTGAGGGGAAAAAAAATTACTGAAATTTAAAAAAAAAAATGAAACTACATATTGAAAAACATGCCATCTGCCTGTTAATTTGAATGCATGGCAATAAACGCTAAGACACATTCTAATAAAATTAGTAAACTTTAAACTTATAAAAATGCTTAAGAGTATCAGGCAAAAAAGAGCAAATGAAAAGAGATTACAAGACTTTTGACAGTGACTTTTTCTATGATACAAGAAAATGGTGCAACATTTTTAAGATACTCAAAAAAGGTGAATAAAGGATTTTATATCAAAACTCAACTTCTCAGAAATTTACTACAGAATGAGCTCCAGATAACCAGCATGACCAGAAATTCTTCTATGTAAAGACTGGTTGTGACCATTAAATATATAATTACTTTGGAGACAAAACTAAATGAGAGTTTAACTTTAGCAAGTACAATATATAGTGGCTATATGTTCTAACAATGTGGATATGGGAAAAGAATGTGCATAAAAATATAATATTTCTTTCATTTTATTGGTGGTTATATTAGTATAGTAAAATCAATATTATAATTCCAATGGTTGGTTTCTTCAACAGATAAATGAAATGGGAGAAAAAGAGGATGAAGGTGAAAACTAAATTTTTTTTAATTTTCATTTTTTTTTTAAAAATAAGCAAGACTATATATTAGTGTCTAGAGATGTACACTTCGATGATAAATAATACAAATATTATACAAACTATAGCTTTTTTAACTTCTGACTATGTCCAAAGAAATATATTATAATTAAAAAGAAAGTATTTAAACATATAAGAAAATACCATCTAGACATAAGCTTTTTCTTTCTTTTTCTCTTTAAGACTTCAAGTAACATTGGAAAATAACTATGTTTTCTTGCAACTGCTTGCCCTAGAACTGGTGTGTACCTTTCCTTTACTATAGGAAGGAGTTAGCATGAACCACAGGCTTTTGCTGCTACAGTGATCTTCACGTGGGACCTAAGGATTAAAAATTAAATAAATGCCAGTTTAACAGCTTAATGAGATGTTGCCTTGATGGGTTATTCCTTGAGTCACCAAGATCACAGTATTTTATTTGTATTAACTTATTTGGATTGATACCCTACAATTCTTTGGATGAATTCCACCTGTACATTTCATTTTCTATTATGTAGGGCTGACCTTCCAACTTAATTCTCAGAGTTGGGAGTTTTTCTTTTTTATGATATATTGTTCCTTCTATCTTTTTTAATAAACAGAAAGGTATGTAATTGCCAAAACATGTAATTGCCAATGTTTACCTTTTTAAGTATCTGAAACATTCCTGAATTTTCTGTGGGGCAAGCAACACATTTACTTGGTCACTAATTCCATTTCTCAGCTCATTACTTGCTTTAACTCTGACTTAACTTCCTTGAAAATCTTCTTTTTCTCTTCACAGAAAATAGCTACGTATAGTCTCATAATTCAGATGTTTTCAAACACTAAGCTCCTTTTTAATACTCATTATATTTCCAATTTTTGCCTCTAAAATGTTACATTATTCATTGAAAATGGTTTTAGAATAAATTTCTAAAATTGCTCTGAAGCCACAGTGCATGTATTTATATATATGTTATATAAATATAAATATATACATATACATACACATATATATGTGTGTGTATACATATATATATGCATGCTATATTGAGCACAGGAAAGCCATGAGTCTTTAAATTATTGGTATACTTGGTCATCAAAGATAGAAATGAATGTTGTGCTGCTCCACTCTGCCTCTCTAGCAAATAGATGTCTTTTCTTTGCAGAAGCCATTGTAGTCAAGCCCTGGAGAAAGGAGGGAAATTTCTGTTCTTCATTGTATTTCCAGTTTTTGTTTATAAAGTGGAATTTTGTTTATAAAGTTAAAAAGTTCAAAACTTCAAGCTTTAAACAGTGTGACCTCTCTCCCCACCCTAAGCCCTGACCATTGCCTTAAACTACTCTGACCTTCAATATGATGGATTAAGATATCTGCTCTGAAAGGGCAGCTGTGCTCCACCATGTAAGACTGATCCTCCAGGAATTTACAGTGAAAACTCATGCATCACAATTATTGTGTAACTTATATGAATTTATTATTCATCAAAACAAATCACACTTATACCTCTCAGCTGACCCTCATTATGTGGGGCATTCCTCATTTTAAAAAGCCATCTATCTTACCCTTACCCGAGTTGCCATCTGGTCAGTTTATTGATGGAGACTCTTATTTTTATAGTAATCCAATTGGCGCCTAAAAGAAGCCAGTTCTTTTACATGCCTTCAATTAAAATTAAAATTAGATAACACTCAGATGTGAGATTTTAAAACTGCTTTAGATCTCTGTAGATAGACAATGAAAAGCCAAATCTCAGCTGTAGGGAATATTTACATTGTCTCCATATGCATAACAAGAATATAGTAAAATAGAAGGATGAGTTTGGCTTTTGTTAACTTAAATTGTTCCCTTTCCCTATTAGAATTCAAGACCAAGTGTCATGTCACTTTGGAGAATGGAGGAAATTAATGTAATATTAACATAACCCAGTATCATGTTACTACCCACACAGGAGCCAATGTCAGACTCTACCAATGAGATTTGGTCACTATGCATAATAATATAATACATGTTGGCTAAATGAATAAGAGAGAGTTAATGGAACACAGCAATATTTTTTTGGGAAAAAGATTATACAGGCTTTTTGAGACTAAAGTTAACATGTTTGCGCATACTGTTATGTTTGATAAAATAATTTTATTTTTAGATCCTTGCCTGTTACAAATGAAAAATAAAAGGCACAGTAGGTGAATAATAGTGCATAGTAGTTGTAGTAGTTGGCTTTGGAATTCAACAGAACCTGAATAGAATATTAGCTATTATCATGTAAATCTAAATCTAAATCTGTTAGCTATTAACCTTAATCTCCCTAAGTCTCAATTTCTTCATCTATATTATGTACCTAATGTTTATCTGGTAAATTTCTGGCTAAATTTAGCCAGATGATATGACATTGAAATGATATTATACGTAAACGATATTACATTGAATATCATTGAAATGACTGAAATGATATTATATGTAAAGCTACTTAGTTTGTTGCCTGGAACATAGTAAACATGGGAAGGAAGATTTTTTAGTTGAAAAACCTGCTCACAGAACATTTGCTCATTGTTCAATAAAAGATTTTGGTGAGGAATCAGAAAAAGTGGGGACTTCAAGCTAAGAAAAAAAAAAGTGGATTCCTTTGTCCTAAAAGTTTTTTCAACTGTAGTAACTGCTTCATAATGGAAATAATCTCATATTCCAGGTAGCATATGCCATATTCTTCTGCAATATGTTCATAGTGATCACATTTTCCTTTATTGTTTAAGTTTCGATGATTACTTGAAGTGGAAGCTTCCAGTATGTGAACAGTGTGAAATACATATTTACGCGTGACTATATGCACTCACTATATGCACGAAGGTAAATGTGTTGTATTACGCAAAGATCAAGTGTGACATATTTTTCTTAGGAACATATTTACATTGCATAATAGACCTGGTATCTCTGCCCTCACATTTTTCTGCCTAAAACCTATAATTCTGTCATTGGGCATTTTCTTTCTTCCTTTTAAACGGACTTCACAAGCTTTCAGTGCATTGTTTTTCTTCCTTGTATTTGTTCTACTTGCATTCAAATATTTTAATTTCAACACATGAATTCACTCTGAATTCACTCTGAACTCACACTTTCTTAAAAGCATTGATAAAAGAGTCTACTCTTGACTTTTCCATTTGATTAACAGAAAATAATCATCTTTCTCTCTCATGTGGTTTGGTTAATTAACTGATATAGGCAGCACAAATAATTTCTACAGTAGTGTACTTATTGTTTTAAGAATTATGTGAAAATTAGTCTCTTACTACATGATTAGATTTTCAGATCTGGTAATGAACAAAAATAGTCTTTCTGTGCCATCTTTTAATGTGTTTTTAATCACCAGCTAAATAACAAAGAATTGTCTTTTAAAATAATTAAGACTACATATCGAGTCTCCATAGGATGTCAACAATAAAGGGGTTAATGAAGCATCCAATCATCATGGAAACAATCAAAAAATGTCTTGCTTTAAACAACCCAAAGCAATTTCTGCAATCTAAATGCATCTGTGCTGGAATAATTTCCATAGCATCAGAACATTTTTCATCCTGCAGAGATTACAAAACGAAAAAGAGGAAAGCTTACAAATGATGGCAACCTCCTATGTAAGTGGAGCCAAATATTTAAATGAAAAATCTGTCAAAAAAGCCAAGCTATTACAGTTTCACAAACCATGCTAACATCATGGCATGACCTCAGTCATGGCATCATTTAGAACCATGAAAGAATGCTACAATGAGAGATTTCCATTTACATATTATACATAGCTTCTCAGCATATGAATAAATTTTCCGTTATGTGTTAAAGCAACATATGCTTTTTTTCACTCTTTATACTCCAACATCAATTCAAGACTCAAATCAATAACAATTCATTGCATCTTTGTGAACACCTCACTCATAGCCATGATCGGAAATAGCATATATCTTAAATCAAATAAAATTAATGTGTATTTAAATGGTTTAATGATAGAAGCAGCAAGAATAAAAATCATGATAACATACAGACTTTTTTGTAGGTTTTCTTTAATATGTTCCATTCATCCACAAGATATAGTATAAAAGTATAGTACCTGGAAGCCGAGTTCAAGCACTTACCAGCTACTTATTGAACATATTATTTACCCAACTGTAAATAGCCTCAGAGAGATCAGGGATTGCAACAAACTTATTTGCTTTTTTATCCCTAATTTATTTACTAGCAAATTACATTAGCATAATTATGTTCAATGTGTACTGGTCACCTTTATGAATATATAAAGAATCTGTGATTTTTCAGTTTTCCTATTGTTAAACAGGAGCAATGATGCATATGTTATTGTGTGAATTAATGCAAGTGTTCGTGTTGCAAAGGTAAGAATAATAGACATATAATAGATGTTCATTAAATTGGAAACAGGTACCAAAAAGGCTTAAATGACCATATTACATGGTTCCTTAAGGGTATGTGTTCTGTACTATGGACAAGAAATGATATACTTGCCATGAATATTATCTTGAAGTATAAATTTACATTTGTATATTGCTACCATTTAAATAAAGATATAAGGTATCTAAATATAAACTTACAAACTTATTCTTTTGGCTTTTCTGGTGGTGTATACTGGAGACACTTAGACTCTTTATTTAATAATTTCTTAAAAGGCTTTTTTACACTCTCCACTTTATAGAAAATGTACTTTAGCTCTAGTCTCATTTATTTTCTTGCTATTTGAATAAGGATGGTATAATTTCCACTATTATCAGGAGAGAAGTACAGAACAATTAAATATGGAGATCGAAGCTGTTTCTATTTAATGTGACTATAATCAACACAGGAAACCAATTCACAGACCCAAATGATTGTTTTTTTCCTTATGAGTAAGTGAATTGTTTTGGCTAAGTATACTGTATAAATGCTCTACTTCATAGACTAGGTGCCAGTCAGTTTGCATTTATACTGGAAATGAAATCCAGATTTCTCACAAAAGCCATTTCCATAGAGCCAAGAATGAAATGAAGAGGGGCTGTTTCCTTGTAAATAGTTAGAGAAACAGAGTAATTGTTATAAAACTATTGTTAACAATGTAGGAAATGTGCAGTACACACAGCTTAGATACATGATATCATTTCAAAATTAGTTCAAATTATGTACTTTTTAACTGATAGTACTCTTAAGCTTTGGTAATACTCAGAATACATGGGGAGTGTTGGCATTTGGTAAAATGTACCAAACTGATTCATTTCAAAGACTATGTGAAAACCAAAGAATTATTACACGAATATATGGTTTTCATAAACTCATGACAAAAGATCTGGGTTCAGATTTGAATTTGGGGGAACATATTTTATGTTCCTGGCTTTTATATGAACATTTTCCCATATTTTAATGTTCCTAAAATCAAGATACACACTTCTAGTGCATCACTTCTTCCCTTAAACCAGTTATCAATTAAACAATTTCACAAGAGAAGAAATCAGGTAGATTGTGATTTTACAGGTATAAATTATGTACTAGTTATCAAATTTATATGCAATATAAATATTAATATGTATTTTACATATTACATTAATGTATGATATATACTATAAAAATATAGTTGCCTATACATAGAATATAATAATATACATTAAGATATGGGCTGTATATTGTATGTAACTTGTAAATTGGGTGAAAAATCATTTTTTCAGGAGACTTGAATGTCTACATACTTTGATGTGATAATAGTTTGATTAAAGAAACAGGTGATAATGAACTCTTGGGTTTAGACTTTCTATCACTACTTACATTCATATTCTCAGAGTTGGTATTCAACTTGTTAACATCAATAAATACTCATCAATAATGTCTGAAGAGTTTATTTATCTTTCAGGTCATTCTCTTTATATGTTTTCTTTTAACATGTGATTTTTTAAATTAAATTATTTTTAAGCTCACTACAAATATAAAATGGAATCATTAATAATAAAACAAGCTATGAAATAAAAGCTTAAAATACAGCTTCAATGATTCACATTTCATAAGGCTTAAGAAGAATTAAAGTAATTGTTATGAATAGAATTTAGGATTAAAATATTACTTCCTTACATCCCATTACCTTGATTTAAACCACTTTAATCATTTCCCAATACATCCTGAAGAATATGTTGCATTATATTTTCATATTTTCAACATATTTAAATGCTTAAATATATCTGACATTTTTTAGTCTTTCCAGGGCTTAGACTTCAGTTAAACCAACACAAAAATAATTCACTTCATATATCTATAGTTTGTTAAGTTATAAGGTCTGAAGATAATTCACTGCAGAGTTAACTGTAGGTGTTCAGTATTAATGGAGTAATACCTAACGTTACAGGTATTCCACCCAAGACTCTTTTAACAATTTCTCTTTTAATGAATTACTGAAGAATCCCAATAAATAATTATAATGTTTGCAGGCTCTAATCAGTAATTAGAGCATATATAAGACTTAATGGTGGTTATTATATGGAATTGTGAATATGCTATAATTACCAGAGATTTGTGAACAATTTTAGAAAATTCTCTTAGTTTGTGCATGTTCTATAATATAGAAGTATTTTATGCATAATATATTCCATACCCATATATATATACACATTTATATTTCTGATTTACAAACAAAAAGGTCTAAAAAAGAAATATTGCCTAAATGTTTTCATTAAATAATTAACAAATAGAAAGCATTTAATTTTAAGTAATTAAATCACTGTTTCATTATAGCCATGTTTAAATCTTTATAAAACCAGTGTACATACACCCTCCACTCAAAATTCAATAATGAAATTTTGAATTATTGACTAGATTGTTGCCAGCTATAGGATGAATTCATCCTTAGTACAAAAAAGTAAAGTATGACTGAGGAAGCTTTTAAAATCTAAAATTATCATAAAATATTTAATACTAATGAAGATATATTACACCATATGAAAGAGCACAAAAGTTAGAAATATAAGCTCTGATAATCATCTGCCATTGGACTTCAGACAATTTATCTACTCTTCAGTTTTTTTATCTGTAGAATCATGTTAATAACTGACTCTATTTCAGAAGACAGTTCTGAAAACTTGTTAGAATACTGCTAAGTACATTGTAAGTGACTAATAAATGCTAGCCACTGTTCTTATTTTTATAATCTATCCATCATTGCTAAATTGTAACACTCCTATTACTAACATTTCTTATCTCTGCCCAATGAATATGATGATGATGATGGTGATGGATGGTAATATCACATATTCTAGTATTCTGATTTGTTTTTGTAAGAACCAATAGATAAGATTTATTTGTATTTAATATCAGAAATATTAATTGGGCAATGTACATTTAATTACATTTCTATTTTTTCTGTTCATTATCTGGTTGCCTAACACACACACACACACACACACACACACACACACAAATGACTAAAAACAAATAGCAGGGGGTGCCTGGGTGGATCAGTGGGTTAAAGCCTCTACCTTTGGCCCAGGTCATGATCCCAGGGTCCTGGGATCAAACCCTACATTGGGCTCTCTGCTCGGTGAAAGCCTGCTTCCTCCTCTCTCTCTGGCTGCTTCTCTACCTGCTTGTGATCTCTGTCTGTCAAATAAATAAATAAAATCTTTTTTAAAAATGCATAGATATTACTGGGGTGCCTGGGTGGCTCAGTGGGTTAAGCCTCTGCTTTCAACTCAGTTCATGATCTCAGGGTCCTGGGATTGAGCCCCACATTGGACTCTCTGCTCAGCAGGGAGCCTGCTTCCTCCTCTCTATCTCTCTGCCTGCCTCTCTGCCTACTTGTGATCTCTTTCTCTCTGTCAAATAAATAAATAAAATCTTTAAAAAAAAATAGCAGAAAGAAATGAAGATTTGCAGAAGTCCTGCATCATGAAGTAAATAGATAGAGGAATTGAGTTATTTCTGGAACAGTAGTCCAAGATTGCAATGTAGTAAGAGTCTGCACTTATCTCCTCCCACAAACATGCCAAATCTATAGCTACATATGGAATAATTCACTCTGATAAAAACCCTGAAAATAAGTTGAACAGCTCCTTCCAACAAACAATAAAAGAGCCACCTGGAGACAGGTAGAACAGACAGAGACATGGTCTCACCAAAACTACATCCACCAAAACTACATCCTCAGTGTGAAAATGTGCAATTGAGAGGGGCCTCACAATTCTGAGACTTCCCCATTAGGAATAAGGAGTTCATGCCCCACATAGTTACTTCAAATCCTGGGACTGGCAATGGGGAAATGAGGCCCCAAAATGTCCAGCTTTGAAAACCAATGGGGCTCACATCCAGGAAACCCAAAGAATTGCAGACAATTGAGATACTTTTCTTAAACAGGTCCTAGTTGTTTAAGAGCCACTCACCTCAGGGGCCAGCACAAAAACAGCAGTTTGAAAGGCACCCAGGCCACAATATATGAAGAAAATTCATTTGCTAATCTTAAAACCTCTGTCTGAGGAGCAGGGGTCTACTGGGACTCTTTCCCGGGACTGAGGCATGGGCAGGCAACATTTTGATACTCTCTCTCTACTTTCATAGTGCCAGTGGGTGTCCCCCAGCCCTGCATTATCCCTCAGCTCCATAAAAGTTGGTGGGTATGCCATGGCTCTGCCCTCTCCCACAGCCCTACTAAAGCCAGTGGATGTACCCAGTCTACACAGAGGATGCTCCTTGAACACCTGCAGTGGACAGAAGGGCTTTTGTTCTGGAGTCCCACAGGACTATAACAACTGGAGAGAGAGTTCTTGGCAGCCTACCCACCCCAGGACACTACAGACAGCAGACTGAAACACACCTGGTCTTTTCATTAAAAAAAAAAAAAAAAGGACTATTTACTTGTCTTGGAGCTCTTCTGGTAAATGGTCAGGCTTCAGGTTTGCCTCAGATGTAGAGACTTTGGAGTTGTTCTCAGGTAACACAGGCTAGGGATACCAACTCTGTGCTTTCCTTTGGCTGTGCTATAGCTCTTGGTACCTCACAGAAAGAAGTTTATACACTTGTCTGAAGCCCTGATTTTTCTGTCACCCAGGGGATGACTCCAGATATCCAGGTCTGGAGGCCATCAAAGTTTAAGACTGTCACACAGGACTGTATATATTTGATTACTTTAAAAGCTGCTGCCTCAGGGTCTGGCTTACAATCAACCTGAAACTAGGTGCTGAGATCCCTTGCTTTGGAATATTGACAAAACTTGGCCTACCTGAACAATTGGGACCTAAAAAGAAAAATCAGGATGCTTTGACAATCACAAAGGTTCGAGACACAACTAAGTATAGGGCAAGGTTGAATGATAAGGTTTATCTCCTTATCACAGATCACTTCTTCAAGATGGGGAAAGGTAGCTCTTTTGCCTAATACACAGAAACACACACAGAGAGACAAGCACGATGAGAAAACAGAGGAATATGTTCCAAATGAAAGAACAAGATAAAACCTCAGAATAAAACCTTAATAAGACAGAAAGTAACTTACCTGATAAAAAGTTCAAAGTAATGGCCACAAAGATGATCACCAAACTTGGGGGGAAAAAATAGATGAACACAGTAAGAACCTAAAAAAAGAGAAAACACCAAAAGTACCAAACAGAAGTCATGGAGCTGAATAATATAAAAATGAACTTAAAAATTACACAGGAGGATTTAACAGTGGAACAGATGAAACAAAAGGAAGAATCAGTGATCTAGAAGAGGGGAGTGGGGCTCACACAGAAAAGAAAAAAAAAATATTAAAGTGAAGCTAGCTTAAGGGACCTATAGGGCAACAACAAAAGGAATAACATTCTCTTATTCATTTTAGAGGTACAACAAGGAGAAGAGAAAAAGAAAGGGAAAGAAAAATATTTAAAGTAATAATGACTGAAAGTGTCCCTACATTGGAGAAGGAAACAGAAATCCAAATCCGAGAGGCCCAAAAAATTCCAAATAAATTCCATACCAAGAAATGCAATCATTAAAATGTCAAAACTTAAAATAAAGAGAAAATCTTTGCATACAAGTGAATGCCCCCATAAGACTGTCAGCAGATTTTTTAGCAGAAACTTTGCAGGCTGGAAGAAAGTGGCACAATATAGATAGAGGACTAAAGGGGAAAAAAAAAAACCTTCCAACAAAGAATACTTTTCCATGGAAAGATTATCATTCAGAATTGTAGGAAAGATAAAGAGTTTTCCAGACAAGCAAAAGCTAAAGAAATTCACCAACAGTAAACCAGGTTTACAAGAAATGTCAAAGGCACTTTTTTAAGCTGAAAAGAAAGGACCTTAATTAGTAATAAGAAAACGTATGAAAGTATAAATCTTCTTTGTAAATATAAACATATAGTAAAGGTAGTAGATTAATCATTATAAAGCTAGTATGAAAGTTAAAAAGACAAACATAGTAAAAATAACTATAACTACAATAATTGGTGAGACAGGAATCCATCAAAATCCTATAGAAGAACACAAGCAGTAACTTCTTTGAGCTTGGCTGCAACAACTTCTTACCAGACACGTCTCCAAAGGCAAGAGAAACAAAAGCAAAAATGAACTACTTGGACTTCATCAAGATAAAAAGCTTTTGCACAGCAAAGGAAACAGTCACAAAATTAAAAGGTAGCCTATGTAATGGTAGAAGATATTTGCAAATGACATATCAGATAAAGGACTGGCATTCAAGATTTATAAAGAACTTACCAAACTCAACACCCAAAAAACAAGTAATCCAGTCAAGAAATGGGCAGAAGACATGAAAAGACATTTCTCCAAAGAAGATATCCAAATGGCCAACAGACACATGGAAAAAATGCTCAATATTACTCATCATCAGGGAAATACAAATCTAAACCACAGTGAGATACCACTTCACACTAGTCAGAATGGCTAAAATTAACAACACAAGAAACAATAGATGTTGGCGAGGATGTGGAGAAAGGGGAGCCCTTTTACACTGTGGTGGGCATGCAAGCTGGTACAGCCACTCTGAAAAAGAGTATGGAGGTTCCTCAAGAAGTTAAAAATAAAGCTACCGTATGGCCCAGCAATTGCACTACTAGATATTTACCCCAAAGATACAAAGGTAGTGATTTGAAGGAGCACCTGCACCCCAATATTTATAGCAGCAATGTCCACAATACCCAACCTATGGAAAGAGCTAAGATGTCCATTGACAGATGAAAGGATAAAGAAGATGTCATACACACACACACACACAATCAGAGAAAGACAATTATCATATGGTTTCACTCATATGTGTAATATAAGAAACAATGCAGAGGATCATGGTGGAAGGGAGGGGAAATATAATGGGAAGAAATCAGAGAGGGAGAAAAACCATGAGACTCTTAGCTATAAGAAACAAACTGAGGGTTGCTGGAGGGGAGGGAGGAAAAGGGATGGGGTAACTGGGTGATGAACATTAAGAAGGGCATATGATGTGATAAGCACTGGGTGTTATATGCAACTGATGAAATCTACATCTGAAACTAATGATGTACTATATGTTGGCTAATTGAATTTAAAAAGGCAAACATAGTAAAAAATAACTATAAGGACAATAATTGGTTAAAGGATACAGAAAATCAAATGATGTCAAATGTGACATCAAAAACATAAGAAGTTGGGGGAAAGTAAAAATGCAGAGTTTTAGAATACATTCGCATTTAAGATATCAATTTAAAATAGACTGCTTTATATATAAGCCCTTATATGTAAGTGTCATGGTAACCACAAACCAAAAACCTATAATATATACACAAAAGGTAGTAAGAAATATCAAGAAAGTCATCAAACCACAAAGCAAGAGAGCAAGAGAAGAAGAAAGGAACAGAGAGACCTACAAAACAGCCAGGGAACAATTAACAAATTATATATAAGTACATATCTATCAATAACTACTATAAATGTAAATGGACTAAATTCTCCAGTCAAAAGATATAAAGTGGCTGAGTGGATTAAAAAAACAGAAAGAAAGAAAAGGAAAGGTAAGGTAAGAAAAGGAAGGAAGGAAGGAAGGATGGAAGGAAGGAAGGAAGGAAGGAAGGAAAGAAGAAAGGAAAGGAAAGGAAAGGAAAGGAAAGGAAAGGAAAGGAAAGAAAAAGAAAAAGAAAAAGAAAACCAAGACACATCTACATGCCTACAAGATTTTCACTTTGGAAGCACAGCCACACACAGACCAAAAGTGAAAGGAGAGAAAGACATTCCACACAAATTAACACCAAAAGGAAGCTGGGGTATTTATACTCTTATTGGACAAAATAAACTATAAAACAAGACTATAATAAAAGATAAAAGGCATTACATAATGACAAAAAGGTCAATCCAACAAGAAGGTATAACATCTACAAATGTTTATGTACCCAATCATCTGAAAAGATGCTCAACATTACTATCATCAGGAAAACTACAAAGAGGTATCACCTCACACCTATAAGAATGGCTAGTATCAAAAAGACAAGTGATAACAAGCATGGTGAGGATGTAAAGAAAGAGAACCCTCATGTACTGTTTGTGGGAATGTAAATTGATGCAGCCACTGGGGAATACAATATGAAAGTTCCTCAAAAAATTAAAAATATAACACCATATGATTAAGCAATTCCACTTTTGGGTCTTTATCCAAAGGAAACAAAAACACTAATTTGAAAAGTTATATGTACCCCTATGTTTACTGCAGCATTATTCACAATAGCCAAGATATGGAAACAACCTAAGTACCAATCAATAGGTGAATGGATGAAGACGCAGTGTGTGTAATTATAAATTATAATTATAATATATATGTATATATACATATATATGTATACTTGGGTTATATGTATAATAGATAAGTTATATATATATATATATATATATATATATATATATAATGGAATACTATTTAACCATAAAAATATAAAATCTTGTCTTTTTGACAGCTTGGATGACCTTTAAGTTACTATGCTTAGTGAAATAAGTCAGACAGAAAAAGACAAAATCTGTATGTTCTCACTTATATGCGGAATCTAAAACACAAAACAAATGAACAAACAAAACAAAATAAAACTCATGGATACAGAGTACAAAGTGGTGGCTGCCAGCACAGGGAAGAGGTAAGGGGTTCAGTGAAATGGGTGAAGGGGATCAAGAAATATAGACTTCCAGTTGTGAAATGAATAGGTCATTGGGATGTGGTATGAAGCAAGGTAATGACAGTCAATGGTAATATAATGCATATTTGAAGTTTGCTGGGAAAATGGACGTTGAAAGTTCTCATCACAAAATGAAGAAGTTTTTGCAACTTTTTATGGTTACAGATGGGGACTATATTTACTGTGGTTATCATTCTCAGTATGTGTAAGTATTAAATCATTACATTGTCCATCTTTAATATAATGTTGTATGTCAATTATATCTCATAAATAAAAAATTATTTATATTTATCTAGAATATTTTCTATTATGGTATCTGACATAAAAGATCAGACACTGGGAGATTTATAAGCCATTATTGCTTTTTTCAAATACCTATTGAATTCAGTTCTTGACTTTTAAATTTTCCATCACTTGAAGAGTTTTATATCTGGCAAAAATAAAATTTGACATGTTACTAAACAGTAACTTAAATCATCTTTTCTATTTTTAAAGTAAGTACTTAATTGAACAAAATAGTAAAGTAATTAAGGAATAGCCACATAAGAACCCTTGTTTTTGAATAAAACTAATAAAGTCTGGGTCCAACTAGTAACCTTACTTTCTAAGTGTATAACAGTGGTCCATTTCTTATAATAATATGGCTCATGAGTATTCAAAAGACTTCAAAATGTGGAGCCAAAAGCATGTGTTGTAGAATGGTCCTTTCATGCCTTTGATGTACAAAGTAAATCAGCCTGAAATCAACAGAGAATTGACATGACAGAGGTTGGACAAATCTCAGCATGATCAAAGTATTCCAAGCCAATGATATTTGAAAGGAAATTAAAGCTCTCTACCGAGATTCAGCCGTCTTCTAAACAGAATAAATGCAAGAATGCTAAGACGGATGGATACGTTAAGCACAGATAGCACTCCTCCAAACCATCCCAATGGTACTTCATTTATTAAAGCAGTGCGAACCATGTCAATTTACATACTATGAAACTGTATGAGGAAAGCTTTTATTGCTATTTTTTGGTCCTCACAATATAGTTCAAAATGAGAAGTTACTCATGAAAAATACTGTTTGATTTATTTGTCCTATTGTAGATAAGTGATCATTATGCAGTTTAAAGGACAAAGTTATTGAAAATTGATCTTGTATTTCTACTGATGCAAAAAGTCTGATAACAAATTAATGTAACTCTCTAATAAGAACTGCTATAATGAAATTTAATGCCTTAACATGTTTTAATGATTCCTGTGGAAGGTATTACTTATTTGGGAGGATAAATGACATACTAAAATATATTGTTATCCCTGACATGACCAAAGGTTAAAAGGACAGACTGTAAATTCAAACTGGCATTTGCTTTGCAAAGCACATCTTCAAGTACTCTCTAATATTCTGAAATATCATTCATTCTAAGAGAAACTAACCACTGAAATATTCTTAGCATAGAACCATGTTGATTATTTTGAGATACTTAATGGTACAAGTAGTATTCTATAAAACGGCTCTGAAAACTAATTGATTTTACAGATCTAAGAATAATTATATAAGAAGCTTGTTCTAATTTAGTTTTGCACATGATCAGTCACCAAAGGCAAGTACATTTTGTCTAGAATATATATATATAAGAACTCTGTTTTGATATACTTAAGTAATTCTGTGCCCCTTGGAGAAGAGTTAAACATTTACATGGCTTTATATTGTTCATTGTTCTTTTAGTATTTAGTATTTTAGTTCATTGTTTCTTTTAGTAAATATATTGTTCAGGATTCACTATGAAAAACATAATAAAATGAATGATATAAGGTCCATACCTCAAAGAGCTTGTATTTGGGTAAGAAAGATGGGCTATATGGGCCTATAATCAGAAACCATGGTATGGTGTGACAGAGGACTACAGAATTATCTGGCTTGAATATATTCACATACAAGTGAATATCAAAAAATCTTATGTTCTCACATATATATATACATATTCATCTATTGTATTAAAATATATTCTTTTATTAAATATATTCTTTTATTAAAAGTATAAAGCATAAAAGGAAAACAAATAGTATCAGTACCAAAAGTATATAAAGTCCTCCCATTACCAAGTACTTCTACTATAAAACACTGCAATTGATAAAGTCACACATGATCTACCCCCCCAAAAAACACATACGTGGTTTTGAAGCATGGTAAAAAATAATAATAATAATAATAATAACCTATAGACTTATGTGTCTTTCAACTGTCTTCCAAATTTTTTTCAAATATTTTAACAGATACTGTGCTTACAATAAATATTCTAACTTTTTTGTAACAGACAGAAACATATGACATCTATAGTTCTGTATCTGTCAGACTTGACTTTTCTTCTTGGTAAAGATATTTGTCAGAGCTTTATCTATATATATCCTAATGTGTGATTGGTTTTTCTAAAGGCTTGTCAGACAAAAATGTAGAAAGTTCACCAACTCGACATATCATATACCATAAATTATTTTTGTTATATTTTTTACATTTCCTATCCTTTCATCTTTATTTTAAAAATCTCGCCATGGTATTTTTTAGTTAAACTCAAGAATATAATATTTACAGGAAGAAAATCCTCCTTTGATAGGAGGCAAATAAATCTAGATAAATCCTTCACGCTAGGCTCAATTTCCTCTTGAGTACAGTGGAGGTAATCAAGTGGTATTAGCACCTCTATACTATTCACTCTTAATGATAGCCAATCATTTCAATGTTATATTTTTGTCCCTCTGCTAAATATACTTAGAAAACTCAGCCTCTTTGGGCCATGGGAATTTCTTGACTATTTGCCATATTAAATTCTTTGTTTCATCTGGAAAAGGATGAACTAGATAAATTATCTCTAGAAGAACACAGTACTATAAGATTTTAACCATTTTATTTCTGAGAGATTATTTTAATACTTACATCATAACAAGATAAGAGAAGGAAAGTACAATATTATACATTTCACTCTAGGTCATGGAAAATGTTTCATGAATGTTACATGTAGTGTATTTATTTAAAAATAAGGAAAAGATCCCTAAAGAGGAAACATTTTATATAGATAGCATTTTGTTAACTATCTTGGGCATACAGAAGTTGTCAGGTGACCTTTCCAAAGGAACCAGTATACAGATTGTGCCCACAGAGCTTGACAGTTGAAATACTTCACTGTTGATGTCATATCTCAAATGAAAGTGGCAGGTGGTAGTAAAACGAAATCAGTATCATTTGGACTTTCACATATTTTTATTAACAAATGTGGGATAGTGCGTATGAAGAGTTATATTTTTTCTTTTTTCCCCGTGTTCTTTTTTTTTTTTAATTCAACTTAGCTCACATGAAGTATAATATCAGTTTGAGTGGTGGAATTCAGAGATTAATCAGTTGCATATATCACCCAGTGCTCTTTATATCAAGTGCCCTCCTTAATGCCCATCACCCAATTACACCATTCTCCTGCCCACCTCCTCTCCAGCAATCCTTAGTTTGTTCCCTATATTTAAGTGTTTCTTATGGTTTGCCTCCCTGTCTTTATCTTATTTTTCTTCCCTTACCCTATGTTCATCTGTTTTGTTTCTTGAATTCCACGTACAAATGAAATCATATGGTATTTGTCTTTGATTTATTTCACTTAGCATAATACAGTCTATTTATAATAGTATTAGATCTGATGATTCTAAAAATTAAAATATTGATATTCACACCAAAATTAATATTTATTTATCTATTTGTTTATCTGTTGAAATAATAGCTCCTTGAATTTTACATGAATCATAGCTACAAACTTATAAAATATGTATATATACATATATATACACACACAGGTCTTTATTAAACAGCTTACCAATTTCCATCACCAATCAAAAAGTTTTATTAAGGAGCCAAAAATTACATAATGTCATATCGTGCTAAACATTTTTTCTATTAACTCATTCTAGAAGATATAAAGATATTCAGGATGTAAAAATAAAGGATGTGTAGAAAACATTACTGCTTGAAACAGATTCTCTGGAGTTGGCGATTTTTAATAAATAAACATTAGTTAAGGAACATTGTTGTTTATAATCAGCCAATTTAAACTCTTTCAAAGTCATCATTCATAATTTTGTGACTATGGAATAATCCAGCTGGTTATAATTACATAATAAACAATATAAAAGGTACATCTAACTATTGGGGTAGATCATAATTTAGCAATTAGATCAGTCACCAAATAATTGTGATTAAAACTGCTGAAAATGTTAACAAAAATGCCTATAAACATATACATGATGTCACCCTTGGATTTAAACATGTTCATATCTGATTCCAAGAGATGAATTTGATGTCCTTTAAATATTCATCTACTGGCTATAAACATATGATCTCTTATCCAATTTGAAATAGTAGCACTCTTTCTGGTAGCTTTAGGTTTTTGCCTTTCAGCATTTATTCTTAATCAACCTCACCTTTTGCTTTTAAAGAGTTGTCCCTATCATCGGAGGTAGGTATTTCAGGTCTTACTGTGTGTACTTCTGCATAATATAAATTCACACAGAATGCTAAAAATAAACACCTGTACTTTTAAATGAACAATTTATACCGCTTTACAAAAATATTCTGAAATGATTTTATCAACTTTAATTTTAATGATTTTTAGGCAACTCAGTAATTTGAGTCAAATCAAAAATCATTGCCACTCCTGACTAAGCTGTAAAATTCTTAAAGCAGGACCTATAACTGTTGCCTCAGTGGCAGAGTGCTCCAGACATCAAGTGGTCCATAAATGCTGCTGGCTAGGGCACACTGCAAGGCAACATTACTATGTACATTTGGGCTGTGTCCTCTACGTAAGTATGTTATTAGTCTGTTCGTAGGAGAGTTCCAGCATTATTTAACTTCTCCGATCAATGCACCTTTTTCAAATGTTAAGTGCCTTCTTCAGAATAAAATACCAATTTTATTCTGGTTTATCACACTGTTCCTACGAGGAAATGTGTTTCAGGATTCATCTTGGAATATCTGCAATCCATTTCTCCACTCGGCACACTCTCACCTTGATTACCATTTGGGTAGAAGGAATCTGAATTTAGTGCTCCCTTTAATTCTGGCATGAAGGGCTCTATTTAAAAGGACAGCCGCTGAATTAAGTTAAGTTACAGTTAGGAGATGGAGAGACATGATGGGGAAAGGAACAAAACTCAAAGACCAGAAACAGAAATCAATAAGGAAACTGAGTTTTAGGTACTAACCATATCAATTACAATGTATAATGTGTAGAAAAGACACCTAAATATACACACAGGAATGAAAGACATTCTCGTAAAAAGATTTTATAATTTGCTTCTCTAACGTCATGTTTCTATTTTTTTTTTAAGATTTATTTATTTTAGGGGCGCCTGGGTGGCTCAGTGGGTTAAAGCCTCTGCCTTCAGCTCAGGTCATGATCCCAGGGTCCTGGGATCGAGCCCCACATCAGGCTCTCTGGGCAGTGGGGAGCCTGCTTCCCCTTCTCTCTCTCTCTGCCTGCCTCTCTGTCTACTTGTGATCTCTGTCTGTCAAATGAATAAATAAAATCTTTAAAAAAAAAGATTTATTTATTTTAGAGAAAGGGTATGAGCAGAAGGGTCAGAGGGAGAGAGAATCTTAAATACACTCCACACTGAGTGTGGAGCCTGATGAAGGGCTTGATCTCAGGACCCTGAGATTACAATCTGAGCCAAAATCAAGAGTCAGAAGCTAAACCAACTGTGCCAACCAGATGTCCTATGCCCCTAATTTTTAAAGATATGTCTTAATAGTTTTCTTTTACATTTATGTTGGACAACTACATTAGCCTTTATAACTGTAGCTTCATGATTTTAATTTTATCACCAATTTCATAAATCTTAATATACATGATCCTTAATATATGATAATATGTGGAATCACAGTACAAATATCTGGAAACAATAAGTAAACACTATGTAATTTTTTAAAATAAGACAAAATATTATAAATTAAATGCTATACTTAGAAGCAACTAACAGGAGGAATCTTACATGGAAAAAAAAAGGGAGAAAAGATTAAAACAACAACCCTGGAAGTTGAATAACATAGAGCAGAGAACTAGGCTCTGGTTTCAAATACAATTGGGTTAAAATTCTGGCTGTTCTATTTCCTCATTTCATGGCCTTTCACAAGCAACTTTCAAATATTCTGATGTTCAAATATAAATATAAAATATACCTACCTCACAGATTTCATAGAATTCTATATTTTAAAAAGTAGCATCCTGCTTCATATATAATTTCAATAAATGTTAGCTGTAATTATAATGAATATTTAGAATCTGGGAAGTGATATTTGCATTTAACCATTTAGGTTGATATTTGAAGCATGTAACAAAAAGTTTAGTTTCACCCCCTTCTCTTGGCCTCAAGACAATCCTCCCTTATAGAATTTCTTTTCTCTGAAGACTTGCTACATTTGAAATGTTATTTTTTATTAATTTCCCCAGAAACTACCAGTTATTATATAGGAACAAACTTTAGCTGATTGTTGCCTGGCCACATTTCAAATGTGGTTCCAAATGGAAAGAATGTGCTCTCATTCTTTGAAGTTTACATTTTCATATGTATAATGCACTTATCACAGAGAAGTTAAAACAGACCAAGAAACAACTCTGGCACTGAGCCATCAGCATTTGAATATGCACATCCCATGAAATTAAGCATTGGTGAACTAACAATGGAGTAGAAAATTTCTGGGCATCTGCCCAGCCCAATTACAACTTTTAGGAAATTTTTGCTCCTCCCACTTTCCTCTACACATTTGGACTACACATTTGGAGCTCACTTCCTTGGTCAAAACCAATTGAGCAGAGCAGATACCTCACCCATGGTGAACTAGTCAATTTTTTTTTTTTTTTAGATTTTATTTATTTATTTGACAGACAGAGATCACAAACAGAGAGGCAGGCAGGCATAGGTGAGAGGCGGGGGGTGGGGGGGATGGGGGAAGCAGGCTCCCTGCTGAGCAGAGAGCCGGACATGGTCGTGGGGCTTGATCCCAGGACCCTGAGATCATGACTGGAGCCAAAGGCAGAGGCTTTAACCCACTGAGCAACCCAGGCACCCACAAACTTGTTTTAAAGATTTTACTTACGTATTTGAGAGAGAGTGAGTGTACATGAGCAAGGAAGAGGGGCAGAGGGATAGAGAGAAGAAAGGAGCCCGCAATAGGGCTTGATCCCAGGGCCCTGCCCTGAACCAAAGGCAGACACTTAACTGACTGAGCCACCCAACTTTTTAAAGATATTTTTGAGTTGAATCCCTGAGGGCTCAAGTCAGTTGGCTGATGGTATTAACAACAAAAAGATTCCTGCTCTTGACAAATTCATGTGAGAAAAACAAAAATCAAAAATCAGATTAAAACAAAACAAATCAACAATAAAAACAAGGGAAAACCACTCTAGTGAGGGAAAAATACAAAAACAGAAATGAAATTCACAGACAGAGAACAAACCACAGATTTGAAAGTTACTAATGACTTTCCAATTTTCCATTGCAATCTTTCTAAGTCTAAACTATATTTACATTGAGGTACAGTGAAATGTTCCTGTATCTATAAAACAAATTACTTTTATTAACATTAAACAATTGAGTCATGTCAAATCCATCCTTTCTCACAACTGCCATCAAATTTTTATGTAATTCTAGTGCCTTTTCAATAGTATGTTTTTGTTACTAGAAGTTAAATGCACAAAATAAACAAAAAGAATGTGTGGTCTGAAGATTGCTCATGGGGCCAAGGTCTATGAAGCACGTCTTATACAACTTAAATTTGTTTTAATGGTAAAATTTTTGATAAGCTTCCTATTCTAAGCCAGTTTTTAACTATGAAAGCTTTCAAAGTAATGTATATGGAGACATATACTATTATATGACCAGAAATACTTAGGTAAATTTCTGAATGACATATATGAGAGTTTAAAAATATGTGTTAAAAATTGGCAGACTTTATTAATTTCTACTCTCTAAGAAGTAAACAACTTTACGGGATTGTTTATAATTTTGTATAATTAAAACATCTGTAATTGAGTTGTTCTGTAAAAACAGATCACAACAGATTTTTGACATATTTCTTTTTTTTTTTAAGATTTTATTTATTTAACAGACAGAGAGCACAAGTAGGCAGAGAGGAAGGTAGAGAGAGAGGGGGAAGCAGGCTCCCCGCTGAGCAGAGAGCCCGATGCGGGGCTCGATCCCAGGACCCTGAGATCATGACCTGAGCCGAAGGCAGAGGCTTTAATACACTGAGCCACCCAGGCGCCCCTTGACTTAAATTTCTAAAAAAAAATGGTCAGCAATTTTTTTCCATGACATTTGGGTTCTGTTTTGTTGTTGTTGTTGTTGTTGTTTTTAAGATTTTATTTATTTGACAGAGAGAGAGAGAGAGAGAGATAGAATACAAACAGGGGGAGTTGAAGAGGGAGAAGCAGGCTTCCTGCAGAGAAGGAAGCCAATGAGGGCTCAATCCCAGGACCCTGGGATCATGACTTGAGCCAAAGGCAGACACTTAACAACTAAGGCACCTAGGCGCCCCATGGGTTCTGTTTTAAAAAGAAATTTAAAGCAAAAGATTTCCTGATGTTTGGAATCACCTCTGCTTTTATTTGTTGTTGTTAACTGTACTCCTAAAATAAAGATCTCTCTGCTTAAGCCAGCTCATGTTGCATATCAGCCCAGTGGTTCACATATATGTGCCAAGAACATACATTTTGCCCTTTTTTGAAGATTTTATTATTTATTTGCCAGAGAGAGAAAGAGATAGCACGAGTGCACACCAGCAGGGGGAGCAGCAGGCTGTGGGAGAAGCAGTCTCCTCGTTGAGCAAGGAACCTAATGTGGGACACAATCCCAGGACTCTGGGACCATGACCTGAGCCAAGGACAGTTGCTTAACTGACTGAGCCACGCAAGCATCCCTTTTTTGCCTTTTTTTAAAGTTGGATAACTCTATAACATAAACATAATTATGTTATTAGCTATGAGGAAAAATCAATAAATCCAGTACAATCTGGACATAATTAGAGTTTATCAAAATATAGACACTATAATTTCATGAAAACTTTTTTATTATTACCACATTTGGGAATGTTCTCATGGATGAAACTATTTCATAAATTAAGGCAATTTGAAGTCAGACTTGAATAAGATTACTTTGACCTTGTGATATTGAGCCTTAGGTTTTCCTAATTTGAATGTGATGCATTTAAGAAAACAGTTTATTTTTCCAATTCTTTTGGTTTATTTAGTGTCTTTAATTTTATATTATGTAAATTGCAGTTATTGGTTGAGGCCATTTAAAAACCAAGTGGCTCACCTACCTGAATCCTTAGCACTTAAAACTTTTCTGCAAGTAATAATAATACTGCCTTGCACAGCCAAAAATAATTTTCCTTTCCAACTATTTCACACCTATTATCTTTTTCTTCTTTGTATACTCTTGGAAGAGAGATGAGTCATATTATTTCATTATAGATAAGACTGATCTCTAACAAGTAAATGACATTTGAAGGGTCCCATACCTAGTCATAAAAGAAGCTTTATAATATTGCAGTCTTCCAAGTGAAAACCTCACCTGTTCCACAGAATCAGTGTAAATTTAATAGAAGGTATTTAGCCTGGCATGTAATGTTTTGTAGAACCTTTGGGTCTCTCTCCAACATATATCACGGATCTATCCACTGTCCATGTCCATTGTCACCCTGATTTATGCTCTCCATGCTCGAAGTTCCTCTCACTTTTTTCCAAGCTCTTACTCTCCTAATCTATTGTCCCAAATGAATTTCCTTATATGTTAACTACATGCCAAAACCTAACTGACTTTTTCGTGGTCACAACTAATCAAAGGCATAGCTTGGAGAAAAGCTATCTTTTAAGACTATTAGATTCCAGAATGAAAATACAAACTCCTTGAAGGTAAGATGTTATGATGATCACTTGCAGCATCTAGCAAAACCTAAGCATAAGAGGTCATCAGAAGTACCTTGATTAAATATCTCCATAAGATTTTGATTAAATCAAAGTCAGTACCGAGACTAGCATCTTCTTAAATCACCAATACCTCCAGTGAAATTGTGATTGTTATGGGCCAGCAAATATTAAAATACCTACAGGCGACATGTTGAGTTACTTTCAAGGTTGCAGTTTCAAACTTGCAGTCGGAAGGGCAGCTTCTTAATTTTCTATATGTATTGTTTCCCAGTATATTTAGGCAAACCTCTTCAAGCAGAAACATTGCAAACGTATGGACGTAAAAGCAGGTGTTCAGCTTTAACCTTAATTGATGCTCTAAGGCCAAAAAAAACCCCTTCAGCAATAAGGGTCCTCAGCTAGACAAACCGCTGTGTCATAGAAGGCCCCCAAACTGTATTCCTTCCGATCTTTCTCCATACCAGCCAGCTGCTGCCTGGCAGTTCAAGAAGACAGTGCTTAAAAGGACTTGCAAGTTTGACAAAAAAAGTTGGAGAAATTGATTGGTATTTAGAGTTTAGTGGTCTCCTATGGGTATTCCTGGGTTTCTGTGACTGATTTTGATGAAGTGCTTTTATTTGTCTCTCTACCCAGAGACTGCAGATGAATTTGCAATAGCGCAGCATGCCTCCTGTTTAGCTTTGTCAGGCACCACTTAGACATGTTATAATTTATTTTCCAGGAAAAATATTTCTCTTGAGGGCTTCTGGCTAACACAGTTATAAAGCAGCTGGCTACCGTTCAGCCTGTTGTCTGCTAGCAGCTGGGCTTCCCTGTATCGTCTGAAAAGAAACGCAACTGGAGAGGAAAGTTGTGGAAGATGGGGGCAGGGACCAAACCTCCTCCTTACTCAGGCCCGAATGTCCTCTTCCTGGCTGTTTTGGGCGGCTTAAAACGTGGCAAACATCCTATTCAGTCTGATAGGGAGTGCTATTCTTTCGTGTGCGCATGTGTGTGTGGCTTGTATAGTGGCGTCACATATTAAACAGGCATTGGCTTGTGCTAGACATTGTGTAGACTCGAAAGAGCCCTTGAAATGTCACTAAATAACCCAGTTTTTTTTCCTAACATGGAACATTCTAGATAAAGCTTCAGATAATTACTTTGCTTATTTTAAAATAAGCAAATTCTGAATTCTGAATTCACACACTTTGTAAGAAAATATTTACATTATGACAGGTACAGAGGAACTGAGATTAACTGATATTAATGTGCTTTATTGTACCCTTACTCTAGGGCGTGTGCTGCCTGAGTGGACTAGCCAGCAAAATTATCAAAGGATTTAACTTACTTTTTCTTTTTGCCTAATGTCTATATCATATATCAAATCTCAGACATTATCAATTATGATACAACATTTCAATTTGTATATGATGAGCACTTATATGATGAGCCCTGAGTAATCTATAGAATTATTGAATCACAATATTATATACCTGAAACTAATATACATTGTATGTTAATCACATGGGAATTTAAAAAAATACATTTTCATATATCACTGAGAAATAAAATATCCTGCTAAATAAACAATAATGGACTTTTATCACTTTAAATGTCATTTTTATTTTTTTTTAATTTTTTTAATTGATTTATTTAACAGAGAGAGACAGAGAGATCACAAGTAGACAGAGAGGCAGGCGGGGGGTGGGGGGAAACAGGCTCCCCGCTGAGCAGAGAGTCCGATGTGGGGCTCGATCCCAGGACCCTGAGATCATGACCTGAGCTGAAGGCAGAGGTTTAACCCACTGAGCCACCCAGGTGCCCCTAAATGTCATTTTTAATTTAAAGAACTGTTTTCAATTTATCTACACTTAGATTTTTATCATAATGTTCTTGTACATAAGAAAAAAATTGAGGTAAATAATTGTTCTAAGAAATTCTTAGAACTTCTTTACTTTGTATCCAGTTATTCTGAATCATTCTTCAATTCAGAGTGATAAATGCCTGAGTTTTCCCACAGAGTATCACCCTATTTTGCCACCAAATTCACCAATTATGAAATATTTCTTAAAAGAGCTTCCTACTAAATTTGTTTTCAAATTTGGTGACACTCATTATGTGAAATTTGATGTTTCCATTTTTTTGCTTTTTAAGGTGTCAACAGAAAATCCTCAGACAACAACTATATTTCATACTCTTTCTTTTTTTGATCCTCAAGCAGTTTGTTGACTAAAAATTAACATTTATGGGCTTCAGTTCAGTCATGCTTCCAGGAATAAACCAAGTCAGTGAATGCACAGGCAGTGAAAACTATGTCCTGATTTTAATGCCATCAGTTCTGAGATGTATCTGGATTTTTAAGATGTTAAGAGGGGAAAATATGCTTACTGACTTTGAAAAAAATATGGAGGATTTTTAAGGTTAAGTGTGCATATACCAATTCCAATGTGAAATGCAAATTTAGAGGGTTTCAAAGGGAAGTGGCCCACACTAGTTTTAGCTATTACTGTCCTTATCTAGAACCACCTAGAGACCTAAAACTATGGACAATCTAACCATCTTGGAAGTGAGTCCAGGGTACCAGCAATTTTAACAAGTAACCCAGGGATTCTGAGGTAGTCAGATTAGGGGAGCACTTCTGTGGAAATCCTGGGGTTCACTGGTTGTGTCTTGCTGACCATCATACATTTTACATAGAGTGATCCGAGATCCGGGCTAGTCTGAGACGTTTTGGCCTTTCCCTCTTGTCCCATCCTGGTTGCTAGTCACAATGTTTTCACTCTTAACAGTGTCCACTTTGGGGGCATTTTATGAGGTCACTATAATTTTATGTGAATGGATAAAAGGTACATAATCACCACTAGAAGAAATCCATTTAAATGTCCTTGCCATGAAATGTAAATAAACCGTTTGTTTTTTGATCAAAGTATAGTTGACACACGTTATGTTAGTTTCAAGTGTACAACATAGTGATTCGATAACTCTATATGTTACACTATGCTCACCATGGGTGTAGCTACACCTGTCACCATACAATAATATTATAATTATATTGAATATATTACCTATGCTGTACCTTGCATCCCCATGACTTATTCATTCCATAAGTGGAAGCCCATACCTCCCACTTCCCTCTACCCAAATTGCCCATCCATCCACTTCCCTCCCCTCTGGCAACCACCAGTTTGTCCTCTGTATTTACAAAGCAGGCTCTGTTCTTAAAATGGCTATTAAAAGCCCACTGGAGAGTTCACTCTTGGGCCACCCAAGGAGAATCCACTGTGTTGAGAATTTATCTTCAATAAAAATACAAAACCCTAAAGATAAAATGTACTGTGCTTTAGAGGTCTATAAGGCCCAAACAAACCCTTAATAAGGACAATCACTAACACTGCTAACTCTTAAGATTATAACGTTTGCTGGATGTGTGGTATTTTTGACTGTGTACTTTTCACTCTTCTTATATTTATTGTTCAGAGGCTAAAATCACATCACCAGATGCAGTGAGCTCTTGTCAAGTTGTGTCCATCATTACATTACATTACAATTTGGGGAGTTCTCAGATAATATGTTAAGGTGTGCCCTTTCGTATGGCATTCACAATGCAACCCTCAAAGTGACCCTCTTCCCTGATTTCAGTTTAACATTAAAATTGTAAGACTGAACCTTCATCTCAAAGATCACATCAGCTCTTGCCATTGAAATGAAGAAACAAGTTTTAGTAAAGGCATCATCCATAGAGAAAGTGAGTTCTTTCCAAGTGAGCCAAAAGAGCTAACGAGATGCAAGTTTCAGAATATTTGTGGGTCAGTTCAGAAGAACTATCCTGGAGAATTTCCAGCTTTTTCTACTGGTGAATCAGGTGATGAAACAGTTCATGATCAAAGTTATTTAATACTACCATATTACTTAAAATATATTAGACAATTATGTTGGAAATATGTGAAAGACATCTCTGTATAGATGAGGCTGATAACTGTTTTAGCCATATAAATCATTTGGCAACCCAAATGATGTACATTAAATAATAAATAATAAAATATTTAAGGGATTCTCGTTCCGGGTCTTCCACCTTTGGCTGACCTAGGAATAATGGGTTCAATGAGTGAGAAAATAGATTTGAATCAGTATAAGAATGGAATTTCCAGTAGTTATAACTGTCGGAGTTAATAGAATAATTTTCTTATTTGGAGGTAAATTTCCCATCTCTGCAGGAGTTTGATCTAGAACAAAATTCTTAGGAGTATGGTGTTTATATAACAGGTGCTATGGTCTGAATGTTATGTTCCCCCATATTCATATGTTGAATTCCTAACCTAACAATCAGTATTAGGTGGTGGAGCTTTGAGAAGTGTTTAGTTCACCAGGGTGGAGCCTTCGTGAATGGATTTTTTTTTTTTTCTCAAATTTCTTTTTTCTCAGGGGACCTCAGTCTTTTTTTTTTTTTTTTTTTAAGATTTTATTTATTTATTTGACAGGCAGAGATCACAAGTAGGCAGAGAGAGAGAGGGAAGCAGGCTCCCTGCTGAGCGGAGAGCCTGATGTGGGGCTCGATCCCAGGACCCTAGGATCATGACCTGAGCCAAAGGCAGAGGCTTTAACCCACTGAGCCACCCAGGCGCCCCATGGATTAATGTTTTTATAAGTGAGACCCCACAGAGATCCCCAGCCCTTCCACTATGTGAGGATTCAGAGAAAAAGGTGCTGGCTATGAACCAGGAAGAGGATCTTTGCCAGAAAGTGACCATGTGGTGCCTTAATCTTGGACTTCCCAGCTTCCAAAACTGTGAGAAATAAATTTCTGCCGTTTGTAAGTCACCCAGTCTGTGATATTTTGTTATAGATGCCTAAAGGACTAAGACACCGAGACATGTGGGGACATATGCTGGTGAGCACAGAGGAAATATTAGAGAATATAATCCAAAGATAAGAAAAAAGACTTTAAAGATATCGAATATATAGAATGACTCTGGTCCCTCATCGGGTCCATAGGACAGACCATTATGTATGATTTACTGTTAAATTATTCTGATGGAAGTGTAAAGTTCTACAGGAGAGTCGTTGAAACACTCTCACTGTTTGTTCAAATTTCAGCTTACTGAAATACAAAGTGTATATGGACTTATGGATTATGCTCTAAAATTTAAACAAACTAACTTCAGTAAACTGATGATGTAATTTTAAAAAGATTATTGCAGATAAGCCATAAATTTAAGATAATGCTAATAATGGAAACCCAAGTAGACAATAAGAACAAAGCCAAGCTAACACTTTGTCTACTCTTCATTAAATAGAAACTATTCCTTAACCACAGCACTATGTTAAAAACAAACGAACAAACAAAAAACAAAAAAAAAAACATCAACACTCATAAGAAACTGGTGAACACTGTGAAGTTATCTAGTGGTAATTTGAAATATAGATGAAATTTGCTTTAAGTATTTGTGTTGCCTTGAGATATGAGTACTAATGTTAAAATAAAGCCATCACAATTAGCAAGATACTTTTAAAGTAGCATTCAGAGTCTCTCTTGAAGTCTTTTCCTTATGAAAGACAAAAAATTTCCCCTTTGAGAAAATAGTAATTATTCCTGACACAGTAAAAATGACTGAGACTATATGTGGCAAATGATTTGGTAACAAATTAAAATGCATTATTTTGTTTGCAAATAGGGCTGTCAGAGGCATTGAAAATATTGCTGAAATTATGAAGAAATACATATTAGAACAAATTAAGTCATTTTTCTTATACAGTTGAATAAATAAAATCATCCAACCTTTCTTAGCTTTTTCTTAGCTTTTTTTCTTTTGGAAATATGCACTTGCTAGATAGTATTTCATACATAAAAATAAAAGCTAAAGGAGCTTTTAAATAAAAAATGCTTTCAAGAAAAGCATGTCTTCAACAGATTGTTGAAGAAAAAACCAGCTTTAAGTGGGATTTTTTTTTTTTTTTTTTTTTTTTTTTTACTACAAAGACAACCACTAATGGAGCAGTTTACCAGATTAGAATTGGTGGGGGAGAGAGTCTAGAGTAAGGCTGAAAAGCTATTGCTACACTTAGAAGTTCATTCAGTGAGTTTAATAACAACTTAATTGCTTATAAAACCTAATAAGTTAAAATTAGAATTATATATGTACTACAGACAGTTCAAAAAGGATGACAATAATTACAAAAATATGTTTTCAATGACAGAGAGGCTGTTATTTGTATCATATGAGGTTAACAAGTCATCTCACTATAAAAATAAATGAGTAAATAAGATGACATGTAAAAATTACCCAACTTTCTTTTTTTTTTTTTAAAGAGCTCTTAAAAGAAATAAATACTTAATATTTCTCATGGTAGCTAGCTGTCAAAACTGCAACTTAGAAAATAATTTTCAAAAATGAGCACTTAATCTTTCCCTTCAAATAAAATAGTTTGTTTTAACAAGGAGTGAAAAAAAATCACTATTTGGGGGGGAAAAAAAACAACTTATGCAAAGAGAAAGTATTTAGGAAATGGGTGTTTAGAAGTGTTTTGATCAGTTTGTGATTTGGTTTACCAAATAAACTCTCATATGTTCACATTAAAAAGGGAAACAATTTTCTAATCTGTTCTCAAGAAAACATTTCCTTGTATCTTGAATACATTTGTTAAAATACACTAAATTTTAAAACTTTCTAATTTGTTGATGAGAAAACTGATCTATATAAGAAAGACAGAACTTTCACAGATTAAAACCTCAATAAAAATTGTTGAATAATTACTAGATGTGATTGTAAAGTATGTGCCATGATTTAGTACTATAGTAACCAAAACTAACCATGTACTCCTCTTTATATCTATGCACTTTTGAGAGTTATTGTCTTTCAGTCATAAAAGTCATTAAGATCAAGAATAAAAATAAATTGAATTTAGGGAGTGGAAGTATAGGGTTCTGGTTATGAAATGAATAAGCTACAGGGATGAGAGGTATAGTGTAGGGACTACAGTCAATGGTATTGTAATAGTGTTGTATGGTGCCAGGTAGTAGCTACACTTGTGGTAAGAATAGCATAACATATAGAGTTGTTGAATCACTATGTAGTACAAGTGAAACTAATGTAACATTGATTTACAACTATTCTTCAATACATTTTTCAACAAAAAATAAAAAGATAAATAAATTAAATTAAAATCCTGACATTTAATCACTGTATCATGGAGACTATACCCAAGATTTTGAAAAGATTAAAAAAATTCAATCACCTTATCTTCAGTATGAAATATTAGTATTTTTGCCAAGATAAAATAGTGTTTTTGCCATTAATAAGAAATGTTTAAATATATTTCAACATGTTTTTCAAAAAAAATTTTTTTCATCTTTTTCTAATTCTTAAACATACTTTAGTTTTTGTGTATTATTTCAGTTCCATAGTCAGTATACTAATGTATTAATAAATATGATAATAAATATATCAGAATATTAGTACAAATTTTCTTATTGTTTCATAAGTTTTTAGGCTTAGACTCAAAAAGCTAAAAAAAATAGATTCTAGATCAGATATCTATGCAAAATATGCTAAGACATAAAGAAATAAGTCCAGTAGCAATGAGCTGATTACCTAGGTAAAGAATGTGTGAGGGGAAGGTAAGAAATCGATCAAAGAGGGTATAGAAAGGATTTCTTTAAGGAAAGAAAGATTGATAAACTGAGATACCTTCTCTGCCTTGCTCCATGTCCTTCTCCAATCAGCTGGAAAGACTTCAAAGAACTGCACTGAGATTGCACTGAGATTGCTAGATACGTCACATAGTTTGAGGAACACTGTAGCTCAGGTCAGAAAAACTCTACAAGACTGACTATAGTGGTCTGTGATAGCCCATTACAAAAAGCATCCTACAGTAGGAATGAGTCACATTTCCACCATGGTAGACCAGATTATTTTCCTTCATACCTCTGTTAGGAGCATCAAAATGGACATTACCCAAATGGTGTTCCATATGTAGTTGGAAGACAATTTGAAAGAAGGCCCTGTGGGTAAGTCTAAGCAAATGATCAAAAGAGCATTACTTGTACCAGTAAAGTGCCCTCAGAGAGCCATAGAAGGAGGAAGCTCCAGTGAACCCACAAAAGATTCCAGGATGTAGAAAGATATTTAACCCAGAAAAGCCTTATAAAGGTTACAATTCCCTCATTTAAGGCTTTGTCTGCCCTGATCTTCCCTTGCTCCGTGTCCATCCCTGGAGGACCAAAAAGCAGGAAAGGAGAGGAAGATGTAAAAAAGAAAGGGATACAGGAAAGGGAAGCTAACCACACCCAGCCCCCTTTCCCATTCTCACTACAAGCTCACCCCAGCATACTGCTGGCTTTCTTGTTTAAGCTTGGACTCAAGGTGGTGTGCAGAAAATTCAGACTGGATGAGATATGAAATAATGGTCTGGACTAGACATTTTTAATGAAGACATTTGTTAAAACCTTGGAAATTACAGGGAAAGTTAGACAACCAGCCTGATATTTCAGATCAGAGCAGGGAGTAGGAAAGAAGCAGCTACCTTCTTTTGTACCCTATCAAGTCTAGCTCATTCTTATGCTTGCATTATTTAATTTTAACTTTAATTTTTATCTAAAATCCAGTGTTTGGTGACCACTGGTCTAGGGTAAGCATTTTTACACAAAGTCTCATCATAAAAGGCATATATCCTTTAAAATTAACTTTTATCACTTATTCCATCTTCATCCCCAATAATAAACCCAAAACATGGCAGAGATGTTCTCTACCTGTTTCAGATCTAACAACTCACTAATCCCCTAGGAGATAAGTCTGCCTTTCTCCTCTTTTCTGTTCTTTATTTCAAGCCAATCAGTAAGTGTCTGGTTAGGTTTGTACAATCTGTACCCTTTACCTCATTCCTATTACAATTTGCTATCTCAAATTCTCTTCCTTGGATCTTTGCAATCACCCCTAAAGAATTCTCAGTCAGCACGGGATTTTGTATGGAACTACTGGATCACTATATTGTACACATGAAACTAATATTACATTGTATATTAACTAATCGGAATTTGAATGAAACTTCAAAAAGAAAAAAATCTTAATCAATTTTGCTCTTTCCAGGGCCATGTAAATCATCTCTCTAAATCACAAATCAAAAATGTCTTTCTTATTTTTAAAAAATAACCCATTATAATGATACCTATTCGTAGAGAGATTGCATCATTTTTCTGTTTCCACATAAAACCAGAACTTTTTGTGAGTGAAAAAGGCACAGTAATAATTACTCTGGAACAGTAGGCATAAAGCAGGATATCTGAGACAAACTGCCATATTTGGGTTCTATACCTATTAACTAGATCATAATAATCAACACCCATCATATCACAAATAAATTCCTCCATTTTTTGTAAGATTTCGTTTATTTATTTGAGAGAGAGAGGGCATATGCAAAACACAAGCAGGGAGAAGGACAGAGGGAGAAGGAGAAGCAAGCTCCCTGCTGAGCAGGAACCCAATGTAGGGGGGAGAGAGGGGTGCACAAACCCAGAACCCTGGGAACATGACCTGAACAGAAGGCGGATGGCTTAACTGCCTGAGCTACCCAGGCACCTAAATTCCTCATTGTTTTAACTCTTGCCTACTTCTCCTGCAATGCCTCTCACTACTTCATTAAATTATACTCTCAAACTGGTGCTCAATTTTATTGAGAGACATTGGGAAAAAAACATGAGAATAACAAAAACTAAAGCTCAAAAGAAATTCTTATCTTCTTTTCAATGACTTTCACATGGATTATATAGGATTTGATTAGCATACATTTTCAAAAAAGAAATCCTGTATTAAGTTCCCTCAGTGAAACTGTGTGGACACTTTAAAATATGTCCATTAATTTCTTGACATTCTTCCCATTAAGAGTGAGGCCTGTATCTTCTCCTCTTAAATATGGACTGGTTTGGATCCACTTCAGTCAAGATGGTACTGTGACAGTCATGCTATGTGACTTCTGAGGCTCTGCAACAAAAGTCCATGAAGCTTCTGTTTTCTTTGTGAGAACATTCACTTTTGTTACAAGTAGTAAGTTTGATTACCTCAAGGTAGCCATATTGAGAGAAGACTAAGCCATGTGTAGAGACCATGTGAAGGACAGCAACAGATCCAGCTGTACCCAGCTTATCAATCTTTTCAGTCCAGGCCTCAGACATGTGAGTTAAAACTCTCCACATAATTCCAGCCTGCCAGCTGTTTGAATCTTTCCAACTTAGGTCTCAGACATCATAGAGCAGAGATAAGCCATTGTCACTGAATCCTATCCAAACTCCTGGCCTACAGAATCCATGAGCATAATTAAATTGGTTATTGTTTTATGACACTAAATTTTGGGATGGTTTGTCACATGGCAACAGATAACTGGGACTGTCTTCAAATGAAATTGATAACTGAATTCTATCCTTTAACAATTCTTTAACAGGATTTTTTTCTCTTATAGGGATATTGTCTGCTTTTCCAGTAAAGCAAAACCAGAAATACCTTTCCAGTTTATTATTATAGTACAGTGAGAACTAATCAGCTATATATTGGTGAATCTAAAACTTAAATTCATGAGATTTTTGATTTAAAAAAATTCCAATGTCTCTTAAAACAAAGCCTTGGTAGTCAAATAAAATCACTTACACTATAAAAAGCAAAGTCAAAGCAAGTCACAAGGCCAGCCCAATTCAAGAAGTGGGGATCAAGACTCAAACTCTTTATGGAGAGAGTAGGAAAGTCACATCAAAAAGGGGCATATATAGGTATATATGTATGCATACATGTGTGTATATATATACATATGTCTATAGAATCTACCGCATAGGCAATATGTCAACAGTTCCCAGAAAGTGATCACCCTACTTTCTGATCTCAAGATAACATTGGAACCCTCTTATTTTGAAAATTTCACTAGCCCATTATAATAGAGCTGTCCTCTCTGATTTGTATATTGGAACATAGTATACAACTGCATGTATTTGCAGAAAAATGCTTGTTGAGACAACTCAAGGGAATCCTCTGAATTGAGGGAAAACATTTACATTGGAACAAATTACATTTTACTGAAAACCTAATTGTTACACTGAGAGCTGTACACTGTTGTAATTGCATACTCCTAATTACACACACTGCATTATTTAAAAAAGAATGGCATTGTTTATTTGTGATATTCTCTGCTTATTTACACTTGCCTATTTGAGCAAGGAGCAAGGAGTTATTTCTACCACGTGGCAGAGATTGCTATCTGTTCACAAACACAAAATTAATTCAGTAGAGAGAAGCAGCTCTCAAACAGGAAGAGAGAAATTTCTCCTGAGGCAAGACATTCTACAATTGTTTCTAAATTTCTGTATAATTAACAAAGCACTTACCATCTGCAATGATTGACCTGTCAGAGCTACTCCTTTGAGATAATTTTGGTGACATTAAAAAAATTGAATATCCAAAAGCTACATTTGACATTAATGAATTAGGCTATTCTTTTAAATAGAAATAATACTCAAGATAGAATGATCTAGCCGCTTAACATGGGTAACCTTAACCATATTAACTCCCCTTGGGCACTTGTCTGAGTCTCTCAGTGCCACGGTAATGGTAACCTTGTTCTCTGTGTCTCATGATTTTGATTTTGTAAATGCTACTTGAACCTCAAAGCCAACAGCCCAGTCAAACCTCTTACTTAAGTATATAGTTAAGTGTATAATTCTTTCTGAATTATAATCACATTTCCTGATTGATGTCAGAAAAAAAAGGAAGGGGACTCAGAAATCCTTTAAAAGCTCAAATGGAAAAGTTTCATTCTTTTTCCTATGTTTCTCATTCTTTGCTAACAATTAATACGTATAAGGTAACAATGTGCTCTATCACAAAAAAGATTTTCTTTCTCCTGTAACAGAATCAGAGCTGTGTATAATGGGTACTTTGAGTATCCCAATTGTTTTCTTAAATATTGTGAACATTAAGAACATAATTGATCACTGATGTGGTTTTCAGGAAAAAAAGAAACACAAAACAGAACATTCCTGATTAGTTATTACAAATAATAACTCTTCTCGCACTTCTTGCCACGACTACTTCATCTAAAGGCACATCCTTTAGTATGGTCTGTCCTTTCTATCTTGGGGGTAATACAAACATTTTTTATGGCTTAATGTACGAATGCATTCAGTTTTTAAGAAACTAAAAGTTCAAAGTGGCCAGGGCCACTGGTATAGGAATGTTTAAATTTCAGTGACCGGTGGGGAATAGTCACTTACTACATAGTTCACTAAAATTGTTCCTTTACCTTAATACATGAAAGAAAGAAGAGTCTAACATTTCATCCTATTTCAGAGGAGATTCCCCCTACAGACCAGTAATAAAGTATCCCTACAAGTCCAGTCTGTGCTCCTAGCAGAGAAACTTCTAAGTGTGTAAGCTTGTGACTGATCTTTTCTATTTGATGTATTTGAAGTTCATTACTGTAGTAACAAGAACTTAAAAACATGAGAGTTAGGCTTACATATGTCTAAAGTGTCTTACTGTGACTTTGTATGTGTATCCCAAGGATTAAAGTAGAATGTCAATATATCTTACAGTAAATGAAAAGGATCTTTCAGTCAGGTGGCCTCACCATTATATATTACTATCATTAATAGATCTTTCTTACTTTCATTGGCTTAGATTCCATTTTCTGGAACCAGGAAACTGGAAGTCATTTTTCCCTTAGGGCTTAAAGAAATAAAAAATTATCAAAGCCTTTATACATGGCAAAGGTTAAAAAACCTTCAAACAAGATTCGTTTGCTTTTTTTTTTTTTTGAGAATACAAAGTTTTCGAGGATTTATCATGATGTGAAATTTACTTCTGTGGGGTAAACCAACAAAAATTGTTCAAAAAAGAAAAATAATAAAATATTCTATTGTATCACATTGGTGAAGCCAAGCGAGCCGTGTTATCCCAGCCACAGCCTCAACCGGTCGAGACTTCGATGGCGTTCTTTAGCAAGGGCACCAAAAAGAGAGCAGGGGCACTTGTTTAAAGACATGGCATATTTATGTATGAATCAATTTTGCATCATGTCTTTTTATATTAATCAGATTGTATTGAAGGACTACATTTTAAAAACCAGTGCAGGGAAGTTACCTATCTGCTTATTTTTAGTTGAACAAGAAAATCAGTTCATTTAAATTCTTTTGCTTTTCTCCCTCCTTTTTTTTAAGATTGTATTTATTTATTTGAGAGAGAGAGAGTGAGTGAGAGAAAGAGAGAGAGAGAGCATGCACACATCAGTGAGGGAAAGGGGCAGAGGGAGAAGCCCAATCCCCGCTGAGCAGGGAGCGTAATGCCAGCTGGATCCCAGGACCCCAGGATCACGACCTGAGCTAAAGGCAGACACTTAATTAACTGAGCTACCTGGGAGCCCCTTTTCCTTCTCTTCTTAATAGCCAAGGATCTTAAGTTATTTTCTTCCATGTGCAATTCAATTTTTTAAGAAGTGAGTGGAGTCCTTATTCCACAATTTTTTAGGAAACCTCCGACTTTCTCATGCCCATCTTCTCCTTCTCTGCCTCTGAGGGAAGTGATGTCATATCTCTTCACTTTTAGGAAGTTCCTAAACAATTCAAAATTCTTACTATTTCTGTGCCTCACTCTTTCTCTGCCATACCCAAATCTTCTTTTACAAAAACAAGTAGGCCATCATCTTCATTTGATCAGAAAAATTACACTAATCAGACTAAAGAGGAATTATGTTACACCCTGAGCAGGAAGCAATGGCTATTGTGATTTTAAACCGAATACTCTTTCCTTGTACTACTCTTATAGTTAACTCAGGGAAACATTCTGTGTATAACTTGATGAACATATTCATTTAGAAATTTTGGATACATTAGGAAAAAATATCAGGGAACTAGAGTAAAAATGTATTTTTTTTACTTAAAATTTTATTACTATGAAAAATTAACTTATACTTACTAGAAACAGACATTTAAAAAAGTAGAAAGTTGATTAAAAAAATAACTATGTTAGCTTAGTACCTCAAGAAACCAAATATGTCATTTGCTATATATTATTCCGGACTTTTTTCCTACCAATATACTTATGTCATTTTTTTTTTTTTTTCAAAACAAGCAAAATTTTGGTTGTATAGACTAAAGTGGAGAAGAACTGTTGATTTAACTAACAAGTTTATATTGGTGGAACTGGCCCAAGGAAAAGGAGTGTGGGAATTAAGATCCCAAGTATAATTTAAGAATATCTGAAGAATGTATGTCATCTCTGAGCTCCTTGTGACAACTCATTTAGGGATAAGGCAAACTCTGTAACTACTTTTATCCCTGATATACATTTATACACATTGTCCAAAACTAAACAAGAAAGGGAAAAAACAAGGGATTTAGCAGATCCCCACTCTGAGCCCTCAGCCTGATCCTAGAAGCATCTGTATTCTGTGTCCAGACAACACACATTTACTTTCACGCTGTTGGCTTCTTCCCAGCTCACATTTTTTCAAGTAAAGCAGTGTCTCAGAGAGGCGAGAAGTGTCTCAGAATAAAATTAAAGATGGCTGGTCCAGGTTACATGAAAATGGCTTTATAAATCCACATGAAATGCCCCAGAAGAGAATCCAATATGTGATCTGCTTTTGAAAGACATGAGGGAATAAAGAAATGAGGATTATTTTAAGGTATTTTGAAAGAATTCTTTCTTTCAGCATTTCCATGGAAAAGCCAAAGGAGGAAGAGAGAACACATAAAAATATGGTTGTCATAACCTATTGGTTCACTGTCTATTAGGATGGAACCTACTGACTTATCTGACAAGGAAACTGCCAATTCTACTCTTAATGTTATTAATATAAATTGAGTGCTAACTGTAATAAACATGATTAAAAATATATAAAATTAGACATTGTTCCTGCTCATTAATTTTACTTCCTGGTGGCTAGTACTCTGCCCATCTTTCATGTTCACAGCTTGCCAGGTGAATATGGACAGAGTTAAAAATGTTTCATGAAGTTGATCATTATCATTATTTCTAATTAATACTTTGAATGCATATGGGGTGCATGGTGCCATGCCGGATCTCTTAAGAAGTGTAATAGAAATTAATTAAAGGTCTTAAAAGGACATCAGATATAAAGGGCAAGTAACACCTCAAGAAAGGAAAGACATCATAAATAAATGATTTTAAGAATTTTTGTTCATGTGGGGCTATTTTCATAATTTTACTTAAACTGTGGAGTAACAAAGAGGGAGGGAAGTGGTACATGAAAGAAAAGAGATAAAAGCCAGAATGGAAGAGAAAAGAAGGAGTTAGAAATCACAATTCACAAAAGAAAAATAGAGATAAGGAAGTATTAGTTAAGAATGTTTATATCATGAGTTATAGAAATCCAAATAAAATTGGCTTAAAGAAAAACAAAAAGAAATTTATGGGCTTACATAAGTAAGTGAAATGGCAGTCTTATGTACAGCTTGATTCAGAACTTTAAGCAATGTCATTGGGGTTGAATCAATCTTTCTTTCTTTCTTTCTTTCTTTCTTTCTTTCTTTTTCTTTCTTTCTTCCTTTCTTTCATTTTGTGTCCTCTGTCTTCATTCCATAAGAGTAAAGTTGACAGCTCAACTCCCACCTCCCAACACCTCAAGTTGGACAACATGAATAAAGCATTATGCTAAGGAAAAGACCTCCTACTCAACAGGCTGCCTTCTTTTCTCTCAGAAGTACAACAGGTGTATTTGCTCTTCTTGGATGAGATGTTATCCCTGAATCAAGTAGTATGACTCCTATAATGTAATTGTCAGAGTGGTTTGATCTAGAGAACTCCAGTCTTGGTGACACAGGTGGGATTTACATTCCCCAAATCATATGGGCCAAGTGCAGGGGGGCTTTGATGAAAATAAGTAGAATAAATAATAACAACACCACCAATAACAAAAACCCAAACTAAGGAAAAGAATGTATGTCCATTGTAACAAGTGTTACAAGTGAACAAAAGAATAGAAAAGACAGGAAGAGTTCTTGGTGTTAAATTTTATCTTACATTTTATAACTAATGGGATAAATTATAACATATCAATACTACTAATTTTGCTATCGCCACACGTCCAACATCCTCTGCTGAATTATTAGTGAATTACAGTCACTTAACTCAATGGATTAGAATGTCAAATACTTTTAACAAATGTCAACTTCATTGTGCTATGGCTTTTAAACATTTGCCTGGATCCTCAGGGTACCAAAGAGCTTTTTCACGTTTGTGTTGGAGTGCTGTACGCAGTCAGCACTCAGTGAAACTTCACAGTCTGTGCATGAAATACGCAGTTTACTGAGACCACAGAAAGTGACCAAAAGAAGCATAGCAAACTTCTCAAGAAGGATCAAGAAACCAGTATCCTCAGGATATAAAGAAGTCTGCATGCTGCAGTTTCAGCAGGGGAAGAAACTAACTTTTATTGGAGGGCTACTATAATTGCAATATTGTACCTACCCCATCTCCTTTAATCTTCACAGCAATCTTAGGAGGAAGAGATTAAGTTCCACACTTACAACTTTAAAAAAGAGAGAGAGAGAGAGAGATTCACATCTATAAATACTTTTCAAATGCATTACTGTTGGTAAGTTTCAAGACAGGCCTTTGAGCTCATATTCACATAATCAGAAGGATCAATTTATCGAGTTTCCAACTCTCTCCCTCTGTAGAAGTAAATTCACTGGGTACATGAAGTGGAGAGTTTCTTTCACCAGCTATCCCCTGTCCCTGCACCCACCCTCTACACCAACTATGGAGATGGGAAGTAGGACATAAAATGGTTTGAGGGGCAAAAAAACACCTCTGGGTGGTGAGTGGAGAGTATAAAGTTTCAAAGAGGATTTTATGAAGTTTGCCACATGGCTACATCTCACTCTGATATTTCAGTAAAATGCTCAATTCCTTTTAATGCATTGTAGAACTGAAGCCAGTCTGTGGTTGTTTTCGAGACCTCCTTCCAATGAAGGTGAGAATGGCTACTCATGGGAAGGTAATCACAACTGGGCTAGGTTTAAAAGAGGAAGTGGTTCTAAGGGGACCTGGAGGGCTCAGCCGGTTGAAGGTCTGCCTTCTGCTCAGGTCATGATCCCAGTGTTCCGGGATCGAGCCCCGTGTCTAGTTCCCTGCTCAGTGCACAGTCTGCTTCTCCCTCTCCTCCAGCTTGTGTTCTCTCTCACTCACTCTCTCTCTCAAATAAATAAACAAAATCTTAAAAAAAATAAAATAAAACAAAATAAATAAAAGAGAAAGTGGTTCTAGTTCTTAGAACAATTTTTCAGAATAATTTATTTTGAAGCCATAATAATGAATATTTAAATTAATGTCATTATAGCTTCACAAAGATATATCAGGGATAAATATAAGAAATGACAGTTGACATTTATACAACAGTAATATAAGAAATAACAGTTAAAATTTATAATAATAAAAAGCATAAACATTGTCCATTACAATAGAGAAACTGTTGGCCATATAGCCAGACTGCTTTCTGATTGAAATATTGTGCTCAAATAAGCAGCAGGAATATAACCAGTTATGTTCCTATATTTTACAAGAAGGATTTTTTTCTTATAATCTACATTCACCTACAAGGGTACTTCTATTTTGTTTTATTAATCTTATACAAATAAGGTTTTCAAAAACAATAACCTAAAGATAATGATGAAAAATGAAAGGTATTTATCATGGCTCAGGGCAGTCTTGGTGCTAATACTATCCAGCACTTAGTAGGTATTCAAAAGATGGCAACTATTCTTCACCAGTACTAGGAGAATAGCTAGAAGTCAGCCAATAAACCTTTCAAAAGTCAGAGCATCATTTAGAAGTAAAATTAGGAAAGAAATACAGGTTTCTTAAAAGTTGCAATACCACTACTTGTTTTTCTGATGGTGTCTTTCTTCCCATCCACAACAATCTCTGAGCAGCTTATCTTAATCCATTATAATGTGGGTTTTTCCCCCCCTTTCATTTCCTGGTGAATTTTTATAAATAACAGCTATGAAAACCAGTTAAATATTTACTTAAAACTGTCATTCAATGAAAATGAGATAAGGAACATTATATGGAACTGTTATGTAATAGTTCATTGAACATAGTGCTGTCTCAAATTATACACAGAGAGAATGTGGTTTTTCTCTTATATGGTGTATGATGTACCATGAACAGTTCCAACATTACATGAATAATATATTATGGCTCAATCAGCCATTATATTTCTTACACGCTTCCTGCTAATGTTTAAAAACTTTTGATAAAGGTGGAATTTAATTTGTTAGCTCTGCTATTAGAAGAAAACAAAGCATACTTCTTTTTGTTTTTGTTGTTATTCCTTGTTTTGTTTTAAGCATAATGTAGTGCAGTGCTGGTTGGAACTAAAATGAAGTCCTTATCACCTTACCAGTGTTTTGATACAGAGCACATTCTGTAACATCTTTAGGGATGGGAGTCCAAAATGTCAAATCTTAAAAGAAGGAAATGAAAGCCAAGTGACTCTACCTCCAAGATCTAGTAAAGAAATTATAGGCTGAATGTTTGTTTACAACCTCAACATTGTTATATCACTTTTGTCATCTGTAATGTGCTTACTGGAAATATTTCATAATTTTTTTACCTAGGATATCAGAAATAATTGCAAGCATCTGAATAAAATAGAAACAATGAGGGGCAGCAAATTACTGAACTGAGAAATTGTCACTTGTATCAAAAATACACTTATTTTAACTTTCTTAGAGAATGTACATTGAGATATAAAATATGTCACTGTAAATACTAAGCAACTAACTCATATCCTCTTCATTGCTAGTTGTCTTTGATTACAAATTCTAAGAGATCAAAATTCTATTGCCTACATATAATAGAGTGACTGCAAAGATAAATAGCTATTATGTTTTCTGATGGTAACTGGTTATATTAGCCACACATTAAAAATGCTCATTTTGAGTCTTTTTTTATTCAAAGAATGTTGACTTGGTATTTTTTTCTCTCTTCTCCCATAAACTATTCTATTAAGATGCTTGAAGTTTTAAAAAGTATTTTCTGATACTTATGGATTTCAAACTTTAATATACAACTAAAATTGTATTGCCATGAATGTGAGAAGTGCTCAATATTTTTAAAATTTGATTTACTGCTTCAAGAACTTTAATATATAGTACAACTTTATATGAATCATACTTTTCTCAAACATCTCAATTTATTTTCAGTTGTTTAGTAAGACAAAACTTCCTAATGTCAAAGTAGCATGAAACTATTAAGTGGAAATAGATTTCCAAAATAAATCTCCATCTTTTCTTTCTCATTTGTAATTTATTTTCATTGAGCTTAATAATAAGCATGTTGCTTGAGAAGTTGTTCATGTGTCAAGAGAAAATAATTGAATGGCATCTTAATCTCACTTAGTATAAATCAGATTCTTTTAAAATCTCTAGGTAAGAACCATCTAATACTTGGTTTTCCCTCTGTTTTTTTGTTTGTTTTTTTTTGTAAGAGAAAACATCTATTTGTAAATGATTATCATTAATCTATATTCTGGGTTTGTGATCAGGAAATCTCTTAGGTGGGAAAATAACTGATAGATCTATAAATTTAAATAATCAAACTTTTCCCGAGAGTCTAATTTTTCCTTAAACATTTCAGTTCCAAAAGATAATACTATTTGCCCATTTTCATAAAACACTGGGGCAGATTCAATCCCAGGCATTCTGTCAGGACAATGGCCAGAGCTGTCCTTCAAAGGTTAGAACTGAACATTTAACTGCTTTTACTTTGAAAGTTGTTGCAGAACAGAGTCCACTCACCTTCCTGTAACCAACAACAATTTAACTGCTCCAAAATGGTTGTTTAAGGGGAAGAGACAATGGATAATGTACAGAGGCTAGAATGCTGGCAAATATTTACATACAACGGTAAGCATAAGATAAAGAACTATCAATGGGGTGAGGTGATGGATCCAGAGAGCAGCTGAGAATTCAAGGAATATTAAGCCAACCAAAACCCCATACTGTTACCAGCAGAAGATGACTAAGGATTAATATTCTGTTAAGTATGCAAGTGTTGGTGATTCTTTCAAAAGGCTGGAAGTTGTAAAACCATGATTTTCCCGCTAAGTATCAATGTTCCTTATTTTGGTAATAGACTCCCAAAATTACTTCTGAGGAGACAACCCATCCTCATTTTAAGACTTGTAGCCCAAGTTCAGCTGACCCCACACATTGGCCGAAGGTAAAATACATCCCTGGACAACAGCTGTGAATCCTGGAATTTATCTTAGAACAACTGGAAGAACAGAATGTTACAATACATAGTAGGTGCTCGGTAGATGGAAGCTGATGTTTTATTAGCAGTAACATTTTTTTTCTATTCATTCAAATAATGATTTGCTGACATACTTTACACTTTTTTAGCTTAGTGAATTAAAATTTTGAAAGCTTGCTTTTGTTTATCAAGAAAAGAGTAAAGAAATAGATATAATATTGTATGAGAAATTTTGTGAAATACTTTATATATGTTAAATCATTTTGTAGAGAAGTATGTCTTGATTAGTTTTATATGATAAATAAAATTAGGGTAACACGATAAAATTGATTCTGTTTTTCTTACACTCATTCATTCATTTATTATCAAAATGAATGGAACCCATTTTTTTTTCTCTTTCAGAGACCATTTTTATTAGTCTAGAATTTAACCAAACATAATGATGAGCTTCATTTGAGAAAGAGTTATTTTCAACTTCTGTAAGGTAGCAAATGAGTCCATGTTCCTGACCATTTTATATTTGACAAATAGTTCAATTCCAAAGCAATTCATGAAGTAAAAATAAATACTGTCCATTCAAATATATGTATTTGGTTCCAAAAGCAATGTGTTTATATTTTAAGTAGATTTGCTACCAGTTGGCTCTTTCTCTTCTCAGTTATTATCAGCAAAGGGGTAAAACCATCTCTATTCAACAAACACTGCTAGAAGGATAACTACCAAATAGAAATGGTTCAAAAGATTTAAAGGAATATTTGATGCCATATATATTTTGTGAAAATATGAATATTTTCTAATGCTGATGAACAGAACGGATTTAAATAACTAAACTCAGGCTCAGCTGTGAGTTTTTTCTTGAAGCTAATATGAACTTGAAGGACAAGAAAAAGCTCTATTTAAAATGAAGTAAAAAGTATCAAGCATTTTGAAATAAAGCAAGCATAAAAGGATAATTTTGTTCACAAAGATAGATGCAAATTTTGTACAACAGCGATGATTAGCATTCCTTCCAAGATAACTTTGGGTTCTTACCACTACTAGCTGTTTGCCTCTAGATAGATCTTAAGGAGAAAATTATTGGTGCTCAAATATACTAATATCAAAAAATAAGTTAAGTGGCACTTGGGTGGCTCAGTGGGTTAAGCCTCTGCCTTCAGCTCAGGTCATGATCTTAGGGTCCTGGGATTGAGCCCCACATCTGGCTCTCTGCTTCCCCCTCTCTCTCTGCCTTCCTCTCTGCCTATTTGTGATCTCTGTCTGTCAAATAAATAAAATAAAATAAATTTAATTAAAAAATTAAAAAGAACAAGTTAAAAAATGGACTTATCCAAATATAGAAATTACTGGGCTTTCCTTGCCTCCTTTAAAAATATGCCTCAGCATGAGTTTTCCCAGAACATGCTGCAATTGATTACCCCAATTTTAATAATTTCATGTACTGCACACTGTTAGGATTAAAACATTTCCCAAACTGGATGCTGTTGAATACTAGTGCTAGAAGACATAAATAGGTCCACTGTTCAGAATTAGGCTCCTTGAAGAAATTCATTTGGGAAACAAGGTATCTTATCTCTCTTCGGCATGCATTGTGAATACTGGAATCTTATCATTGTTCAGAATTCCTGAACTACTGTTGAACTTCGTTTCACGCATCTTTCCCAAACTTATTTTTACATGAAACGTTTCCCCCCCTGCCTTCTCTATTAATATCCTGAGGAAGACTATTCCATGGAACATCAGTGGAGGAAATGTTGACATAATAATGATGTGAGCACATTTAGACAAGAATAAACTCTGTTAGGGCAACATTCTGTGACAGGTAAGATTTTCCTAGATTGTATTACACTAGGATCCAGAATGTTGGCAATAATTATTGGGTGAGGTTCGCTGAATCTAATAACATGTTAAAGAATTACTTAACTTGTGAAAAACTGAGAATAACTAAATTTCCAGTAGTAAATGTGTGCGTGTGTAGTGTATATTATATAGTATTAAAATAAAACAAAATATATATAAACCCAATAGACTGATATATTTAAAATTCTTATTTACTGAGGAGTTTGACACCTAATCAAGTACATGGAAAATAAATTATTTCAATCTTTGTCTTGATGCTCCCTCTGTCTTATCTTCTCTATACATACAGGGTCTACTAATTCTTTGGGTCCTCCATAGTTAGCATTTTATTAGTCTATAGGGATAGTTACTTAATTCCATCAGGATATTAATGTCAGTGTTATAAAATCTCATTTATGTTTTTAAAACCAAATGTCTAAACACACACACAGAGGAAGAGAGAGAAATAAAGTATTATTTTACATAGTAATTTATGTGGTTTTTGTAGCACACAATGTATGTACTGGCATCTTTCCTTAAAATGTATGTGTGACCTTATGCCCACCTCTACATATGATGATAAAACTCCCTTTCTGAATATTCATCCTAACCCTAAATAAAAGGAACCCATTCACCCTTGCCTGGGGACTCATGGCTCTGGAAGTTATTCCCTGTGTTCTCTTTATTTGCTACAAATAAAGCTTGTGTATATAATCATTGTGTAATAATATTATTATTATTTATGTATCTTTAAGATTATTAAAGGTATTTTTAAATGACCTGAAGTTAAATTTATAAAATTATTCCTAACAGTTCCATGTAGGGATGATAATGAATGAGCATGGGGATATATTGCATTTTTTAAAAAATCAGCATTTTTTAAATATAATTTGAGAGCAAAAACAACAGAACTTGCATTCTCCATTTATAACAACTGAAAGCACACATCAAGACCTTGCTTTAAAAATTGAACAAACTGAGGGTTGATGGGGGGAGGGGGGTTGGGAGGGGGGGGTGGGGTTATGGACATTGGGGAGGGTATGTGCTATGGTGAGTGCTGTGAAGTGTGTAAACCTGGCGATTCACAGACCTGTACCCCTGGGGATAAAAATATATTATATGTTTATAAAAAAATAAAATTAAAAAAATAATAAAAAAATAAATGTACACACACACACACACAAAAAAAATTGCACTCCTTTGGGGTGCCTGGGTGGCTCAACGGGTTGGATCCTCTGCCTTCGGCTCAGGGCGTGATCCCAGGGTCCTGGGATCGAGCCCCACATTGGGCTCTCTGCTCAGCAGGGAGCCTGCTTCCCCCTCTCTCTCTGCCTGTCTCTCTGCCTACTTGTGATCTCTGTCAACTAAATAAATAAAATCTCAAAAAAAAAAATTGCACTCCTTAATGTAACATGCTGTGTAAAAAAAGCCTGCACCCAGATATTTGTCACCCCAGAGAGATTCCTCGTTTTAGTTATTTGTCAGTGTAGTTTCTCCTCCTTCACACCCTTTGCATTCATGTGCTTTATGATTTCTCTTTCTTCTTTGGTCATTTGGGCCCCGTGGTTACAACTGCCCACTGCTGGAGCTTAACATGCTTGTTGTTCAAAAAGAACCATAGTTTTCACATCTGGTTCTAACTGAAAGCAGGTCCTACCTATATAGGGTATCCAGGAAACACTATATTACAAGCTTTTTGAGAGCCAACAGCTCCAGGTTTATTATTTTATCAGTCAAGGCTTATAGCTCTTGAAAACTATATCAGCATCATGCTTTGCTCAAAGGAGATGAGCCAAAAAGACTGCTAATAAATATTTATTAATCAATTTTTAAAACATGTATTTGTAGAGTACAATTTGGAAATTAAATACTTCATATATGATTTCCTTTGTGGTTTGTTGACTTCCAGAATATCTAATACACTTTTTAAATCTGGTAACATACTTATTATACCTGCCCCAAGAACTTTGTAGGATATTTTACAAAGGTAATGCCTGCTGTTTGAGAAAATGTAAACACAACAAACTAAATATTCTGTTGAAAGCTAATGATTGAAATCATAATTTTCTTTGACTTCATTTTGAATGTATCCTAGGATTAATCTAGAAAGGAAGGATATTGCCCAAGTTTCAGGGCCTATAGTACTCACACACACATTAATTCTTTCAACTACATAAAATTCATCAGATGACTTCTATCCTGATGCTCAAAGAGCAATGTTTATCTTACAATGTTTGTCTTCAAGTAGCATCTAATCCAGTAAGCAAGGTATATAGGGAAGTTTACAATTACAAATACCAGGTCACACCTTCAATTTGGTCTTCCTTAAAAGAAGTTAGTTAGCCTTCTATCCATTCTTATCAAAGTGTGTACATACTCCTTATCCCCTGTGTAACAGATTATTTTAACTTAGGAAAATGTCCTCAGGGTCTAGATCTTACTTTATCAGAATTATGCAATTGCCCATAACTCATGCTCCAAGCACCTCAGAGAATATACCTCAAGTCATAAATTAAACTACACACACACACACACACACACACACGTTAATTTGTCCAAGATGACAGAATTATGGCTCAGAGCAAGAAAACTCCATTTCATGCAAAAAATGAGGCAATGACTATATACTAGCTTTCCTAAACGGTCATAAAAAGAAAATACTTTATATTAATGGCCACAAAAGCCAGTGGTAATGTAGCCACCTTTATTCTGAAAGAGGATTAATTAGGAAAGAGGAAGAATTTGCAAGTGTTTCGATGTAACTCTCTGGATATTTCTAAAACTTTTAGCAACATTTTTTGCTTCTATGTACTTTTCATTTGTTTCCGGTTGATTTAGCTATTGTATAAGTGTGCAGAGAGGTTAGTGTGAGTGATCCATGCAAGTAGAAACTGCATTTCAGAGGAAGGAGGTAAAGGATCAAAGGTGAAGGTGCTCTAGCAGAGTAGTTGAAATGATCTTAAGAAAAGCAGACTTCATTTTAGGGACTGCCTGCATGTGAAAGATGATATTAACACAAGAATCATAAAAAACAGATTTTCGAATTGCCTTTGGGCTGCTAACTAGCACAGAAAGGTGAGATGAAGAATTCCAAAGCAAACAGAAACCTAGATAGCGGAAACAAGTCAGGGGAGGGCAGACTATAGGGAAGAAAAAGGATTTTGCCAGAGGCAGCTGGCAATATGAACTGGAACAGTAGGGGGAGCTATGGTATTGCAGTTGTCAAATCCCAGTTTTTATAAGAACTTTCAGATTTATGGTTCTAGCAAAGAAGACATGTTAGTGATTTTTACTTTTGTAATAAGCTACAGACACTGGGATGGAGCTTTAACGATCTGTATTTTCCGAAGCCAAAAGTGTGATCAGCACATCACCCACTTTGGACAGACTTGGTCTATATCACATACGGATTTGAATGAATTCACTTCCCGGCCAGTGTTTTTCCTCCCAAATTTATGGGTCTGGATTTTGGAAGAAGTCATCCTTATCTTTGGTTAATTGCGAGAAAAACCTTTAGTCATAGATAGGAGACATTGTGCAATGTGGAAAAGGAAGAAGGGGACCTTTTTCTAAATACCAGAGATGATTTATGTAATCTTTTATAAAAATTTGCAGTTTGTTTTTGTTGTTGTTGTTGTTGTTTTACTGCTACAGCTTGCAATGATTTGAATGACAAGTGGCTGAGTGTGAATGTGTGCACATCAACTCTTCCATAATAATCTGCCCCACTTTTCCCTCCTAACGCTCATAAACAACTAGTTTCTTAGTCATTTAGACTGCCTCTTGAAAACAACTCAGTGATTTATTACTATCTATATTCTTACCTAAAATAGATGGCCAGGTTTAAGCATAGTGAATTGCACTTTTGTCTCCTACATCCATCATGGTTTAAAGTTGGTGGACACCAAGAAACCTATCCATCTTCTTTTAAAGCTACTAACACATTACTAATAAATCAGTTACCCATATGCTTTGGAAAACATGGTAGAGGTGGGAGCTCATAGGAACATCATATCTAAGAGGTTTCTCTCAAATGAACTCTTCCCTTAAGTGAAAAGTATTATTGTAGTTCTGTTCTCTGTGTTAGTTTTCTAGGGTTGCCATACAAATTACCACAGGGTGCTCCTTAAAACAGAAACTGTATTCTCTAAGAGTTCTGGAGGCTAAAAGACTAAGGGTGAGAGGGCTAAGCTCCCTCTCAGTGCTCCAAGGAAGAATCCTTCTTTGTTTGTTTCCAATTTTGATGGTTGCTGGCAATCCTTGCCATTCCTTGGTGTGTAGACACATTTATTCCAACTTTTGCCTCCACTTTCATACAATTCTCTTTGCTTTGTCTCTATATTCTTTCCTCTTTTTATAAAAGACACCAGTCATTGGATTTAGGGCCCACCTAAATCCATTATGTTATTATCTAGTTATATCTGCAGAGGCCCTATTTCCAAATAAGATCCCATTCTGAGTTTCTGGGTGGACACGAATTTTGAAAAGACACTACTCAACCACATATCAAAGGTCAATAAAGATTGCTTTTACTGGTTTTAATTGGGGAAAAAAAGAAATATTAACCAAATAGAATTCTCTTGAAGATGCTGAAAGTAAGAAATAAGTACTTGAAAAAAACAGATATAAATATGCTCCCAGCAAGGACTTACTTACCATTTTTAATGAAGTTAAAATTGAAATGAAAATAGTTGTTACACATATAAGCTGACAAACTTGACTGCCAAGGAGCAAACAGTTTTGTTTGGGTAAATGAATTATAATTGTAACATTTAAACTGTACATGTATAAGATATAAATAAATGTTATATGGATGCCCAAAGTTATAGATTTGCATTCTGAAATTACCACACATTGATAATCAATATAAGCTAATTATTTACTCTTTCTGGCACTTAATACCTGATTTTTTAAAATGAATAGGTAATAATATCTTTAGAATTTTCAGAAAGTGTGTAGAGGAAAGGTCAGAAGAGGGGACACTTGATAAATGTTAACTTACTTGCCTTCTTTTCTTTCATTTCTTCAAGTACTCAGGCTCTCTCTCACCTCATAAACTAATTCATACTTGAAGAGTACACAAATATCTGCTAATTTGTTATTTCATAAGATGACAATAACAGGTATTTTTCAGGCATTGTCTTCATAATGATTTACCCCAAAAACTTGTATAGGAATCATGGTAATAGATTTTTTAGGAGATAAAAAACTTCAATATATAGATAGGGTTTTTTCCATGTTACCAAACATCCAGCTTACTGAATAGTTCATTTATCTGACAAATATTTATTGAACAACTAAAGCTCATAGCAGAGTATCTTTAAACAGGGCTCTTTAAAAAAGTGACTAGAGCAGGAAAAGCAAAGAGGAGTGTGGTATATAACATGAAGCTAGAGGAGTACGTAGGAGCTAAACTATGCAGAGTACTGTAGATGAAGTTAATTCATTTTATTTGAAACCTAAGAGAAATAGGAAAACATTAAAAGTTTTAAGCAAGGAGCACACCTATGTGGTCCAGTCGGTTAAGTCTCTGACTCTTGGTTTTGGCTCAGGTCAAGATCTCAGGGTCCTTGGATCCAGCCCCCGTCAGGCTCTGCACTCAGAGGGCATCTCCTTAGGATTCTCCCTCTCCCTCTGCCCCTCCCCCACTTTCAGGCACTCACTCACATGTGTGAGCTCTCTCTCTCTCTCTCTCTAAAATAAATAAATCTTTAAAAAATTTTTTAAGCAAGAAGAGGAAATGCTCAAATTTGGCAGTGGAAATATCATTCTGCTTTAATTGAGTTGGAACAGGACAATAATAGATTCAAGTAAACCAACTGGGGTAAGTCAAGTAAGTTGCTTAGACTACAAAGATGTATATTTTAAGGTGGGATGTATAACATTAGATATGAGCAATTAAGTAAAGAGATGTAACCTGAATGGTTCTAAGATTTCTGATTTGCCCAATTGGATGGATGATACTGCCATTCAATAAGAAAAAAACACTGGAGAAGACCAGGTGTTTGCAGGGGTTGGGGGAATGATCATGAGCTGGGCCATATGGAAAATGTGTTACCTTTGAGATATCTCAAAGAAGATATTATATAGGCAACTGGGTAAAAGGATAAGAGGCTCGAAAGAGAGGTATGAACTATAGTTATTAATTTGGGAGTTATCAATATGATTAAGGTAGTTTCTAGATATGGAGGGAGAAGTCAGCTTCAATGATCTAAATATATGCCAATGTGAGACATAATAAATATTAAATACTAAACAGCTAATATATGTTTTCTTAAATGTCATTTGCCAAAAATATGATTTAAGGTTCTGAGGTGATATAATATTATAGATTATCAAAACCAGTTGTTTTACAAAGTCAGTTGTTTAAGTAAATCAATAAATGGACTAAATTTCACTTTACATTTTTGACCTTTCGAAGTTGGACTAAATTTTTTATTCTATACATATGTATCAAAGCCTACTCTGCCAAGCATTATGCTAGACACTGACAACACAAGAATGAATAAGACAGGTTCCAGCTGGTTCCCAGAGGCTGTAGCAAGAGATTCTACAAGTAAAAGTGTCACCACAGAGTGGGGGATGTGCTAGACTACATGTGTTAAGGAACCTATAGTTATATATAATATGGATATTTTGTGTGATATTTTAATGGGATTTGGCATAGAGGACCATGGAAGACTTGTACAGGAAGCAATTTTTAGGCTGTCTCCTGAAGAATGAATAGAAGGAAGCCAAGCACACAGGGGAGAGGAAGGATTCCAAGAACACAGAAGAGTATATTCAATGGCCCAGAGTCAAGAGCATGATGCTTTCTGGGAAGTAAAAGTACTTTCATATGACTAGAGTGGGTGGAGGGCATCATTTCAACAAGTGGGTAGAATTAAATCATAAATGTTCAAATGCAGCCTTGTTTTGCTTCTGTTAAATAGTTGGCAGGGAGATTCTTGCCAAGTCTATAATTGGAGGGGATGCATTAGATGAAAATATAAACACCTTCATAATGATAGAATATTCTTGGAAGCTTTGCACATTGACATAGGGGAAAACATTCCTCTGAGGAATTTGCTTTTAATATTTATGTAGTATCTAAATAGCACATTATATATAGAACTTGGTATACCAAATATCCCCTCTACCACATGAAAATTTGCTTTTCTTCTTTTGAGCTGCAATTCCATTAAATTGTTGATTCATACTTTTAAAATAAAGCACTTCTTCCTCAAAGTGAGGGTTTAAAGTGATGATGACCAGCATATGATACAACACCCTAATATAATATTAACCTAATATAAGAAGCATGCTTCTTGCTTAAAGTTTTGCACTCACTCTATCTCAACGGCACAGTTCCATGAACAACCCCAGGCCATTCATTATCTGATGTGAAGAGAACTTAGTCTGGAAGATGCCCAGCTACCTGAAGTGTAAACAGTCCTTGAAAATGATTGTGTTTAAATAAATTCTTTTTTATATATTGATTAGGCATAGTTGAAACCAGATTTTCGAAAACATATTACATTTTTTTTCCTTCCAAGCAAAAATCAGAAAAATTTCCTCAACCTGAGGCTATTAGCATTGATAACTAAATAACCCTATTATTTATGAAAGCATTATGATAAATACTCTTAAAGGAAAGGAAACAGTTGGAAATACACACACACACACACACACACACATAGGCTAGCTCCATTGCTGACTTTCCCCTTCCCTAAAATTAAATGAATTCTTCATTCGCTATTATAAACTAAATATTTCCTTTGAGTCCAATTAGCATTGCTGAAAGAAAAAGCAAATCAAGGCTCTGTTCAGCATGCATCAATGTAATGGAAAATCAGGTCTTTTATTCTAGCTTTAATAACTGCAGCTTGATTAAAGGCAAAGAAAAGGCTATGAAGGGAGAAGGGGGGAAAGGAGAAGGACTGCCAAATTAGTTCTATAAGAATTCTCAACCTGTCTGCTCTCTGGCTCACTATTCAAATGCTAATTGAGCCTTTTGGTAAACAGAATAGGTAATCATGGAAGACAAAAACAGACACAGAAAACAAATGAAATATCATACCTTATCCAAAGCAGCATGGCATTTTTCTGATAAGCTTCGGAAGACTAAAAATTTTAAGTCCTTGGGTCTTATTTTTTCCTGGATAGATTATAATTAATATAATAAAATAAATATTACATAATCAAATAAAAAATGACAAAGAACTGTTTTGTTTCAACAATGAAACCAGTCATGTTATAATTAGATAAGAGGATTTATATTCACAGCTATAAACATGAAAGTAGACCATGAGGCTGGATAAAGGCAAGTTTTTAATTCTTAAAAATTAATTACATGGCATTATTCTTATCAGTACACAGAATGCATTAATTATACAATTAATAAAAAGATGAAAGGGTTTTGGTGTTTTTTTTTTTTGGCAATTGTAATGCACATGGGGGCATTTGGTTTTATACCCAGAATTGTCCTTCAGGCATTTCTATAATCTTCTTACTAGGCAATGTCAAGACCCTAAACCAGTTAGTAGGAATATTGAATGGAGTGGGTCTTCATGTTAGTGCTTAGACACATTTCAGAAAGGTTATGGATTTCCATGTAATTGGGATCTAAGGTGTAATAGGTTTAATTTGAGGTCCTCTTTAAAAGAACAGCAGGAAGAGCCATTGTCAGCAATATGTAATAGCCAGTAAGAAGTGGCAGCTTGCTCCTTCACAATGGGCTTCCTTACGGATGAAAAGTGATTATCTTACTACAACAGTTATTTCTCTGAGTGCTTCCATCATCGGCATAGCACGGAAAATGCCTTGTGTGTGCTACCGCTTTATTCTTGAAAACATTTTAAAGCTATAAATAACATTCACAGAAGAAGAAATGTAGTAGTGAAAAGACAGCTGGCTATCAGGAGCAGAGCCACAGGCCAAATCCATTTCAGCAAACTCCAAGGGACTGTCCAAATTCTCTTGCTGTCTTGCAATTGTGTTTTATCAACTATTACTGGAGTAAATGGGCTATCAGCCAGGGCCTGGAAATCTGTTTTTGTTATATACAAATTGTTGATGTAATGTACAGGAGGACAACACAGTTATATTGTGATAGTATTTGACTTGACTGACACGCCAGCAATATCGTATGTAGTAACAAACCTACTACAACTTCTTCTCAGCCAAAAAGAGATCACTCAGCTCTTTTAAAAGCATGTTATGAACACTTGCAAATAATGCAGAAATAGTCTTTAAATAACCCCAGATGTTTACAATTTTAGAACAAAACGGAAGTGGTATCTAGAATGTAATACCAATGACTACTTTGTTGTTTGGGGTAGGGAAAAAGAAAGTCTTAAAAATAGAAAATACAGTATCACCATCGGTGTCTCAGGATTGACTACTAGTTGCCTATACCTCCCCCTTTACCTCCACCTATCCTCATTCTTTGATTCAGGTAACAGTATAAAATGATAAGAAAATGCAGCTTCCAGGCTCTCCCATTGCACATGCTATGATCCCAGTATAACACAGAAATTCTGAAGCTACCACTCATCTCCATTACTAAATATCCCCATTCTGCCTCCCCCCCACCAAACTGTTTCTCTCTCCTTTCTCTCTCTGCCTCTCTCTCTCTCTCTCTCTCTCTCTCTCTCACACACCACACACACACACACACACACACACACCACAAATCACAAATATTCTTTGTCTGTTCCCTAGCCTATCATCTTGTTGTTTTCTGCTTTTCTGTTCCTGGGCATATCAACATTCCAAGGTTAATGAGGCACCTTGGAAAAGTGGTATTTGTTTAGCTTAAGGTAATGTTTTAAATGTCTTTCTCTGGGTGGCAGTCTCATTGCTTCTAAAACAAAACCCATCTGCAATCTGAACCTGCATTCCATATTAACACCTCAGACACATTGCTGCAGGGTTTGGGTTTTCTTTTCTTTCTTTCTCTAATTTTTTTTTTTTTTTTTGTCATCCTGTCCTAGTTGAAAAATTATATGTGAGACCGGAGCTGGCAAACACTAGAATCAGTTTGATAGGTCTGAGCTTTGAAAATCACATTTCTCTAAGCCTTATTATCAAATTGACATGCTGTGGCATCTTGTCCTTACCAAGTCTCCTGAATTCCTGGCAAATGGAGTAAAGTAACTGGATATTTACCCAGAGTTTGTTTATGATTTCTTTGGAGTTATAAATATAGATTCTAGACATATTCATTTATGAGGAAGTTTTCGATTCTAATGAGAGTAATTAGCAAGAATTCCCCCTAAACTTTAGGTAATTCCTACTTAGCGGAGATGCATTTGTTCACAATATCTAACAAGGAAAATCTTTTAATTTTTCATTACCCATCTCACAGTTAATCTAAAAGGAGATGCACATGGTAGATTTGTACTCCTCTATCGTACATGAGGGAAGATGAATGGCCAGTGACACGGGACTAAAAGAGTCATGCTGCTTTCTTATTGAAGATTTAAGATCCAATGATTCATTCACCATATTCCATTCTCTTTGCCAAGAAGATTCTGGGAGCTCATTAGGCACAGAGTGCCCTCCAGCTTACATCTTGATGTCACCATGGTTAGCGGAGCCCCTATTGACCCTCATTGAGAATGAGAAAGAGATATACTTTGGAGGTGTTAAACCACTGCGATTTGAGAATTGTTTGTTTCTATGGCATAATGCAGAATATCCTTACTGATATACCATCAAAGACAGACCTTACATCAGAATAACCCCCAAACTCTTAGTAATCTTTTAGAATAGTTCTACAGACTAGAAAAACAACCCCTACCCTCAAATGTTCATGTAGGCTGATAAAAAATGAAACTTCACTAGTACCAAGCATTGGGTTAAGAGTCTTGTCTGAATCATCATATTTAATCCTCATAGCAGAGGCAGTGTTGAAATTAGAACTCCTTAATGTCTAACTTCTGAGTCCCATATATTGGCTGCCTGGTATTTAGTTAAGAGTTAAAAAGAATGTAATCTGAATTTTTCTTTTAAGAACAAAGAAACATATACATTAGTGCAAAACCACTTAATATTGTCATTTGTTTCTGACAGTCCTGAAGACAGTATTTTAAACTATCACTATTTGGTAAAATCTATGTCTAAAAGGACTATTAGGAGAGAGAAAAATCAAGACTTCTTAGGTTTTCAGTAATAGCATTCTGAAAAGACAAAGCAATTGTTCTCACAAATATCCTTATTTAAGATCATTACAGAAATTTGTTTCCCTTCCTTCAAAGAATATGTTTTGAGAGCTAAAAATCATCCTATCGTATTTGGATACATAGAAGTAGTTATTGCTTAAGAATCAAGTGGTTATTTCTTTTGAACATTTTGTATGCTATATTTGATAATCATAGTTTCTAGTTCTCAAAATCAGCTCTTGCTTTGACATATCTTTTAGATTTGAATTGGCCTCATGGATGTGTGTATCCATATATTCAAGTGTGTGTGTGTGTGTGTGTGTGTGTGTGCGTGTGTGCATGTGTGTGTGTGTGTCTGCATGCACACAAAATAGAGAAGCTTATTCCCGTGCTTCAAGAAAATTTGCATAGGAAAATCTAAACTTTCAAACAATCAAATTAGAAGCCAATTATCCTGAAAATTATTAAGAATATGTGTCATTGCCATAATATTGGATGTATCCTGTGAGTATAAACAATTGAAAAAAACAGTTAACCCTCTCTCTCTTTTATAAACACACATACATATATGGATAGCTCAAGGGCAAAATGCTTTGAAGATTGATTTCCCAGATTCATTCTGTGTATTGGAGAAGTGCCCTTCCCAATAACTCAGAACAAATTGAGGAAGCATTTCATCATGAGAAGATAGGCTGGTATGGGAGAAGTTTAATATAAAGTATTTCATCCAGATTGCTGATCTAATCCAGATAAAGCTGACTAACTTTGATTTTTGCTATTCAAACTGTGGAAAATTTTAGATTTATATAAGATCCATTTAGACTTCTTCCATTCTTCTGAATAAAAGTTTTATGAGTGTTGTTGGTCAATTTACTGTATCAGCCTATAAATTACCTATATAAATATTTCCATCTATAATTTTTTGCCAGAATGTGATTACAGGCTCTGTCCATGTGCCAAAGAGATTGAAAGAAGTCCTAGGAAAATATGAAGGACATACAAGGCCCCTTATGTTCTGCTGCCTTCTTTTTTCTCTAAAACTGACTCAAGACCATTCTGCCACATGCAACTAACCCTCCATGCAATCCAGACGTTTGGCAACATTCACAACATGCCATTTTCTTTTGCATATATGGTTCCTTTTACATGAAATGTCCTACTCCTATATGCACAAGTATTTGCTACTCAGCTTTGGAAGCCCAAGAGCTCCATTAATATCACTTTTTCCAGGAATACTTCTTATACTCTCCCAAAGTGTGTTAGGAATATTATGGCATTCTGGGCTTTTCTGCATCTATCATATTATTTTGTAATCCCTAGTCTACATGTTTTCAAGCATCTTAGAAGAAGAATCTTGTGTTTTGTTTTGTTTTGTTTTTATTTCTTTACTCCTAGTATCTGCACATACAAACATTTGTGGAGTGAATGAATAAGTGAATGAATGCTATTATATCGGGGAGTTATTTTAACAGGTATTTCATTAGCTAGGGAGAGACCAGGTGGAAAATCAATGAGGGAAAAGAGTGCTCATACTATCTAAGGCTAAAAGTCAATATAATAATAAAGAATAAATAAAAAATAAAAGTCATCTATTAAATATACATGCCTCAAACTCCTAGGTAAATTGCTTGAAATTATTCATCAAATACAATGTTTTTATCATCTTTTTTTTTAAAGAGAATTTTGAAAGGAAAAAAAAAGAAAACTGAAAGTTACAGAGAATAACTTAACCCCTTGTGTCAACAATCACAATTAATAATTGGTCACATTCTGTCATGTTTGTTTTGTCTTCTTTTAAGTAAAGGAAAAGAATATTAAAACTTTACCTCATTGGCAAAATAAATGGATTTAGATATGAACATTATCACTTGCTCCTTTGTCATGTCCTGTAATAAGAGGTTTTCCAACTATTCAGGAAATCCAAAGTTCAATCCCCTTCCCCAGTCTTTAGCACAGGACCAGCTACATAATTTGCTGAGCTCAGGAAAAAATGAAAATATGAGACTGCTCCAGGGAGAAGAGAAGTCAATCTCCCCTTCTCATTAAACTGCTGCCCTGACCCAAGGCTGAGAGACACCCTTCAAGGGCCTGTAATTTCCATGATAGAACACGATTGGTACCTAATTCCGCGATGAGTGGGAGATCCCCAGCATGACTCCCACTAAATGGACTGTTGTACTACTAGCCCAGAGCATTCTACGTTATTTACAATGTCCATAAAGAAAGGGAGGAAGGTAATTAATGAGTCCATATGCCAGAGCAAGGCATGCTTCATCGTATATATGGGTATACCAGAGCAAGGCAGCTGCGTAGGTCCCTATACTCAGAAAGGTTCCATGCCTGGGATTTAATGCTCTGTGATGGCTATTTACTCTATTTTCTCTACAAAATCAGCCTAACTAATCTTAGGACAGTAGCCACTGTTTTTTTGTGTGTTTTTTTTGTTTGTTTGTTTGTTTGTTTTTAGTAGCTACTCTCTTACTTGAAGTGCCCCACAGACTTTAGATTCAACATTCAATTCTGTTAAAATTCTTGATTCTATACCAAACATGTGTTGACTACTTGTGACCAGCTGGCTCAATCCACGTCCTTTCCCTCAACCATCACTTTTTCTTCCACCTGGTTGAGTTGTTGGCTTATCATGTTAGTTGAGTTTATTCCCATGAATGCATGTTTACGTTTGTCAGTCTTTAATGATCAATATCTTTGAATTGTTGATTCAACTAACTTTAAGTGTGCCTTATTTCTGAAGTTTATTTTATGAGAAATTATGAATTTCCTTATTTTATCTGTTATTTTTAGTTGTGTGTATGTATGTCTGTTACCTATTGGTTCAGAGTTCCCTTTTTATCTGTGTTTCCTACTGTTTGGCCATTAACTCCTAGAGCAGGAACTAAAATGTTAGATATCTTCATATCTCTAATGCCTACAGCTCAGTGTATTACATATTAGATGTTCAACAGCATTTATTCACTAAGCAAAGAAATTAGAACATGTTTTTCTTAAATGTAAGAAATAATATAAATGTACAATTGTTAGAATCAGGTTTGTAAGACAGCTAAATTCATCAACTTAATACTTTTAAACTTTAAAAATGTATCTTTAGGGGCACCTGGGTGGCTCAGTGGGTTAAGCCTCTGCCTTTGGCTTGAGTCATGATCTCAGGGTCCTGGGATTGAGCCCCACATCCAGCTCTCTGCTCGGTGGGGAGCTTGCCTCTCCCTCTATCTCTGCCTGCAGCTCTACCTACTTGTGATCTCTCTCTCTGTGTCAAATAAATAAATAAAATCTCTAAAAAATATGTATCTTTAGAAAAAGAAGAAATCATAGTAAGAAAGTATAGTTTTTGTTTTTGTTTGTTTGTTTTATAAATTGCAACCTATAGAGGTTTTAGCACATGATTTAAGATCAGAATGGAGTATTGAACCTTAAGGTAAGTCAGCTATTACTAAAAAATGGATCTTATCCACCAAAAGGAAAAGCTAGCAAATTAAGGGAAATGACTCTCATGGTTAAGGAAGAATTTCAGTAACTCTTACTGTTGTAACTTAGATAAAATGTGGCATGACGTGCCGGCCAGATTCATCAAACAAAAGTGTAAATAGAGTTCCTTCTTACAGTTTCTCCTGTTTGTTTGTTTTTATCTCCTTGGCTGAGTTTCCAGTCTTCTTGGTGACCCTTGATTATACAGTTCCTACTGCTTTCTTAGTTCAACTGTCTCTTACTCAGGTCTTTGTACAGCCTGTCTAAACACTGTTCTTTGTTTGCCTCCTCAAAGGACACTGTGCTGACATGAAAAGAGACAGTAACTTTGGAGTTTGAAAAGTAAACTGTAGATATTCTCTCCGTTAGTTTTGCCACCACCATAAGTTACTTTATAAATCTGTTTTCTCATCTGTAAAATATAAATCATAATACTTCTACTTATGAGGACTATTGGTGAGTAAATAGAGGAACTAAAACAACAGAGAGCACAGAGTAAGCACTCAAGTATCAAGTATTATTATGTCTGGGGATGTGACTTTGGGAACACTGGTCATCTGTGAAATGGAATCAACATACCCCCCCAATCAGGATTGCATTGATATCAAATAAAATAACCTATGTTTCCTGCTTTGTATAGAGTCTGACATATGATAATTTGGAAAATAAATACTTGTCTGGACATAAGTTTCTGCAGTATTCCAAAATGTTACATATTAAATGATTAATGTCTTCTAATAAACAACACAAGTTCATTAAGTGATAATACTGAACATACATTTCTGGAATCATGGTGGAACAAAGGGCAGAAACTAGAATACTTAACATTAATATGAGAGGCTTGAAATTAAGGAAACAAGTGTGGATTATAAAAGATGGGAGGATTGAATGCTGGGAACTCCAACCTTTAGAAGTTGGGGGAATGAGGAATAACTAACAAGGAAGATGAAGAAGAAAATGCCAGTGAGGTGTGGGAGATCATGATGCTTTACAAGGCCACTGAAGAAAGTGTTTAAGGAGAGAGTGATGAACTATATCAAGTTCTGTAGCTTGGGCAAAATGTGGACTATATTAATTTGCTTTCTGGTATCTGAAAGCTTTGCTTTCATTATGTTGTATGAATATAATATAGTGAAATACACACTCTCCTTTTTGGGGTCTGGCACATTAGATACTAACACAAGTCATATAAGGCAGGTTTGTGAGCAGTCTGAATTTGTCTTCATGTCCACCTGTCTGTTACTTTTAAGCCTAATTTCTGACATTTCCCTCCAGATAAGATACCATCAAATTGTTCCACCTTAGCCAATTATAATTTATGGGGAAGGTAGGTTTTAAGCCAGTTCTTAGTCCCATCATTCGTTGTTAAGTGAAAGTTTTACACCAAAATTGCAGGTTTGGATAAACACTAAAGAGCAGTCTATCTTATTGGGCTGCTCATAAATTGAAACCTTGTCAACCAGAATGGAAACATTTCATTTTAAAACTTCAAGGTATTGGGACGCCTGAGTGGCACAGTTGGTTAAGCCGCTGCCTTCGGCTCGGGTCATGATCCCAGCGTCCTGGGATCGAGTCCCACATCGCGCTCCTTGCTCAGCAGGAAGCCTGCTTCTCCCTCTGCCTGCCTCTCTGTCTGCCTGTGCTCGCTCTCTCTGACAAAAAATAAAAAAAATAAAAAAAACAAAACAAAACAAAAAAAAACCTTCAAGGTATTGATAAACATCATCAAAACCATGTAAACTTCAATCTTTATTTAAGTAAGCTCCAAATTGTTAGGCAGAAAATAGTTAATCCAGAGATGCTTCTAACACATTTCACCACTTAACACTCAATAATTTTAGGGTCTTAAAGCATAAATTGCTGAGCCTTTCTTAACAATTAGGACAAAGCTTTCTAATACATGGACAGTAGATAATGGTCAAAAAAAAAAAAAAAAAAGCCAGGTCTTTCTGGTTTTCCTATTTATATAAACATGAAAGATTAAATTTGCCAGAAAAGAGTATTGTGTCTATTCTAAATTTGCATTAAATTTTTATAACTGATTTCATGGCTTCCTAAAGAAGGTAGGAAAAGAATGCTTTGTACAGTAAGGGCTAATCAGTTTATGACATTCATCTACTTTATTACACTCATAAAACTTAGAACTAAAAGGAACCTTAATTTTGTTTTTAACTTTGATTTCCACCAACTTATCTTTATAAATCTTCGTTCCTCTGATAGAATTTTCCTGTGATTGTGGGTCACCAGACCATTCATGTGGTCTTATATATTCTGCACCATCCCTGTTCGTACAGATTATTATATTTGTTCCTAAGCAAAATTACTCCAATTTCTTTGAGGTTTCCTCCTTTCTTCCCAGTTTTCAGTTCCTTTAACCATTTAGGCAATCTCTCTGCTGAAATTTTTTAAAAACATACTTTTAAAAATCAAGATTAGATATTTACACTACTACTGTATTCTCCTAAACCTAATTTTTGAGATAGAAAAGAACTGTTAAATTGTTCAATTGAGGTTTTATATTTGAAAATGTGCAGGGAGGCAGCTTCTTGGCTGAGTGCCTAAATTCTAAAGCCTGAGGGCCTGGTTTTGAGTCTCTTCTCTGCTCCTGAGTAGCTGTGAAACCCTGGATAAGTCACTTAACATCTTTGTTTCTTGGTTTTCTCATCAATAAAATGGGATTTATAATAGCATCTTTTATGTCATTGTTAGGCAAATTACATTGGTAATCTCTATCAAGATTTGGAAAAAGCAAAGCACAGAATAACTACTATATATATGCTAGAAAATAAAGGTATTTAATTAATTTAATAAACAGTAGATGTATGGCATCATTTTACTGCATTTCCATCTTGGAGATATTTATGTCCAGCTCAATCTCAAAACTTAGGGAAAAGTCACATTTCTTTATTGGTGCTATCTACAGTTGTAATAGTAAAGCATAAATATTCATGATTAAATTCTGACAGTCCCTATAACTTATGTATGTGTCTCTCTAATTGATACTAAAGCTTACTAAACTGAAAAAAAAGTCTAAGAACATGGTTAATATGAAAAGAAGACCAAGGAACATATCAATTATTGATTTTTTTAAGAGAATAATAACCCAAAAAGCACATTAAAAATTAACAATTCCAAATGGATTGTCTAGACTACCCTACATAAGGACATTGAGAATTCTGGTTTTTTAATAATGAATTACTATAGTAAGTTTAAAATCTCTAAAGAAACAAAATTATGAAAATAAAACCAATTTTTACTTATTAAATATCACAACACAATTTTAAAAAACACTTAAAATTGGTTAGCTGATTTATAATGTAACAGTATTAATGTAAAAAACACATTTTTAATCAAATTATGAATATGTTTGATAAAATAGCTAACCCAATTTCTCTCTTGTCAAGAACTGCCAAATTGTTTTTTTTCTCTTGTTACTTTTGACTGTCTCATTAGTTGACAAAATAGAAAAAAAAAAAGAGTTAACTGAAGACTTTAATTTTAAAGCATTGTGTAATTTTTAAAATTTTTTATCTCAAAATAAACATGATTCTACCACATTTAAGTTGAAGGTAGGATTTAGATGTTAAATAAGGTCATGAGGGTAGATTCCTAGGACAGGACTGCCCACAGCATGGGTGTGAAGGAGGGAGAAAGAAATCGGATCAAGGTGATGAAGAGATTTACCTTCTTCTCCCTTACTCATCTGAATCAACTTCCTAAATATTGTGGTTCTCAGATCACTAATTCTCCTGGTGATTCCCATTAATATACCTTCATTTAAAATCATTATCATTTAAACTCAGTTGACTTTATATTTAAATTACGTTTACATACCTATTCCCTTCAGAGTTCCATTTATAGGACCTCTCCACCAAAAAAACTACAAAGACGTTTACAATATTGTCATTTCTAGTTCTGAATGTTTATAGACAGATGATGAAATAAAACGTAGTCCATTCATATTATAGAATAGTGTGAAATTACTAAAAAGAATGAGGTACTGGCATGGAAGTTTGCTCAAGATACACTGAATGAAAAACTGCAAATCATAAGAAAGTTAAATAATTGTTATTTTCTATAAAACAAAAATGAAACTGGTTTTGTGTTAATACAAACACAAATTTGGGTTCAGAAAAAGCTACCAAACTGTAAACATCTGTTCTTCCTCAGGAAGAAAGTGAGATGGGTAGGGAAATTTTACTTTGTAAATTTCTTTATTTTCAAACAAATCAATACAATTTTTTTCCAATAAAATCGGTGTATGTATTTAATTATATGTTCAAGTCCGTAAGTAGCACATAATTCTTGAAAAGAGTATATAGGCATATGGACTGTATCTGTTTATATACATACATATGCATTTATGTACATATATGGCCATAGAAGTTCTCATCTTAGAGAATTTTAAAATTCCCTTTCCAGACCTATTGAATATATCAGAATTATTAGGGTCACCCCAGGTAATTCTGATGATGAGGACAGTTATGAATAGCCAAATTCGAGAACAGCTATTCTAGCTTATAGAATACTGGCTATCCATGCATTTAGTTTTATTCACTCATGCCTACATTTATACTTCTATAAAAGTCTTGCTTTATTTATTTTTTTCCTTTTTTTTTTAAAAGATTTTATTTACCCAATTCACAGAGACATAGCAAGAGAGGGAACACAAGCAGCAGGAATGGGAGAGGGAGAAACAGGCCTCCTGTGGAACAGGGAGCCAGATGCAGGACTCGATCCCTGGACCCTGGGATCATGACCTGAGCCGAAGGCAGACACTCAACAACTGAGCTACCCAGATGCCCCTAGTTCTGCTCTATTTATTAAGATTTTTTTGCTATATTAAACAGCACCCATTTTTCAGAACTTTCAGAACATGTCTTGAGGAATAGTTTACTAATTCGACAAGAATCTGTGGTGTATGTACTCTATATGCCTAGTTCTGTTCCACGTGGTAGGAATGCAAAGGCGAACAAAATAGAAAAGGTCCCATCTTATGAAGATAATCCTCTCATAAGTAACTCATCCACGGCTTCTATTGTATGACTAGTTTTGTAGTGCAGTGGTTCTCAGATATGAGTAGGCATCAGATTCACCTGTAGATCTTGTTAAACTAGACTATCTCCCTAGATTCTGATTCACTAAGTCTGGGATGGGTCCCTAGATTTTGCATTCCTTTTTTTTTTTTTTTAAGATTTTATTTATTTGACAGAGAGAAGAAGAGCACAAGCAGGGGGAGAAAGAGAGGGAGAAGCAGGCTTCTGGCTGAGCAGGGAGCCTGATGTAGGGCTCGATTCCAAGACCCTGGGATCATGACCTGAGCTAAAGGCAGACACATAACCCATTTAGCCAACCAGGCACCCCAAGAATTTGCATTTCTAACAAGTTCCCAAGTGATACTCCTACTATTAGTTGAGGACCACACTTTTTGAGAATCATTGCTAAAATGCCATCTATTTCCTTTCTTCCATTGGCTGATATAAAGGTGAGATCTGGGGACTTCCTTTAGCAAGAGTATATATAAGACTTTGGTATGTTGGTATGTTGTGTACTAATTTCATAACTGGCACTCTTTTACTTTTACTTTACTTTCCAATCCTGATATCTAAAGCACATTTTATCCAAGATTGTATATATTATTAAGCTCCTAAAATACTTTTTAGAAAATTGTATGTTTACATATCAGAAAAAGAGAGAGAAACAAAGAGCCTGAAGTTTATCAACACACAGAACAGGAGAGCTAAAGTGAGTTTGGGTCATTCAGCTGCACTTTGCTTTCTCTGGGAATTACGTGTACTCTCCCTAGTTACCAGAGTGATTGAGATCAAAAGAATTAATATGCATGGAACTTTCTGCATAATATAAAGAGCTATAAAATGTAGGTTACTTGGAGAATTCCTCATCTCACCTCTGATAACTAGAAGAAAAAATATGAAACATATTTTCCTTGGCCAACCCAAAGAAAATGGCTCCGTGTTGCATTGAGTACATTGAATTTGATCTACTTCCTCTCAGATTGGTGCATGTGCTTGGCCTGGGACATGCTACACAGATCACTTATCGAATGCCACTCAGGGGAGTCTCCCCTTGTGAACACACCTCTGAACCCTTATACCGTGGAGAGAAGACAGACACAGGCCTTACACCTTGAGATTTCTGAAGAACATGTGCCATGTGTTTGTCATCTTTTCAGAAAAGCACTTCTGAAGAGCCCTTTAATGAGTTTCCTAGAGAAAATCCGAAGGAATAGTAATGCAACTAATCATTTCCTACCTTCCCACTGAACCTCTTATTAATTAACATGTTAATGCTCTGTTTGATTTCTTAAATTTAGTTTGAGAGACAGTAAAACAGCTATTTTCAAATTAAATTAAATTGAGTTGTGAGAAGATTTTCAACCAATATAGGGCTTTTTGTACTCTACTAATTCCAGAGCTCATTAAGGTAAAAAAAAAAAAAAATCAATGAGCTTGAAATGAAAGTGTTGATATTATTGTAGGCTAAATCTACTTCTGAATAACTTACTCCCTCCATGACAATGTTTTAGCATGTATGCGACATTAGAAAATGCAAATTCCAGTGCTTAAAGAGAGAGAAAATTTTCCTCAGTTACCATAAATGTCTCCTAAGTATTTGTTTGGGGAATTAGCATTGTCATAAACCGTAAAAATTGAGATTTTTTTCTAGTACAGTAGACATCTTTACTGTTAACAGGCTGCAATAATCCCTTGGTTTTTAATGGTGTATTGCTCTCAGTTCATTGTGCAAATTTCAGGTATAATTAATTATCTTTTGTCTTCCTCTAAGGCTTTTCTTTTTCACAAAAGGGATTTGTTTAGACTTCTGTTCTAATGGATTCTAATGGGCAATGTTATATAAGGTAGCCCTTGACACCAGAGCTATTGCACCATTATGGACAAAATGGTTATCACTTACTCTTCTTCAATAAACAATTTTCAAACACCTTTATTTAAATTGATTTGGGTCTTCTAAATCTTCTATGTTGAACTTCAGCAATGTCTTTTATTGCTAGTGTTTACAATTATCTTTCTTTTCTTCCTCATTTATCTTTTTTTAGATTAACATTGCAATAACAGGTTAGGTTGATAGGGTTGATACCACAACTATATCACCTATAGAAATTAAGTATGGCTGTACCAGAAAACTTTCCAGTCAATGTCTTCCCCTTGGATAATGCAAATGTTTCAGTGCTTCTCAAACTTTAATGGCCATGTGAATTGCCTGGAGATAGTGTTAATGTGAAAATCCTGATTCACTATGTCTGGGGTAGGATCTAAAAGTCTGCATTTCTAACAAGCTCCCAAATGGTGATGAAGCTACTTTGAGTAGCAAGGGTTTAGATAACACTTATGAGCCAAAAATAAATTTGACAAGATTCTTTAATAATTATTAATCTCACAGCTTTTCTGGAAAGCAATAAGATAGTACCTTTGGCAGGACCAAAGTTCTGTAGTCAAACAAAATGGAAATATTACTTTTTCTACCTCTTTGTATTTTCTTCTTTCTTGTAAAGCACACTACATTGTTGATATGAAAGGTAACTCCAGAAGTTTTCACTATTTAGAACTGTAAATTATAAAATATTTGTAATATTTTTCATCTTAATTTGCCCTTTGAACTAAGCAGTTGGGGAGCCCAGTTCAGGGCACAGAGGTGATTCCTTACATTCCACTGTGACAGTTTCTTAAAATGGGTTTTCTTCACCTTTTTTGAGGATGTTATGGAAGTGTGCACACACAAATAGACTTTAAGTGGGGGAAAAACCCCACTCCTAACAATTTAGAATATCTTGCCATCAAAACCCTTTTCACTGGACGCCTGGATGGCTTAGTGGGTTAAGCCTCTGCCTTAGGCTCAGGTTATGATCCCAGGGTCCTGGGATCCAGCCCCGCATCATCAGGCTCTCTGCTCAGCAGGGAGCCTGCTTCCCCCTCTCTCTCTGCCTGCCTCTTTGCCTACTTGTGATCTTTCTCTCTGTCAAATAAATAAATAAAATCTTTAAAAAAACAAAAACAAAAACGCTTTTCACCTTGTACGTGTTCACTAAGAAATTTAGTTTAATCTCTAAGTTATTTTTCGTCACTGGAAAAGGACCTCTTTATGAGGAGTTTTCCCCTTTATTAAAAAACCCCTTCTGTTCTGAAATGTGTACTTTACTTCAGGGCAGTGTTCTCAAACCTTAGTGTACGTCAGAATCACCAGGTTCTGCTTGCTGAAGCATAGCTTGCTAGGCTCTGCTAAATCCATTTAGTAGGTGTGATGTAGGAATTTGCAAGAATCCAAGAATGTGCATTTCTAACAGTTTTCTAAGTGAGACTGATTGACTGGGGTAGGGTCCAAACTATGAGAACGACTAACTTAAGAAAGTATATTTGTGTCTGTTTATCAAAGATAAACTGTGACAAAGTTAGGTTAAGAAGGAGAAATGTAAGGATCTCAGCCACCCTTTATCTAAGCTGTCGACACAGAAGTTAGAGGAGCCTCATAAAATCATTCGATACATGTCAAGGAGCACTGGCTTTTCTATGTCCTATATAGGAAGAGGGATTCTTCAGGTAACAGTCTAAGATCATTTGGTCAGCGAACTCTTATCCAACTCTCATATCAGGGTAAGCTTCCTTCACAATCATACAGCACCCTATAATTAACCATAATGGGAGCGGCCATAACTATGATTATACAATTATTGATGAAAATATTTGTTTAGTGAGTATATTCTCCATGTGACCGTAATTTTTTTAAGCTGTCATAATTGTCTTTCTTGGCTATGATGTAGATATTTCAATATCTGGTTTGGAGTGTGACACATAGTTGATGCTCAGTATCTGCCATTATAAATGGCAGAAAATGTCACTATTCTCATATCTATATAGAGATATAGGCTTTAAGTGCCTTAATTCAGAGAGGTTGTTCTTTTGAGTCCATGGCAGCTATTTTTTTATTGATTATGATATTCTTACATGCTGAACTCAGACTCAGTCCAGGTATTATTTTCAATATAGGGGGCCTCTACCAGTTGTCATATATGACATATGAGAGAAAATCCAATTGCCATTCCTACAATGAACTTGATTCAGAATGGCCTTTGCTTTGTTCACTCAATATTCCCTGAGTTTTTGCCTCTACCTTTGTTCATGCTGTTTCATTTATCTGAAATAGCTACTCTCCTCCAAACACACTCCATTTGTTGAAAACCTATTAATTCCTTAAGTCCTATCTTGAGCACCATCTTTTCTATGAAGCCTTTTGAAATCCCCTTAATTAGATGAAATCTCTGATGACTCTAACCTTACTCTCCTTTACAACATAGTAATTTGTATGCTCACTTTTACTTTACTAAAATGGTCTTCCTTAAAGACAAAGAACACTGATTCAACTTCTTTTACCATAACTTTAGTCATTAAACAAATATGCATTAATCTGCCATGTGCCAGGCCCTGAGCTATGTATGCGGTACACAGAGATTAATGAGACCCAGTATCTGTGGTTAAGGGGGACATCATTTTCGAGGGCATAAAACAAACATTTAAAAACATAATTATGGAATAATACAACACAGTACAAGGCGCCGTAAAGGCATGAGAAAGAAATGGTCATCTCCATGTGGGCTGGGTGTGGTGACCGACCTTACTGCCTACCATGGTTAAAGACCAGTAAGAAGCTTAAGAGATGAGTAGGAGATTTTCCAGCTGTGAATTATGTGTGGTAGATGTTCAGCTTCTTCTATTTATCCCGCTTATTTGAATTGATCTAAATACAGATCATAAAATAGAAGTGGGTTAAATAAATCATATTTTATTTTCTTATGCCTCTTCAGTTTCCTAAATGTCTGCTGTATGAGGTTTTCATGAATCCCATACTTTAATCCTCCTACTACCAGCTACTTTTCTATAATAATATAATATACTTCAGTCCATGCCTCTCTTGGCCTTACTTAGTAACTGTTCCATGGACCCACCCTAGTTGCCCTGCCCTGAAGCAATAACATGATTTCCAATAGGAGGTACCATTAACAAGACACATTGAACAGATATTTGGGCCCTACTAAAGTAGTCACCCTCTTTACCAATGTATATAATAGCACAGGTTGAAGAAACTTGCCAGGAACCGGAATCCAGTTTGCTTCTACAGAAGCAAGGGCTGCTGAAGCAATTTTCAGCCAGGACAGTGGCAGGAGCATGTTATCAGAATCACCAGGAGAGATCACAGCAAGGGGCACTGAGGCCAGACTTGCCTCTCTCCTTTTCACAAATACCACCCAATCACCATTGAAACCTCTTCCTGTGTATTAAAAACATGAGATTGTTGGGTTCCACACCTAGAGATTTGTTTCAGAAAGCCTAGTTCTTATGCCAGAATGTCACAGTTTGAATGAGTACCACAGTGGGTGATGTTACAGGGGCCCACAGCTCACACTTTATTCCAAGTAGATTATCCCTGATCTTGTGGTGTGAATTTTGAAACAAAGGAAACTGCATTATGTTTTTCCTACCACAACTTCTATATGCTAATGGAAAAGGATTAAAACTTCTACCTTTTGCTAAGTGACCTGCCTCGAACTCCCTTCTCTGGTGTCCTTGATTAACTCTTTCTACCAAAGAGGGGTGGTGATGGCTATGTTCTTCCTCTCCTTCCCATAAGTCCTATAGGAGCATAGGAGCAATTTTAGAATTTTATTTCTCTTATTGATCCCTCACATCATTATGATTTACGTAGGCAGAAAGAACTGAAGCCAGTTCCTGCGATTAAAGTTTTAGAGTTAACCAAGATCAAGGTTTCCTGACCTCACTTCTCTCACTTCTCATAAATAGCGTTATGAAGAAGGTGCAACTGTTCTCACTTTACAGAGGAGGGACACGATGAATGATTAAGGAACTTGATTATGATCACATAGCAAATGAAAGCCAGCTTCAATTCAAACCCAGATATCTGATTCTATAACCCATTTTTTAGACCACATCAAACAGTTGGTATTTTACTTCATTTTGTTGGGACGACAGGATTGAGCGAGTGGTCCGTGTATACATGATGTAAATTACCAGGTTAATTACACATGTGAAACTCCATCCTGCACATATATCCTTCAGACTCATTCCCTTCCTAGGGTTGGGATATGTAATAATGTTCTCTGACACTAGGCTTCTAGCTCCTATGGTTTTCTTTCTCTTTGACAACCATTTTTTTTTTCCTTCTTCGTTTAAGATTCTGTATCATCTATCTTTGATCTAAGCACTTTTCCTTTATTCTCCAGAGTGTTTCTTCTCAGCAGTCCTCTGTTTTATTATTCGGAATTTTAGACCTAACTTTCTCTTTTAGCTTTAAGCTTTGGGCTTTTCTCTTCTGCTTCATCTGAGGCAGTCACATGCCCATGCTGTTTCATTCATTTATTTTTTTTTTCAGTCATGTATTCTTTCCTGTCCCCTATTATTCTAGATCTCATCATACTACTCTAATCCTTATTAGCATGCTGGAAAGATTCTTCCCTCTCTAGCATTTCTGATACCAGCCTTTTAACAGTGAAAAAGAACTACTGACACACTCATTATTGATTTTATTTATCACATAGCTATTTCTCCAGGTTTTTGTATGGTTGAATTTACTCAGTGCATGAGTACCTCATTTGTATCCTAACCAAAATGAATGGGCATGTTTTGATATAATGACCACCAACAATCAAATCCACAGTGAAAGGAGACTGTAGCATGAGATGGTTAATATATTTACACCTGGAACTACATGTGCCTCATTAGTGACCAAAAAAAAAAAAAAAAAAAAATTTTTTTTTCAGAGAATAGCTTCTAGAAAACAGGCTAGTTTCCAGCCGTTGCAGATCACAGATTTTCTATTTTAAGGCATTTTCATAATAGTTCCTCAATCTAATTTTAAATATCAAAGTGTTCTAAGATTCACAGTCCATTACAAGGTAATGTAATGGATTATGTCAAACACCATCCTTAGAATGATTTACCTGTTACTAACATATAATTTGTAAATAAGGCAGAGAATAGCCTAAAGTTGTTGTTGTTTTTTTTAATACCACAAATTATATCCTTGCATTGCAGTGATTGTAGTGCATTTCTTTTCTGTTGAGTAAAGGAACAAAAAACAGAAGAGTATCCAGAACAGAGGAATCATGACAGAACTAGAAATGCAATGCGTCAAAGCAACACAAGATGTCACTTTTACATCGGCCTGCACTTCCAGGGTAAAGCCACATCTGCAGTCTGCATAAAATAGTACAGGGAGAGGAGAAGCGCCAAGGAGATTTACACATGCTTCAGAAGCACGAACAGGAGCCAAATTCTTGGTCTGTTATCAGTATTTATAACAATACCTTGAGAAGTATCCCCAAGCTGCAATTATTCTCCTGTACTTATATAAACCCATACATTGCCTTCAAAACACAATGCAGTTCTTCCTCCAACATCGTATCTGAGGCCTAATCTATTCAAATAGGCCCCTGATTTTCTTTGTCTGGTTTTGCCCAATTAATGCATTTTACACACTGCTCCCAGGTTGATGCTCTGTGGAAATTCTGATCCAATGCTCCTCTTTCTCTAAGGTCAGGCTTAACAAGGAGTATTAATATCCTATTGCTGCTATGGTACATTAGCACAAGTATAGTAACTTAAAAAAACACAAATTTATTTTCTGTAGATCCAAAGTCTGACACAGATCTTACTGAGCTAAGGTCATGGTGTTGATAGGGCCATTTCCTTTTCTTCTCCAATTTCTAAGGACCACCTGCCAGTTTCCTTGGCTCATGGTTCCTTCTTTTGTCATCAAAGCTGGCACTATAGGGCCCAGTGCTCTTCTATTACCATTTCTCTGATTTTTTCATAATCACATCTTCCTCTAAGTCTTGTAAGGACCATTGTGGTTACATTGGGCCCACCTAGGTAATCTAGGGTAATCTCCCAATTTTGAGGTCTGCTGGTTAGCAATCTTAATTCCACATTCAACCTTAATTCTGCTTTGTAACCTAATATATTTACTGGTTCTAGGGATTAGGATGTAGAAATCTTTGGGGGGCGGCGGGAATTATTCTGCCTACCACACATGGAATTGAAAGTCCTTAAAGATCTGGCCTAGTCTAACTGTTCTTCCTAATCCCCTTCCAGGGTCAACCTCATTTCTTTTATTTCAAGTGCTTCAGCCAAACTGAACTTCCTATGAACAGGCCATTATCCATTCAAGATTTCCTCAACCTTGTTCATGCTGTGCTCACCTCCTAGACAGTTGTTCTCCAACTTGTTTGAAAATTTAATCTTCATCCTACAAGTCCTCAACTCTGAAAAACTTCATAAAGCTCCCTCAGGCAGACAAAATAACACCCTCATTTGCACACTCATTGAGACTATCTCTTCCATATCATCAGTGTATTCTATAATTTTTTTCTTTCTTTTTCTTTCTTTCTTTCTCCCCAACTCCCCCCCCCGCCCCGCCATCCTGGGTGCCTTAGGACAACTTTTCCCCATCATCCCAGGTGCAAAATCATGAAAGATGGTAGATGTATTTTGTTAAATGTTTAAAAGAGTACATTATAGACCACATTAAACTGCTATTGCAAACACACACTCCCCTCCCCCGCAAATATCAGTGGTTTAACATAATAGAAAGTTAGTTCTTTACAACACAAGTCAGGTGATCTTGGTTTGCTGATAACTCTTATCCATGTTGACTCAAGAATCATGCTCCTTCTACTTCCTCGCTCTGTCATCCCAACGCCCATCTTGTTGTTTGAATCCAGACATTATAAGGAAAAACAGAACATTCAAGAAAACTACTTTTTTTTTTTTTTTTGAAGATTTATCTACTTATTTCAGAGAAAGAGAAGAGAGAAGGGCAAAGGGAGAGGGAGAGAGAAACCCAAGCAAATTCTGTGCTCAACAAGGGGCTGGACATGGGGCTGAATCTTAGAACCCTGAGATCACAACCTGAGCTAAGACCAAAAGTCAGTCACTTAACCAACTGTGCCACCCAGGTGCCCCAAGAATTACTTGCTTTTAAAAATCATAGCCTGGGAGCACCTGGGTGGCTCAGTACTTAAGCATCTGCCTTCAGCTTAGGTCATGATCCCAGGGTCCTGGTATGGAGCCTGGCAATGGGGTCCCTGCTGGGGATGGGGGGAGGGAAGCCAGCTTCTCCCTCTCCCACTCCCCCTGCTTGTGTTCCTCTCTCACTGTGTCCCTCTCTATCAAATAAATAAATAAAATATTTAAAAAATAATAAGAAATAAAAATCATGGCCTAGAGGCCATCTCATTTCTATTTACACTCCCTTGGAGAGAAATTCGTCACATGGTCAAAATAACCTGCAAGGGAGACTGGGAATTATGTAGTTAACCATATATTCAGCAAAACCCTATTAACACATGGAAAGAAGATATCGGATTTGGGTAGAAAACTGTGATCTCTGCTACAAAGAGTTAACGAGAATGCCAGTTCCTTCACGATGATTACAGTTCTCCAGTTGGAAGTCACACGTCCCTCCTACCAACTGATATGGATATGACTATTTGAATATGTATCTCTTTACCCTTATAGCCTATTTCTTTATGATTTATGCCTGACATCTACCAAAGTATAAGAATCAGGTCAATTTTGTGGGAAATGTTAAAAATGAGTGCAAAATTTACATTTAACATGAATTTTCCTCTAAGAACATTTATTAAATATCAATATGGTAAAACAAACATAAAACATTACATTACTCCACAGATGACAAATATAACCTGGTTAAATAAGGAATATATGATCTTCAAAAATATGTTTTAAAGTGGAGAGGAAAAGTAGGTATTATTCTGTGGCATAAGAGGTCTAGCAAAGTGGTAAAAAAGGTATGACAGGGCTTGACAGGTGAGATTTTGTCAAAAATGTTAAGAGCATGAGTTTGGAGTTAGATGGATTAGTTCTGCTTTTTTAATGAGTGTATAACCTAAGCAAATTAAAATGTCAGTTTCTGCATCTGTCAAATAGGAGTAATAGCTTACAATTTGGGGAATGTTTAGAATGTCTAATCTATACATACTCTAAAATGCTAGGTCTTCTTGTTTTTTAACATTATTGAATAAGGAGATCTATTTAACCCCATATTTTTAAAGTATCTGTACAAAGTATTTAAAAAATTGAAGTTTTTGAGTTAAAAATGAGGTCAGAAATGCCGAAATCCGAAGAACTGATGTTTACAAGAACAAAAGGACAAATAGAAGATCTTCAAGGTTTTTATACTCATAAAAACAAAACAAGGAAGTGCTTCAGGTTAACAAGACCATTTTTTTTTTTTTTAAAGTACAGCATTCCAAGAGTAAAACAAACACTTGAGAGAGATGGTTGAAGGGATCACACAAGTACTGAGGAACACCATCTTGTCCTAAATGACTTTGTGGCCTGGCTTATGGCTACTACATTCCAAATGGGCAAAGTTACAAATGGGATTGAAAACTCAGTGTGGAGTTAATCACATAGAATAAAGAGCCAAGAAGAGAGATGCATGAAAATACAACTCCCATTTTCAAAAGAAGAAAGAGATTAATATTGATTACTCAGACTGAAATATGACTTTCTGCATTCAGAAGATTCTAGGACAGTTTACCCTAGTTGCTCAATGAGACATCTTGTTGTAATTCCACCCTTAGAACTCTACCTCATTAAATGTATACATCCATCTTCAGATGCAATTTGATTTCAAAATGTGACAATGTGAGTGCAAAAGTAGGATAATCATATAGGATAATCATATAAGTTGACTAGAACAAGGTTGGAAACTATAAATAGAGATAAATGCTATACTGAAGTCCAGATAGGCTTATTGAAGCCTCTAATTTTACCCTTCTGGGTAAGATTTTTTTTAATTAGAGTGGGTGAATTTCCTAATTATAAATTTAATTGGTTACCTTACATGAACAAAAGTGTAAATGTGTGTCACGCAGGAATAACATTCTTATTGCTCTAGGACCGTGACACAAGACTTACTGTACATTTTACTGATGGATGGAATTGCTAGGAATTATTTCCAAATTTCAAATAAACAAAATTATAATGGTTAAGAATGTGGACTTTGAAATTGGTAGACTTAGTTTAGTTAGGGCCCTAGTTCTCATACTTACTAGTTGTGTGGCTTTAGGCAAGTAAGTTAACCATTCTGAATCTCAGTTTCCTCATCTGTAAAACTATTATAAAGGAAGAGCATCTACACGTTGCATCAATTACATGGGATAACTAACATAAATATTCTTAGTATCTGATATATATCCATCATGGTGGAGATAATTACAATATTGTTGCCTATGGACAATAGAATTTCCATATAGTCAAAGAGCTTGCAGAAATGGATGAATCAAATTCAGTAAGATTAAAATGAATTGTGTTATGCCATTTGGGCAAAAACAAAGCAAAACCGAAAATGTTTTTGTAGAGGGTTAGAATAAAAAAGAAAAAAAACCCTTTCTATCAGGAACAGATTTAGAAGTTTTTGAACCACTTCAGAAACTATGTTCAATATGAATCAATGGAAAAATATAACTACCAATACACCTAGCATCCTCTTTAAGTATATCTATAAAATTATAGATAGTAACATAAGGCAAAGATCAGATCCTTTGTGCTCTTTATTGTCAAAGAACATCGAATCTTGCAGTTGATTCAAGGTCCATTCTAACTTGAATGCAGACAAAATTGAAATATAGAGGACAATAGTCAGGAGAGTAATGAAATGTGTCATTTGAACAATGACTTGAAGAGCAGTGGTGGGACTGCTTCTGGTTTGGGACTATGAAAAAGAAGCTGCTGTATTTTTTACATAAATCTTGTAGATGTATGTTTTCATTTATCTTGGGTAAACACCGAGGGGTAGAATTGTTGGGTATATATTTACCTTTATTAGAAACTGGCAGTTTTGCAATGTGGTTGTACCATTTTATACTAATTTTTAACTGTTTGTATACTTATTTAAATGTCATCAAATGATCATGTCATGCTAAACTTAAAAACCCAGACTTCTGGCTTTCTGGGAAAAAAAATTGGACAATATTGAGACAAAATAAAGACCTGACAATATTGGACTTACATGGCCCAAAATAGCTGGAATTGAAGAGTCACTGACTTTTTAGGTGGTGCATGAACAGTGCAATTCCTTATAGACCTCACCCATCATTTCAACTCAATGCACCAATTTGGTAGCAGCTGATATCCTATGTGTGTGTGAGTTTGCACATCTGGATGTAATGGAAGACTGGCACAATGGCAGCCACTTTTAACTGCATCTAGTAAACCACTGTTGACTCATATTTGCATCTGCGTAAGACCATGAGCTTCAAGGTGTGTGTGTGTGTATGCTTTGTTTTTATTGTTAAGTACCGTCTCAGAGATATTTTTGATTTTCCTCCTGGCTGCCTTCTCCTTCAGTTGCAACTAGAAATGGGTAACAGAAGCAGCAGCAGGACTACTGCTAGGGAAGAAGGTTCTGAAGCCAGTGCTGGAGATCCCATGTCATGATTAGTGTAACAGGATATGTTATCAGTATAGTATTCTGTTATTTACTTAATTTAAACCTAATGACATGAAACATTATTCCAACGCTGAAGTTACTTTATCCCTTCAAGGTGCCTCAATCCCCTGAGGAAAGAACCAAGCAGATGGAATCTTTCAGGCTGCAAATATAAAAGAGCTAGTTGTAAGTATGCTCTCTGTCCTTGATGTGAAAATTCTGTCACTTTTAATTCTCCAGCTTGTTTACTTTTCCACTACACAAGAACTGGGGCTTGTTGTTAGCAGCATTGATTAAGTTGTCATTGATTTTTAAGATAGGAAATAGAACTTTCATATTTCCCACATGAATTTAAAGCAAGTCAGATATTAACATCAAGATAAAACATTTACTATAACAATGACAGAACAGCCAAGTATCACTCAAAAGCTCTCACGGCTCCCAAAGAGCACATAGATTCCAGATGTCAATACATACAAGAGTAGGTATCAATTTTACTATCCAATCTACAAGATGTACCAACATGCTTCTAGCCCAAACAATGGACAGATCCTTTACTTTTATACATGTTTATGTTCAAATTTGTATAACTCTTTATTTTCTACCTGTCAACAGGAATCAGTCTCATTATTAACCAGTTATATAATTGGTCTTATTATTAGGCAGGCCTCTTGCCAGACCTTTTAGCAAAGTGTGAATTAGTCCTCACACAAACCTTTAAGTCAGTGTCTCAAATTCGGCACTATCAACAAATTGGGCTGGATGGTCACGTGGGGAGAAGTTGGGGCTGTGTATTGTAGGGTACTGAGCAGCATCCCTGGCCACTACTCATTAGATGCCAGCAGCAACCCCTTCCCTGCCAAGTTGTGACAATCAAAAATGTCATTGCAAATGCCCCCTCCCCCTGCGGACAAAGCTGTCCTTTGGTTGATGACCACTGCTTAAAGGTGAATGTTAGTACTTCTGTCCTATTAACAGAACTTACCCAGGGACACAAAGTCAGCAAGATGAACATCTGAACAGGGAAGGAGACATGTGTGGATTGAAAACACGGGATCTTTGCACTAATTGATAGTGTCTCCAACTGACTTTAAAGATCCGTGAGCAAGATTATATCTAGATTGTTATGAGGCTTTTATACTTTTTACTCTCTGTATATACGAATTGAACATCTACTGTTTGTAAAGTATTATGCCAGGGTAAAGGGTGATGATAAATTTGACTTATCCACTGTCAGTGAAGAACATAAAATTTGTCTTTCGTAAACAGCTATTCACAACTGCGATTAGAAATTACACATATTCAAATGTGCTTAAAGGTGGAATTATGCATTAATAATTCTTAAAGTTACCTTTTAAGCATTCTAGCTCCATTAAAATTCTGGCGTCATTGCCGAAATGTGTTATACAAATGTTAAATAATTTAATTATTACCTGTGGTAGAATTATACAGTGAGACATACATATATCTAGCTAGCACAAGGGTTGGCAAAACTGACCCACCATCTGTTTTTGTAAATAAAGTTTTATTGGGACATAGCCAGGTTCATTTATGTTCTTTTTGTCTGTGGCTGCATTCATGATACAAATATAAAATTGAGTAGCTCTGACAGAAACGATACAGTTTCAAAACCTAAAGATAGTCCCTATTTGGACTTTCATGGAGAAAATTTCCCAGCCCCGATACAGTATCTCAAGGTGGTTTGGTTTTTGTAGATGTATAAAAAGGTATTCTGTATGTCTGTGCGTGGGTTTTATAGGTTACACTTTTATTTATTTATTTTTTAGGATTTTATTTATTTGATAGAGAGCCTGAAGAGAGGAGAAGCAGAGGGAGAGAGAGTCTTCAGCAGACTTTGAGCTGAGTGTGGAGCCCAACATGGGGCTGGATCTCCGATCCCTGAGATCCCAATCCCTGAGAGCCAAAACCAAGAGCTGGACACTTAAACTGACAGTGCCATCCAGGCCCCCAGACATATGTTACATTTTTAAGGGTATAATCAGCTGGAATATGTGATTGTTTTTACAACTGTGAAGCACAATAAGTAATATTTCATCTTTTTGCCTCTTAAAATGCTTTAATAATAATTGATTAGAGCTTACTGAAGACTCATTCTGTGCCAGCCAATCTGCCAGGAGTTTTACATGCATTACACTGCTTAATTCTCACAATACTGTGAGGTATTTAGTTGTATTTTCACTTTTTAAGATGTTACTGAGGCTTATTAAAGCAAGGTAAATGTCTCAAGGTCATGCACAACCAGAACTCCCAACATGTCTGATTGCAAAGCTCAAGACTTGGATCCAACCACTCTGCTATACTCTGTGCACAGAGTAAAATGTTAATTAAAATTTTTACTTGATTTTACCTATGTTTTAAAGATCTAAGCAACTTTTTTCAGAGTTTATACGAATTTTCTTAATCTTCTTACAAAGTAAAAAAATCTTATGCCTGCCTAAATGAAAGATCATTAATTTATTCATTTTGCAAATACATATTGAGCCCCTACTCTCTGCTACACACTGGGCTGGGTCCTAAGGATAAGCCAGTAATACAAGACATGATTCCTGACCTTACCAAGCTTTGTCCTGGTAGGGCGATAAAGAGAAAGAAGAAAAAAATGTCAATGTATCCTGATAAACAGGAAATTACACAAGCGTATGCCAGATACTAAAGGGAAGACAGAGGCTTCACAAAGGCTTCTAGGGCTGAAACTTGATGAATGAGTAGCGACTGACCTGGATGGCAATTTGGACCACAGCAGTGATGTATTTAGAACTCCCTTAGGATACAGAAGTGGCTTTTCCCAATTCCTGACTCTGTAAGCTTGTGTTTTTGTTGGGGAATACAAGATAAAACATGTCCAATAATCACTAACAGCACAGGACATTATGTAAGCAAGTGCTAAATTGCACGAACAGCATAAAAGTAGGTATTAGGAGTACAAGGGAATGGACAGAGTCTAGGGTTTGTCAGCAAGAAGATGAGATGGAAGGGAATATTTAAGGATAAGTAGAGCCTAGCTAAACAGACAAGAGGGTATGCTGGGTAGGCCGAGCATCTTCAGTGGCTAACTGCAGCAGGGATAGTGTCTGTGAATTTTTGGCTCTTAAACAGATGGGTCTCCACAAAAGTGTTAACAATAGGGAGGAGCAAAAGTCCTATTGCTAGGTTTGGGCAAAAGTGTAGTTAGTTTTCAGAAGTAGGTGGAAGGAGTAAGAATACAGTATACTTAACCGATAATAAGTGGTTTGTGAAGAGTATAACATAATTCATTGCTTGAGAGAAATTAAAAATATTGATCCACACTGAATCTGATACTGAAGTAACTGGGAACTTCCATGGAACATCTTCAACATCAAGAAGAAAAGGCTACAGTACTTTAAAAATTATATCTCAAAATAAATCACTTTGATTCATTATTCAGTAAAGGTAGCTACCTAACTTCACATCTGACACTGTGAATCAAGATACCCGATTCCTCATCCCCTCCTTACCTTCCAGTCTACCTGGGGAGGCATGGTATAAATGAAATTATCACGCAAGTGACTCCCGTATTTAGCAAGAAGACAAGGGACCCAAATTAAAGAAGGGTTCATCTATGAGAGTTTATTGTAAAGGAAGGAGATCTCAGAGGAAACTAAGGGAAGTTTTGCTGATAAAATGATACTTGAAAGGGATCTGAAAAACAAATTAATGTTAAGCAGGCAAAAGGGAGGTGAGTGGTGGTAAACCTGGCAAGAAGTAACCAGGCTGAAGCGGCACCATGTGCAAATCTCTGCCACAGGAAGAAAACAGGATATTCTAGCTGTGAGTGTGAATTTATTTGAAATGTGCTGATATGCCCGAGTAATTATTAACCCTCTCAGTTCCTACTGTTGAAGTAAAATGTCAAGTTTTCAAAGAACACATGGTTTTCTTTATATTCAGATGTAAAATCTGGGCATCTGGCACAAAACAATGTAAGGTATAACTTATTTGGAAATGCTAGTCCATTTTAAAAACTGTGTTTTCCTCTGCCTGAAAATAGCACTTGCAGAACTTTTATTTTCTTTCCACCTAAAGTCAAAAGGAAAAATTCTAAATCAGGAGTTAGAGTGGGTCTTCAATCGAACACATATAGTCCAGATTCTTTGATCTAGGTCATGTAATCATTTCTATGTAGATTACTACAGTTCTTAAGTCAAAATGTTCTCCTTTTCCTTCCTCTTGCTTTTGTGTGAAGTAATTTATTTTTGGATGAAATTTAGACACCAATTTTAATAACCATAACAATTACCGAAACTATTCTTGCTTCAAAACCAACATTTTTTCTGTTTTTCTTAAACTTATGGGGGGTCAAGGTCAGTGGTTTTAGTCTTCTCTCTTGAGCCTAAACAACTAAATCAACCAATCTAGAAATCAGACATTTATTAAACATAAACTTTGTCTAAGGTTTTAATGTCAGCCACCATGGGTGATATCACTTTATTTCCATTAAATAGTGCACAGTCTGGTTGGGAAGCCCACATTTAAACTGCATATATAATTTAATTCAGTTCAATATGTATATTACCTCTAAAGATCAGTATCATATATAAAGTAAAATGAGTTGAGAATAAGTGCTTAGGACTTCAGAGAGGTGATCTGCAGTATTCCGTATAGAAGACTTTGTGGGTAAGGAAGCAGTTAGAGCTGGATCTTGAATTGGATTAAGATAGGGAGACAACAGACCTATTAAACGAGTCCTCAGGATTTTAATCCTCTACTTTTAGATCTGAGTCCATATTTCTGCCTATGTGCTGTATTTTCTCCCTAATGGCACTTTTTAATATGTGATCCTATTTGATCCAATTCTCTCTTGTGAACAGAGTAGCTTTTTCTTGTTAGTTTTTTCAGGAACATAACTTTACACAGAAAATAATAATGAGGAATTGCACACTGAGGGATTAATGAGAGATCAGGTAAAATTTAAATTAACATGCATTCAGTGCTCTTTTGGCTTGGTTATTTTCGTTCTTCCTTGTCTTATTTTCATAAACTGTCTCTTCCAAAGGGCATTAAAATTTGATCCTCATAATAGATCCTGATATAGCTTACCTGCTTTAATGTGAGGTTTTTAGTGAAAAGTGAATTAAAATTATAGGAACGCACACTCCTGCTTGAACTGTATGAATGGTTTAGGCTCTGATTCAACAAAGATTATTTCACAAGAGACAGTGGTAATTTTAAACTACCCTGATTATCTACGTATTTGACTAAAACTGAATAGATCCCAAACCTCCCAAACTTATCATCTTCTTGTGAAAACACCTATATTTGTGTAGTTTCATGGAGGGTTCATTTAAGGAATTGGGGAACTAAATTGGTTTAGAAAAGCAAACTGAGGCCTACATATATGTATGCTTATTATTTGACAGATTAATGCTTGGAGAGCAGGACAAGGAGAAAGGGAGGAAGAATCTGTGTCTCCAGTTGTAAAGTGCCTATGGTTTTAGGAACTTGCGAAAGGACATTAGGAAAATAATGTTTTATCATGTCAGTATGAGAAAGGATACCAATAAAAAATACAATACTTTGCAAAATAATGTCTTTGTACAGAGACAATGATAATCATCAGTAAAACATAATTTATTTTTAATCCAATAAATTAACTAATACATCTTGAAAGTGTTATTTTCTTCTTCATTATATATTAAGTATGGACTTTTGTATAACAAGTCTCTTGTATTTTCACAAAGCATCTTTCCCTAGTAACTGTGAGGTTTTAACACAAGGTTCAGGTAAGAAGGATGAAGTAAAGGAGAAAAGGAAAAAGATGAGATCTAATTATATAAAAATTAAATCATCAATTGTCACACTTTGACACTGTGGTCAGAGAATGCCAAGAATGATTAAACAGGTGAATTAAAATGCTATTGTGATCATCTCTCAATTGTCCACATCAACAAAAGACAGTTATAACAATCAAAATTTCATCTATGCTTAATACTAGGGTATTATTAGTACTCAGATTTGTAATATGTTGAATGTATTAAGAATGTACTTCATCTGAAATAGTGACAAAACTATTCCTGAAAGAATGACATCTGATTAAAGGAAGCTTCCTAATCTGTTCCTACCCCTGAACTGCAACTCAATTATGTCAACCTGAGAATGACCATTATCTTCATATTTATATGATGAAAATTTTAAAAATAAATAATAGAAATTAAACAAATGTTCTCTAGACAGTAGGGACTTTAAAAAAATTTTTTTATAAACATATAATGTATTTTTATCCCCAGGGGATAAAATTCTGTGATAAAAAGGTCTGTGAATCGCCAGGTTTACACACTTCACAGCACTCACCATAGCACATACCCTCCCCAATGTCCATAACCCCCCCCCCCTCTCCCACCCCCCCCCCCCCCCAAGCAACCCTCAGTTTGTTTTGTGAGATTAAGAGTCACATATGGTTTGTCTCCCTCCCGGTCCCATCTTGTTTCATTTATTCTTCTCCTACCCCCCTAAACCCCCACGTTGCATCTCCACTTCCTCATATCAGGGAGATCATATGATAGTTGTCTTTCTCTGACTGACTTATTTCGCTAAGCATGATACCCTCTAGTTCCATCCATGTCATTGCAAATGGCAAGATTTCATTTCTTTTGATGGCTGCATAGTATTCCATTGTATATATATATACCATTTCTTCTTTATCCATTCATCTGTTGATGGACATCTAGGTTCTTTCCATAGTTCGGCTATTGTGGACATTGCTGCTCTAAACATTCAGGTGCACATGCCCCTTCAGATCACTACGTTTGTAGCTTTAGGGTAAATACCCAGTAGTGCAATTGCTGGGTCATAGGGTAGCTCTATTTTCAACTTTTTGAAGAACCTCCATGCTGTTTTCCAGAGTGGTTGCACCAGCTTGCATTCCCACCAACAGTGTAGGAGCGTTCCCTTTTCTCCACAACCTTTCCAGCATCTGTCATTTCCTGACTTGTTAATTTTAGCCATTCTGACTGGTGTGAGGTAGTATCTCATTGTGGTTTTGATTTGTATTTCCCTGATTCCGAGTGATGTGGAGCATTTTTTTCATGTGTCTGTTGGCCATCTGGATGTCTTCTTTGCAGAAATGTCTGTTCATGTCTTCTGCCCATTTCTTGATTGGATTATTTGTACTTTGGGTGTTGAGTTTGATAAGTTCTTTATAGATTTTGGACACTAACCCTTTATATGATATGTCATTTGCAAATATCTTCTCCCATTCTGTTGGTTGTCTTTTGGTTTTGTTAACTGTTTCCTTTGCTGTGCAAAAGCTTTTGATCTTGATGAAATCCCAATAGTTCACTTTTGCCCTTGCTTCCCTTGCCTTTGGCGATGTTCCTAGGAAGACGATGCTGCGGCTGAGGTCGAACAGGTTGCTGCCTGTGTTTTCAAGGATTTTGATGGATTTCTTTCTCACATTGAGGTCCTTCATCCATTTTGAGTCTATTTTCGTGTGTGGTGTAAGGAAATTGTCCAATTTCATTTTTCTGCATGTGGCCGTCCAATTTTCCCAACATCATTTATTGAAGAGGCTATCTTTTTTCCATTGGACATTCCTTCCTGCTTTGTCGAAGATTAGTTGACCATAGAGTTGAGGGTCTATTTCTGGGCTCTCTATTCTGTTCCATTGATCTATGTGTCTGTTTTTGTGCCAGTACCATGCTGTCTTGATGATGACAGCTTTGTTATAGAGCTTGAAGTCCAGAATTGTGATGCCACCAACTTTGGCTTTCTTTTTCAATATTCCTTTGGCTATTTGAGGTCTTTTTTGGTTCCATATAAATTTTAGGATTATTTGTTCCATTTCTTTGAAAAAAATGGATGGTACTTTGATAGGAATTGCATTAAATGTGTAGATTGCTTTAGGTAGCATAGACATTTTCACAATATTTATTCTTCCAATCCAGGAGCATGGAACATTTTTCCATTTCTTTGTGTCTTCCTCAATTTCTTTCATGAGTACTTTATAGTTTTCTGAGTATAGATTCTTAGCCTCTTTGGTTAGCTTTATTCCAAGGTATCTTATAGTTTTGGGTGCAATTGTAAATGGGATTGACTCCTTAATTTCTCTTTCTTGTTGTTGTTGTTGTTGTTGTTGGTGTAAAGAAATGCAACTGATTTCTGTGCATTGATTTTATATCCTGACACTTCACTAAATTCCTGTACAAGTTCTAGCAGTTTTGGAGTGGAGTCTTTTGGGTTTTCCACATATAGTATCATATCATCTACAAAGAGTGATAGTTTGACTTCTTCTTTGCCAATTTGGATGCCTTTAATTTCCTTTTGTTGTCTGATTGCTGAGGCTAGGCCTTCTAGTACTATGTTGAATAGCAGTGGTGATAATGGACATCGCTGTCGTGTTCCTGACCTTAGCGGAAAAGCTTTCAGTTTTTCTCCATTGAGAATGATATTTGCGTTGGGTTTTTCATAGATGGCTTTGATAATATTGAGGTATGCGCCCTCTATCCCTACACTTTGAAGAGTTTTGATCAGGAAGGGATGCTGTACTTTGTCAAATGCTTTTTCAGCATCTATGGAGAGTATCATATGGTTCTTGTTCTTTCTTTTATTAATGTGTTGTATCACATTACATTGGATTGATTGATTTGCAGATGTTGAACCAACCTTGCAGCCCTGGAATAAATCCCACTTGGTTGTGGTGAATAATTCTTTTAATGTACTGTTGAAACCTATTGGCTAGTATTTTGGTGAGAATTTTTGCATCTGTGTTCATTAAGGATATTGGTCTGAGTTCTCTTTTTGATGGGATCCTTATCTGGTTTTGGGATCAAGGTGATGCTGGCCTCATAAAATGAGTTTGGAAGTTTTCCTTCCATTTCTATTTTTTGGAACACTTTCAGGAGAATAGGAATTAGTTCTTCTTTAAATGTTTGGTAGAATTCCCCCGGGAAGCCGTCTGGCCCTGGGCTTTTGTTTGTTTGGAGATTTTTGATGACTGTTTCAATCTCCTTACTGGTTATGGGTCTGTTCAGGCTTTCTATTTCTTCCTGGTTCAGTTGTGGTAGTTTATATGTCTCTAGGAATGCATCCATTTCTCCCAGATTGTCAAATTTGTTGGCGTAGAGTTGCTCATAGTATGTTCTTATAATTGTTTGTACTTCTTCGGTGTTAGTTGTGATCTCTCCTCTTTCATTCATGTTTTTTTTTTTTTACTTGGGTCCTTTCTCTTTTTTTTTTTTTTTTTTTTTTTTGCCCTTGCTTCCCTTGCCTTTGGCCATGTTCCTAGGAAGACATTGCCTTAAGATTTTTATTTATTTATTTGACAGACAGATCACAAGTAGGCAGAGAGGCAGGCAGAGAGGGAGGGGGAGGCAGGCTCCCTGCTGAGCAGAGAGCCCGATGCGGGGCTCGATCCCAGGACCCTGGGATCATAACCTGAGCTGAAGGCAGAGGCTTAACCCACTGAGCCACCCAGGCGCCCCTCTCTTTTCTTTTTGATAAGTCTGGCCAGGGGTTTATCAATCTTATTAATTCTTTCAAAGAACCAGCTCCTAGTTTCGTTGATTTGTTCTATTGTTTTTTTGGTTTCTATTTCATTGACTTCTGCTCTGATCTTTATTATTTCTCTTCTCCTGCTGGGTTTAGGGTTTCTTTCTTGTTCTTTCTCCAGCTCCTTTAGGTGTAGGGTTAGGTTGTGTATTTGAGACCTTTCTTGTTTCTTGAGAAAGGCTTGTATCACTATATATTTTCCTCTCAGGATTGCCTTTGCTGTGTCCCACAGATTTTGAACTGTTGTGTTTTCATTATCATTTGTTTCCATGAATTTTTTCAATTCTTTTTTAATTTCCTGGTTGACCCATTCATTCTTTAGAAGGATGCTATTTAGTCTCTATGTATTTGGGTTCTTTCCAAATTTCCTCTTGTGATTGAGTTCTAGCTTCAGAGCATTGTGGTCTGAAAATATGCAGGGAATGATCCCAATCCTTTGATACTGGTTGAGACCTGATTTATGACCCAGGATGTGATCTATTCTGGAGAATGTTCCATGTGCACTAGAGAAGAATGTGTATTCTGTTGCTTTGGGATGAAATGTTCTGAATATATCTGTGATGTCCATCTGGTCCAGTGTGTCATTTAAGGCCTTTATTTCCTTGTCGATCTTTTGCTTGGTCCATTTCTGTGAGGGGAGTGTTAAAGTCCCCTTCTATTATTGTATTATTGTTGATGTGTTTCTTCGATTTTGTTACTAATTGGTTTATATAGTTGGCTGCTCCCACGTTAGGGGCATAGATATTTAAAATTGTTAGATCTTCTTGTTGGACAGACCCTTTGAGTATGATATAGTGTCCTTCCTCATCTCTTATTATAGTCTTTGGCTTAAAATCGAATTGATCTGATATAAGGATTGCCACCCCAGCTTTCTTCTGATGTCCATTAGCATGGTACATTGTTTTCCACCCCCTCACTTTAAATCTGGAGGTGTCTTTGGGTCTAAAATGAGTTTCTTGTAGGCAACATATTGATGGGTTTTGTTTTTTTATCCATTCTGATACCCTGCGTCTTTTGATTGGGACATTTAGCCCATTAACATTTAGGGTAGCTATTGATATGAATTTAGTGCCATTGTATTGCCTGTAAGGTGACTGTTGCTGTATATTGTCTCTGTTCCTTTCTGATCTACTACTTTTAGGCTCTCTCTTTGCTTAGAGGACCCCTTTCAATATTTCCTGTAGGGCTGTTTTGGTGTTTGCAAATTCTTTCAGTTTTTGTTTGTCCTGGAAGCTTTTAATCTCTCCTTCTATTTTCAATGATAGCCTAGCTGGATATAGTATTCTTGGCTGCATGTCTTTCTTGTTTAGTACTCTGAATATATCATGCCAGTTCTTTCTGGCCTGCCAGGTCTTTGTGGATATGTCCTTTGCCAATCTAATATTTTTACCATTGTATGTTACAGACTTCTTTTCCCAGGCTGCTTTCAGGATTTTCTCTTTGTCACTAAGACTTGTAAATTTTACTATTAGGTGATGGAGTGCAGACCTATTCTTGTTGATTTTGAGAGGGGTTCTCTGCACCTCCTGGATTTTGATGCTTGTTCCCTTTGCCATATTAGGGAAATTCTCTACAATAATTCTCTCCAATATACCTTCTGCCCCCCCTCTCTCTTTCTTCTTCTTCTGGAATCCCAATTATTCTAATGTTGTTTCGTCTTATGGTGTCACTTATCTCTCCATTTCTCCCCTCGTGTTCCAGTAGCTGTTTGTCCCTCTTTTGCACAGCTTCTTTATTCTCTGTCATTTGGTCTCTATATCACTAATTCTTTCTTCTGCCTCATTTATCCTAGCAGTAAGAGCCTCCATTTTTTATTGCACCTCATTAATAGCTTTTTTGATTTCAATTTGGTTAGATTTTAGATCTTTTATTTCTCCAGAAAGGGCTTTTATATCTCCCGAGAGGGTTTCTCTAATATCTTCCATGCCTTTTTCGAGCCAGGCTAGAACCTTGAGAATCGTCATTCTAAACTCTGTATCTGACATATTGCCAATGTCTGTATTAATCATTAGGTCCCTAGCCTTTGGTACTGCCTCTTTTTCTTTTTTTGTGTGTGTGGTGAGTTTTTCTGCCTTGTCATTTTGTCCAGATAAGAGTATATGAAGGAGCAAATAAAATACTGAACGGGTGGCAAAGACCCCAGGATAACGTGCTTTAACCAAATCAGAAGAGACCCCCAAATCATGGGAGGCAGAAAGGGGATAAAAAGAAGTTCAGAAAAAAAAAATTAAAAAAAGAAAACAAATAAAGAAAAAATATAAAAAAGAAAAAATATATATATATTAGATAAACTAGTTAAAAAACGTTAAAAAAGAAAAGGGTAAAAGTTAAAAAAAATTTAGCAAAAGAAAAAAAATTAAATTAAATGCAAGACTAAAGAATCATGGGGAGAAAGCCATGAGTTCCGTGCTTTCCTTTTTCCTCCACTTGAATTCTGCTGCTCTCCTTGGTAAGTGAACTTTGTCTTGGCTGGATTTCTTGTTGATCTTCTGAGGGAGGGGCCTGTTGTAGTGATTCTCAAGTGTCTTTGCCCGAGGCGGAATTGCACTGCCCTTACCAGGGGCCAGGCTAAGTAATCTGCTCGTGTTCACTTTTGGGAGCTTTTGTCCCCTGAATGCTTTCCGTAGAGTTCCGGAGGACGGGAATGAAAATGGCGGCCTCCTGGTCTCTGGCCTGGAGGAGCCAAGAGCTCGGGGCCCCACTCCTTAGTGCGCCCTTTCAGAAAGTGGTCGATTTTCTGTTTCTAGAATTGCTGTTCTTCTCTTCGATCTCCCATTGGATTTGTAGGTGTTTGCAATGGTTTGATAAGCTATTTAGCTGATCTCCTGCTACCTGATGTAGTCTCAGCCTGCTACTTCTCTGCCATCTTGACTCCTCCTCACTCATATATGCATTTTAAGAAACAAAACAGGGAGGCCTGGCTGGCTCAGTTGGTGGGGCATGTGACTCTTGATCTCAGGGTCATGAGCTCAAGCCCTATGTTGAATATAGAGACTTGCACTAACTCCTTGATGGAGAAGCCACGCGTGGTAATGGCTGAGGAAGACTAAAGTAGCCTCTTTGCCTCTCTCACTTAGTGCACTGCCTTGCTCACATTCATGAATTTTCACTGATGTTTACCATGCTTGGTACTCCTTGGAAGTGAAGACTGGTTACCATCTAATAAATTTTTTTTAAGATTTTATTTATTTATTGGGCAGAGAGAGAGCAAGAGAGTGAGCACAAGCAGAGGAGAGGGAGAGGAGAAGCAAGCAGGGAGCCTGAAGAGGGACTCAATCCCAGGACCCTGGAATCATGACCTGAGCCAAAGGAAGATACTCAATGACTGAGCCACCCAGGTGCCCCTAGGGACTATTTTAAAGTTACACACTACTTCTCTAATTCTCATAATATTGTTGGGTCCATTATCAAAGGAACGAGACTGAGACAAAGTAAAAGTCATGCAAAGCCTTATTCTATGCCAAGCATTAGAAGTCAGACTGACCGGCCAGGGCCGCCTCCAAAGAGAGTGACCATCCCTTGGTCTTACAGGCTAGTTTTATAGGGCACAACTGCAGACATCTACATATGTGGCTTTGGCTGATTGGATGTCTCCTACCTGTGTGTTTTAGTAACGGTTACCCGGAACTGATACTAGTAACTGCTGAGGCATTTATTAAACAACAAAATGGCCTTGTTTTAGGTACGTGTTTTAGCAACAGTTACCCAGAACCGGTATCAGTAACTGCTGAGTCATTTATTAAACAACAAAATGGCTACCTAGGCAACATGGAGTCACTATGGCTAAGTAGGCCCAGGCAGGCCCTAGGGGTTTAACAGGTTTTAACGTTAAATTGGCCCTAACAAATATTCTTACAACATCTCTACTGTAGTTTGGATGACCGTAACTTTAAAAATGAGAAATATGAGGCTTAGAGAATTTATTTTTGTCAAAATAACCAAGCTGGTGAGTCACTGAGTCAGAATATGAACCCAGATCCTCCTGATTACAAATTAAAGATCAACCACCAAGTTATAATGCCATCCATAGGAAGAATCATGAATATTGGATAGCTGTAGAAAGTTCAGTAGCTGGAACCCTCGAGAACCACTTACTAGCTAAGCTATTCTCTCTAAGCTTCACATCATTTATCTGTATTATAGGGTTAATAGTAGTACCTACAGTATCTTATAAAGGTAATAATCCAATAACACAATGCACAGAAGTAGGTTAACAGTTTAATTTCTATTATACATGGCCCTGAGTAAATGCATATTAAAAGATAGCTTTCATTATTATTCTTAGATTCACATATCTGCATCTGTAAAATTGAATATCTTAGATTCATGTAGCATAGCAGAGCTTTCAAAGTGTTTTCATACATAATGTATTCATACATATGTTATTTAACATTTCATGTTTTATTTAATTATTATAGGTTTAACATTGGTAATTTTACATCTTAGGAATGACAGAAATTTTAGGTGCTGCAACTCAGTTTTGCTGTTGGAAAAAAAAATTGCAGAATACTCTCTCTCTCTCTTTTTTTTTTTTTTTTTTTTTTTGCTAGGCTGGCTAGGTTTGAGATTCAGTTCTAAGGGTTTTGCTACTTAGTTTGAGTTACTGCATGTACTTACTTGAAATGCTTGGCTTTCTTTCTGTATTTCTGTAGAATCAGCAACCTGTTTTTCTTCTTATAACAACTGAATACATTTAGGACCTGATATCATATGCACTTCACCCCATCAAGAATTTTTAGCTATCTACTTTCTTATCTCATTTGAAGAAAAATGTCTCTATTTTATCAAAAACGGGAAACATTACCTGATTATGTGTTTCTTGGAGTTACAAAAGTGTTCTATGGATGTTCCTTCAATATTAGGAATATTGTTTTGTCCACAGTAAGTTCTCAATAATTTTTTGCCAAAATGGTTGAACAAAATCTAAGTATCTACAAGTACAGACCTAAATGAATAATATATTGTTCATATTCAATATATGCTGAGGTATATATTCTTGTACACACCTCCTAGTCCATATAGGTAAAACTATCTCTAAGATAGATAAATTTCATATGAGATTGCCAGATTGTGGGGTATGTTTTCAATTGTTTTGATGGCACATACTTCCTTGCTCACACCCCATATCTGAAGAGTCAGAATAGCCTAACAGCTGTACCTTTGAAGGAAGTCCAGAAGGTGACATCTTTTCACCACCACCACTGATATCCCTTTGGTCCAGACTTCCTCTCTTGATAAGAACTGCAATGGCCTCTAATTGGCCTTGTTGATCTATACTTCCCCCTATAGAATGTCCCCTACCCAGGAGCCTCTGAGGTTCTTTTGAATTTAATTCAGATCCTATTACTTTTCTGCTCAGAACCCTCGAAGGGCCCCATTTCATCCACAATAAAATACAAAGACTTACAAATTGCAGACACAACACAGAGTGGTTTTGTTTTTTCCCTTTTCTGTTTTTTCCTTGCTCTAGTTAGGTAGTGGAGACTTAGCCTGCACCTCCACCACTACTCCTGAAAATAAGAGTCAGGATTACTTTCTCTCTTTGTAGGGTGGAGTATTCTGGGGTCCCCATTAAAGGGGGGTTTGGTCTTCCCATGTACCACTAAATCCGGGGATGCAGGCAATGACTTTGACCTCCTCTCCCTGCTTAGCAGGGCAACAAAGCCTAATTTACTTAGATAAGCAAATGCCTCAGAGAAGACTGTTAAATGCTCATGGGATCTTTTGATTGTTCTGGGTTCCTACTCTCCTTTAAGATTATAGTCAGTTTTTCCCACCAATCCTATCATGGCTCAGGCTGGTGAAGTGCTGTTTTGTTTCCTTTTGTTTTAATTCAAGAGTATTAGTGTCCTTGATCACAAACCCACATAAGTATCTCTATTGTGAAATTAATATAACATACAATACTTTTAAACAATCATAAACGCTGTTTCTCCAAAAAAGCAAGAGCTCTCCTTAGCCTATTTTTAATCTCATCAGCATTTTATTATTTTTTAAATTATTATCGTTAGCCTCCTTTTAAGAGAGAGTGTGAACCTATTTTGAACACAATTACTGAATGAGATGTCCTACTTATTAAATTATTATCCTTTAATTGTGATTTTAGGGGTTTCTAGACCTTCCAAAGGTAGTCAAAACTGAAGATGTTACGGACGTAGTTATACATGGTAGAAATAAATGAGAAATGCAAAGTCTTAACAGTGTTTGGATTATGTGAATAGGCTGGAACACTCATGGCATTTGCTTGAATTTCTGATAGATTTGGAAATACAGTTAATTTAAGACAGAGCAGTACAATGACAAAAATGTATGGTAGCAACATAAAGCTAAATGAATGAAGTGAATGATGAGAAATGAATTATCTACTTTTAGATTCCTTGTTTAGTTTTAAAGCTATAAACACAAAAATGTAAAGACTTCCTTAATTCTTCACTACTAAAAAACAGTACACAAAATAAAAATTACAGTTCCTTTCCTTGCCCTTCTAATCTTATTACCTAGAGGAAACACTTGTTAGGAACTTGGTACCTATTTCTGGATTCCTCTATGTATGTTTACATATTACTTTTTACAAAACTGAGATCATGGTACATATCTAACCCACATATTGTGCTTTTTTTTTTCCATCTTAAGTGATTATCATGGCAAATACAAAATTTAAATAATGTTAAAAACTGAATAGTAGCATAGCCATACATTTGTGTTCTACAATTAGAGTAAGATATATATTGGCACCAAGGAAAATTAATACCCACAGATATTATTATTTAAAAGCTGCTTTATAATTTCATTTAAGATAATATTGTTTTTCTTTACTTCTCAAAAAATATTTATGTGGAAAATATAGATGTTATACTTTTCCATTAATAGCACAAGAACTGTATTTGTGTAGTTTTCTTCCATAAACAATTTAGCAATGTGCGTTCATTGAAAGATTTGCCTATATCTTTATCTAACTGATAATATTGTGTATATATACTGATAATACTGTGTATGAAATGATCATTGTAAAGTTTTGCTACAATGCTTTTATTGATCATGATGAAATCAACACAACTCCCTTGCTTCAATTTAGAAGTGAGAAGTTAGAGCTATCCAGGGTGGATGTGACTTTTGGACATTTGAAATTAGGCTAGTTCAAACTGAGAAGTGTTGCTAAGAGTAAAACACACACTGGATTGCAAAGACTTAGCGTGAAAACCGGAATGAGAAATAATCTTATCAATAATGTTATACTGCTTACTAATATGTTGAAATTAAAACATTTTGATACGTTAGGCAAATAAAATATATTACTAAGATTAATCTCTGTTTCTTTTTACTTTTGTAATATGACTACTAGAAAATTGGAAAGTACTTTTGCAATCCACATTATATTACTATTGAACAGTGCTAGTCTATAGTCTTGGTTTTGGTTTTACTTCTTTGTATTAAAACACTTTTCCTCTTTGAGAAATGCAAAATTAACAAAGAAGGGAGTGACTTACTAAACAAACTTACTTAGATGCAGCCAAGAATTTTTCCAAGTGCTCAGAGAACCCACTGTAGGATCCCAGAATCAGAAAAGTAGAAGCCTGCATGGCTGATGGAATAAATTTCCATCTTCCTTCACTTTATACCTATGTGATACTGAGGAACCAGCCAGTGGAACAGATATACAAAGGCTATGCAATTGGGAATTTCTGCACTTTACCTTTATGCAAAAAAAGATGAATAACAAGTAAGAAACACCAGTGCAATGGGCTAAATGTTTGTGTCCCCATCAGATTCATATGCTGAAATCCTAACTTCCAAAGATGATGGCATCAGGAAATGGGGCCTATTAATTAACCTTCTAATAGAAGAGACCCAGATATTCCCTTTCCCCTTTCATCATGTGAGGCCACAGCAAGAAAGGACAGGCTATGAACAAGGAAGAGGGGACTCACCAGAATATGATCATGCTGGCACCTTGATCTTGGACTTCCGGGCCTCCAGAACTGTGAGAAATAAATTTCTGTTGTTTATAAGCTACCCAGTCTCTGGTATTTTGTTATAGCAACCCAACCTGACTACACTAATCAGCATTCATTAAAACCAAAAACTGTTTTTGGGTTATGCATAAATTGAATACAGTTTTCTAAATATATGAATTCAAACACAGCACCAGAATTCCTTCTGAATTAAAGAAAGATCCCAAATAAGTATGATTCAGTTTTCATTACAGCATAGCTTACACTTTTCTAAATATTGAAAATTAATAATCCTAAGGAGTTGATGTGCAAAATTTCTTCAGAAAACAGAATATTCGGTTAATTAGTTTACCTTGTTTCTAAACATGCTGAGTGATAGGTATATTTCTGTCAGTCAGACTATGCCAAAATTTAGCTTTGGTAGGAGCAGTGTGGGTTAAGGTGCACTAACAAATATGATAATCAAGGCATTTGAATTCTTAGCTGTAACTGGTTAGATGGCCTTTTACAAATTGATTACCTCCTGGATCTTTCCACTTCTCAATGTAAAAGTTAAGTTTGTATTAGGGCAGCTAAAATGTTGTAAATTTTATTTTATTTTATATTTTATTTTATTTTATGATTTTATTTATTTATTTGAGAGAGAGAGAGAGTACAAGATGGGGGAGGGTCAGAGGGAGAAGCAGACTTCCCGCTGAGGTGGGAGCCTGACCTGGGGCTTGATCCCAGGACCCTGAGATTAAGACCTGAGCCAAAGGCAGACGCCTAAGTGACCAGCCACCCAGGCACTACTGTGGTTTCATTTTAAAATGTTCTCTAATTCTTTTTTTTTAATGTTATGTTAGTCACCATACAGTACATCATTAGTTTTTGATGTAGTGTTCCAAGATTCATTGTTTACATATAATACCCAGTGCTCCATGCAATACGTCCCTTCCTTAATACCTATCACCAGGCTAACACATCCCCCCAACCCCCTCCCCTCTAAAACCCTAAGTTTGTTTCTCAGAGTTCACAGTCTCTCATTTCTCACAGTTCTTTGACTCCCCCTCCGATTTCCCCCTTCATTTTTTCCTTCCTTCTCCTAATTTCCTCCATGCTATTCTTAAAGAATTTCTAAAGAAATTCAACTAAGAATGTAAATTGTAGAGAAGGAAAAAGATATAGGTAACAATCAAGTTTTCTCATCCAGAGATGCTCCCAGGAGCATCCCAAGAATTCCAAATAATTCTGTTTTGAGAGGATTTTTGTTGTTGTGTTGTCTTGTTTGTTTGTTTTTGTTTTGTATTGAACTTGTCTCTGTTGACAATGGGAGCTCTCTGAGTATCCAATGAAAGTTGAGCACTGAATGAAAGTTTATTTGCCATTCCTACCAGTAACAGGTCTTTGAATAAAATTTATCACTTTAAATTATGACAAACCTGACTATTTTAAGTTTTGTCATTATATCAAGAAAGGTATGCACCCTCATCTCCCCATCCTACTGTCATTTGCCTGCTGCTTATTCTAGGTCTCCATGCCCATCCCATAGACCTGCTGAAGGGACAACTTTTAGGCAACAGTATTTGGCACATGACCCTTCATATTCAGCTTAAGCTGAGTGGATCTGGAATAGATGTGACTCAAAGGCAACCAAATAGCAGGTTGACCAGTGATTTATGTTGTGACAGGATTCTTTTCTGGGGAATGTGATCTAATAATGGAGAAGAGAATGAAATGATTTCCAATGGGAAATGTACCCGGAAAACCAAGGAGTAGAAATAAGCTCTAAGGTGGGGTTGAGAATGTAGATTGTTTAAAAACTGAACAGATATGGGACACCTGGGTGGCTCAGTGGGTTAAAGCCTCTGCCTTCGGCTCAGGTCATGATCCCAGGATCCTGGGATCGAGCCCCACATCGGTCTCTCTGCTCAGCAGGAAGCCTGCTTCCTCCTCTCTCTCTGCCTGCCTCTCTGCCTACTTGTGATCTCTGTCAAATAAATAAATAAAAATCTTTAAAAAAAAAACTGAACAGATATGATGAAAAGACAGGAAGATTCCATAGAAGAAAAAAAAAAAATGCTAAACTCAGCTGTGGTCAATTTTATTTTGAGTAACTTTTTTATTGTTGTTCTATTACACTTAATACTAAAAATTCTTAACTAAATTATGCATCATCAATTGTGTTATTCATTAATGATTACACTTTTATAAAATACTATATATACACTGGATTTGACACTGTCTCTTACTGTTGCATATGAGCTTGTCTGCATTTCTGTAAATTGGGGATAGTAAAAACTATCATGGGATTCCACCGGGAATCAAATAAAGTAATATAGGCAAAGGATCTTTTGACTGGTAGGTAAAGGGCTTTTAGAACATATTAACACTTATTCTCAACCAACCATCTTACTAAATACCTAGCTTTTCACTAGGACACATTTTGTCACTGACCTTTGACTTGACAAGGAAGATAAGTTCTGAGTCTATAGAATATGAAATATTCTATATTGAAATAACCTGCACAGACCACTATATTTTAAAAGATCATGAATTTTTAAAGAAATCAGGTGTTGGCTAAAATTGTTTTTTTCCCCTTCTTTATGACATGACAGCTGGAAATCCTCTAATGCAAATGAACTTCAACTGCAACAAAATAAGTGCCATTACACTAAGCAGGATAACAATGCCTCTGCATGCCACCACATTCATCAGTTAACTTCATACCAAAAATATCAGCATGGGATAGTCACAGAATATAACCAGAAATACAGCTTATACTAGACAAAAAGTTACTTTGCGGGTTTTAGTGGTTCTACTGGTCAAAAGAAATACATTAATAAATTATTTAAATTAAGCTTTTATTGGTGCCCCAAATCCTTTTTGACCGAAGGAATGACGCAGAGGTTGAGTCCTGTTTACTACAGCCATTATAAGCATCCTTGAAACATTTATAGGAGAGACCACCAGAGGAATCAGGTGTAATACAAAGAGTTAAACTATGACTGGACACATCGTAATGTAAAGCAGGCAGGGCCTTTCAGGATGATGCTTTAGTGAATAATCTGGGGACCAAAACAGTTTAGATGTGGCTGTGGATGCTAATATCCTTTATGTTCACAAAGTCAGAAAAGAAATGATTCCTTCCCTATATGAACTAGGGATTTCTTTTTTCTTTAATTTTTTTTTTTAAGTTGGCACAAGAAAATGCAAGGGAGGGAAATTGGGAATTGGTGCAGGTCTATAAAAAATGACATTATTAGGTCTTTACCTTCTCTTAATTTATCATTGGACTAGGGGTGATTCATAAACACACTCTTGAGACACCCACTTCCTTAAATAAGATGAATTTGGACTAAATGTGATTTGGGTGATAAAATAGTATTGAAATTAGAATCACACTTAGACTTATATATTATTTCCAAGATGCCAAATAATCCAGATAGATGGGAGAGAAAAGGGAAATGAGTTCATCCTTAAATATGTTATGGGATAAACTTTCAATAAATTACACTCAATAAGAGTAGAGAAACATGAGAATAATATAATAGGGCATACCAAAAATGCATCCAATTCCAAAAAGTAGAAGAGGAACATTTTCAAACTGCCTAAATGGTACATGTGCATGTTACGTATTCTATGATCATGAAATGAATAACATAACACAAACACATGCCTTTCCATATCATTGTGTGCTTAATAAGCAGTGATCTGTCAGCGTCACTTTAAAAGTCTAGTTGAACAGACTGGATCCTTATTCTCCACAGGCTTACAAATAGAGGAAGACAATCACTGACATGCTTTAAGCTCCACTGTATCCGTCTTTCAAATGGATGTCACCTGGGAACAGTCTGTAAGGGAGGTGGGGAGAACCCTTCTCTAAAGTGCCCATACCACAGGTCATTCGCAAAAGAGCTCAGAGTACAGTTAATGGTTGATTCACATTTAAAATATGTTTTATTACAAAACAATCCCTGGAGAATTAAAAAAACCAAATTCCAAATAAATACCAAATTCAATACCAGATCAGTGAAGGTATAATCAAAGACAGAAATAACCTTAGAAGAAAGAGCAAAGGTAACAATAGCATATGGGATCTCATGTACTTCTTTTTTATAAACATGTTTGTCCTCCAACCTTATTAATTTAATCATTGCTCTGGCATCCAGCCTAACCTAAAGCATAATCTTTGAACGGTTCTCTGTAGCTGTTTGAGAGCTGCAGGCTGATGGCAACATGGGATATCACTAGGTGTTGGAATTCACAAACCAATTAAGATTAGTACAAGTTCACATCTCCCTCTCACCAAGGGTGCATTCTTTCTCATTTTGAAAGAACATCTGTCTGTATTATTTAACATCCTTAATATTAAAACAAAAACAACAAACACTGTACTTCTAATCGTAGAGAAATATTAGATTGTGGTGTTGACGTAATATTTTTATTCCCCAGTTGCATGGCAATTTTGGGGGGGGGGGTGGATATGTAAGTAATTTTCTCTTTTGGCAATTCTTTAAAAGACAGTTAAAAAAATTAAGGTATGAACTCAGTATTAGATTTGAAGCTGGCATAAAAACCCTTAAACTCAATGGTCACTTAAAATAAGATGGATTCCAAAAGTTATCCATGGACCTCATCCAGATTATTTCACTCCTTGGATAAATGTGTTATTAGGGGCACCTGGGTGGCTCAGTGGGTTAAGCCTCTGCCTTCGGCTCAGGTCATGATCTCAGGGTCTTATGATCAAGCCCCGCATTGGGCTCTCTGCTCAGCAGGGAGCCTGCTTCCCCCTCTCTCTCTGCCTGCCTCTCTGCCTACTTGTGATCTCTCTCTCTCTCTGTGTCAAATAAATAAATAAAATCTTTTAAATGTGTTATTAGTAACAAACTTTCTAACTCTTGGACTGGAGCGTTAATGTACTGATTCCTTTTCCTTATAGCCTATCCAGTTGTCCAGTTCACACGCATTAGGAAGAATAATGAAAGCTTCATATTTTTTTTTAATCTGGGAAGATGTATATTACTTTACATCACATTTGATTTCTCAAATGAATTACTGTAACCCTTTGAAAAAATGATGAAAATACATCATTGGGGTTCACTATGTTAGTTGTATCTTTTGGTGTTCTTTACTTTTATTTTTCAACAATAACAAAATTACCTAATGTCATTTCAAGTTCATCCTATTCCATTTACATATGTACACAGAGCTGGGGTAATTCACTTACGTAGTTCAACATCCCCTTTGTTGCAGATGGTAAATGTGCAGATTTCTCCCTCAAGGAAAGAAATTCTTCCATAAAATAATTGCATATTCTGCTCATTTTTTCTCTTTGCTGATGCTTTAGTATTGCTATTACACCCTGTCAGATTAGTAATTAGCATGCAGCCTCCATAGGACATAAACGCATCTTTCTTGCTTTTATAAAAGCCCCTTTAGTGACTCATAGCATATAATAACTCTAGATGGCAGAGGAAGAGAAAATAAGTAATATAACAGAAATAACAGCAAGAGCAAGTACAGCATTAGGTTGGTGCATTTCTTTGGATCAAGAAGTTGAGTTGCAATTGCCTCCTGAAGAATGCACTGGAGTCTACAACAGGTGACTGGATGTGGACCTTTGCAATTAATTTTTTCTCATTCCTATTTGATTAAGTAATTGAATTAACAGCCTTGGTCATAATCTGAAGGACAAAATTGACTAAGAAAGGAGAATATCCTATTGAAAATATTCTGAAAAGGAAAAAAAAATAATGAAAGGTTAATTCACCAGTGTACCTGAAGTGGGACCTAAGGACTGACAAGTCTTTTTTTTTTTTTTTTTTAAGATTTTATTTATGTGACAGAGAGAGAGATCACAAGTAGGCGGAGAGGCAGGCAGAGAGAGAGAGAGAGGAGGAAGCAGGCTCCCCACTGAGCAGAGAGCCCGATACGGGGCTCGATCCCAGGACCCTGGGATCATGACCTGAGCTGAAGGCAGAGGCTTTAACCCACGGAGCCACCCAAGTGCCCCAGGACTGACAAGTCTTAAACAGAGTTGTTTTTGCCTACTAGCATCAGATTGAGATTACGTCCATTGAAAATGAAATTACAGGAGGCTGACTAACACAGATTCATATTTGGGAGAAAGTTTAGTCTGCTTGGATATCTTTTTCAAAAGGAAAATAATTCAATAAGCAATAACCAAGGTGAAATGATTCTGTGAAATTCCTGTACTAAAACAGTGGGACGGGATTGGTTACTTCATTTGTAGAGCCAACTGTAAAATGAAAACACAGGGCCCCTTGTTCAAAATTATATTTTCAAAATAGCAGTCACCGAGCTTTAAACCAAGTAGGGGACCCATCTAAGTGTGGGGACCTAAACTATATGTGTCACATGCCTATGAAGCTGGCCTTGCTTCTGAAAGCTGAATCCACCAGCCTGACGTGAGGCTACTCTCAAAGGAAGTCAGCACTGAAAGCAAGAACTCAAAACGCAATGGAGTCGCATCTTGATTCTGATCCTGGCTCCACTGTCCAAGTGCGACCTTCAACAAGTTATTCACCTAAACCTCAGTTTCTTCACCCCCAAAGCAGAGATCACAATGCATAAAGAGCACCTTTCATAGTATGCACTATATAGTAAGTACTCAGTAAATGCTGTTTGAATAACACAGCATCAAATATCTATCATCTAACCATCAAACATCACAACTCATCGATTTTGGGTCAAGAAAGAAAACAGTTTGCACCTGGATATTTGTGTGTCTTTTATTTGTCATCCTTTCTGATGTTTTCCTAAAATTTAGTGTGGTAACATAAAAGACACTACAGTTTAGTTAGCATTTGTATGGGTTTTTTTGAACAAAATATTGATTCACAAAGTTAAATTATACTGTAATCTTAAACTTAATGTAGCATTGTATGTAAATTATAGCTCAATAAAACTGGAAAAAATAAATCCATAAAGGCTAATAAAAGTTGCTTGTTCTGTTCTAATTAACATCATCTAGTAACAACTACCTCCTAGAACTGTGTTAGGTAGCAAAATATAGTAAGTACCTAAAAGAGCTATCTGAATTTTGAGAGTAGTTCAGAAAGGAAATACCTCCCCTGGACATGATACTTATTTCATATTTCTATTGTTAGTGGTGCTGCCCATTATAATTACTAATAATCACAGTTATAGCTAAAATTGTGACATGATATTGACCGTCAATAAAAAGCCAATGACCACATTCCTTCAATTCTAATAAAACATCAATTATAACACACAAAGCACAGATTGACTAACAGCCTTCTGATGGAAAGAAAAATAATTAAAACACTACCACATTGTATGTACATGTGAATTTTAAGACTAGTCTGGTTTCTAAAATTTTGAAATATTTTATATACATACTAGTACTAAACATTTTATTCACATTATGACCTTATCACTAAGGTTTGTTCATTTATTTGCTCATTTAAGGGGATATGTGCATGTATCCTTATATAATGTAAAGCATATTAAAAGTCTCATCACTACAAAGACAGAAATTATTCATTCCTTCATCAATTCATTCCACAAATATTTACTGAGCACTTATATGTGTCAGGAACTATTTTTGTCATTGGGATTTTAAAAAGTGAACAAACTAGAAAAAAATTTCTATTCCCACGGTGCTTACATTCTATAGGGAATGATTTACATTAAGCAAAATGAATAAGTAAAATATAAACTAAACAAGATAATGCTAAGCACTATGGGGAAATGTATTTTTTAAAGGAATATTTGGAATTTTGAAATTGATGATTTAATATAGGTGGCCAAAGATTATGTAACTTAGAATTTTTTCCTTTGCTATTCTAACACAAATGATGACTCATATGTACTAAGACCTAGATTGAACATAATCATGATTTTTTGTGATTATTATCTACTACATTAAGGCTAGGCATTTGGAAAATTTTAACTACTAATAAATACTGGTTCTACATTTTAAAATGTGGATTATCTAGTTTTAGAATAAAGAAAAATATATCTGAGAACATTATACAAACTATTTCATATTTTAAGTGCTAAATTTTATGGTAGATACCTAAGTACAGACCATGTTGAGAGAAAAAGATGGATAATTCATTTTAGGTTCTGGAAGACTCATATTTTCTTAAAGTTAGGGAGACATGTTGTAATTAGGTATGTGTGAAAGAGTGTGTATGTCCCACCTAGTAAATATTGAGAATCACCAGAAATTGCTTGCCTTTTACTTCCAACACCTTTTCTGGGATGTGGGAATATATAGTGTAATCAATAAAAGGCTGTAAGATGAACAGTGCTTTCTCGGTCCTTCAACCCATCTCTCAAAGGGAGGGTTTTATGAGGAAATGGTTCTTATTTTTAAGGAGATTGTAACTATATCTGAAAATTTTGTTATTTCTATAAAACTTTGTTCATACACAGATAAATCCATACCTACATTCCTCCAAATTGTTGGGTATATTATTCAAAATCTTTAATGAAAGGAGCCTTTCTATTAAGGTTTTGCTAGAGATTACATTGTTTCTTATTGAAATGTACTGTAATGAATAGGTTATAAAGGGACAGGCCTGTAATTTAACCTTGGAGGAAAATAACTTCTAGAAAGAATACTAAATTATTGTACATTTCAGGATGGTAACATAAGCAGGACAGTAGAGAGTAATCACTCTAATATCCATAGGTTAAAATTGGAAGTTTTATATGAATTCTATTTTGTTTTTTGGCTTGTTCTCAAACTACTTTAAGTTCACTTATATGAAATCTTCATAGTTGGATAATATGATCTAATTATCTGTATCATCGCTGACTGTGTTGAACCAGAGACAAATTATTTTTTTTTTACCTCACATAACTCCAAGTCCTAATTAAAATTAGGCCACACTAATAAGATATCATAGTCACCATAGTTCACATTCTTACAATTGTATTTTTAAAACTCAGGTAGAGTAAAAATGCTGTTTCAGTGAGAGGAATCTCATTAACTTTTAATTAAATAGTAGGTCAGATTTTTAGTATTATATAGGTGAATAATATAACCTTGGAAATACTGAAATGATTTAAATGGTTCATAGCTATTAATTATCATCCAGCAGATTTTTAAAGGATTTCATGATAAAACATATTTTTAATAATAGGCTTATTCATTAAATAGTATTTGCATGATTAAATAGATAAATTACAATAAAAGGAGAGGTGGCATTCTCATGAAAAAAAGCAAGCTAACTATAAGACAAAACATATCACTTTCTGTGTTTGAAATAATAAATGTTCAAGTTCCTAACTTTTGAGTGAATACATGATAGGTTCTTTTTTAGTTCATTCATAGACTAACCTACTTTCTCTCAGCCAGTCACTGTTTTAGGCTCTGGGCTATAGGGACACAGCCATTAACAAAATGGTAAAAATATTTGTTTTCCTATAGCTTACATTCTATTAGGAGAGACAGATCATAAATAAATAAATACATAACTTACTAAAACTTCAAATAATAATAAGTACTGTAAAGAAAAACAGAGTAAGAGGACAGGAGTGATAAAAGAGAAGGACTATTGTAGGGAGGTCAGTCAAGGAAGGCCTTTCAATGGAGATGATGTACTGGCAGAAACCTTGAAGATACAACTTTGGAAACTATTTGAAGATCTGAGAAAAAGCCTCTAGAAGAAAGAACTAGTACAAAATTCCCAGGTCAGGAATGAACTCGGTGCCTTTGAAAAGCAAGATGATTAAGATGATGAACCTCGTGTTCAAGGAAGGAAAAGCAGGAGACTGGGTCAGAGAAGAAGTCAGGAGTCAACTCAGGGAAGGCCATGTAGGTTGTGCTGGGGAGTTTGGGTTTCTTCCAAGTATGATAGCAAGAACTGATCAGTGTTGAATAGTATTCTGATGTGGTTTATATAGAGTTTAAAAAAGAGCACCTAGTTTCTGCAGGGCAAGGACTGAAGAAGCAAAACAAGGTTGTTGCTGGACTATAGGAAAATGATGAAATGGCAATCATTATGGTACTTAGGGTACTAACAGTCTAGGGTAAGATATAATACATTATTGTACTGCTCAGAAATCCCAGTGTGTGCTTCCCTATCAGAGGGAGATAAATTTGTTTGATGATGCTGGTTATGTCCCAAGAAACTGACTTAAATGATATGAATGGAAAGAAACAATCATATTTCAAGGTTAATCACTGGCCTACTTTCAGACAGTTAGAAAACTCACAGTTATTTGAGCATAATCTTTACATCAGGTACGAAGAAGGAAAAAATGTTCAAGAAGGAATAAATATTTTGAACGGTGGTCATTTATTTATGTTGTGTGAGGAAAAGTAGATACACTGTATAAATAGATAAGCAGAGATTAAGCTCCTAGATATATCATTAAAAAAAGGAAAAAGAAGAAAGAGAAGCTTGCAATCACTGCCCTAGACTATGTATTTATGATCTCCTAAACAGCATCTACGTGAAATAATAATGGCATCAAAGTGATGGCTACATTTTTGAATGTCGGTGCTTAGACGTTCTGTTAGGTGATTGGCTTTATCTCAATTACACCTCTCCTCTCTCTGTGATGTGGATGTTATTATTACCCACGTTTCTAAAGTTGAGGACATTCAAGCACAGAATGTTTAAGCAAGCTGCCTACCCAGAGTCACAGAACCAGTAACTGGTAAAGTTGGGGATCAAGGCTAGATATGTTTGCTCTTCGCCACCATGCACTACTATCAGTTAATTTAGCAAACCTACTTTCTCTTGAAAAGGTAGAAATAACCAGCTGAAATGAAGACTTTGCCTGTTCCACCGGTTCCTTTGAAATACAGACACAGCGCCTGTGTGGTAGCAGTTTGCAGCAGGGAGACAGCTTCCAGAACAAATACATCCCGCTGCAGGACGTGTACTGACCATTTTCAAGTCAGCAAGTCAATACAACCACCAAGGACGTAAATATACCGAGTGACAGCATAATTAATCCTTTGTACACAATCAATGAGGAATAGTAATGTTTCTTGGGAAATGGAATATAGTAGAATGAGCTTGAATTTTCTCTGAGCACAGATGTCGAGTCGCCATTCAATGAATCCTCCCTGGAGGAGACTGTTACATGAAACCTCTCAAGGACAGCCAGGGTTGTAAATTGTGGGCTATAAAAAAAAATATTATAAATATTGTGTCAACATTTATAATTTATTTGCTGGACTTACAGGTGAGAAACAGGGGTTAGCTGGCAGGTCTAATTTGAACTAGTGTTGGCAAACCCACGCTGCACACTAAATCATTGCTTTCTGCGTTTCCTTAACTTAAAAATATATAATAAAGCTCAAACAAAGCTACTTCCTTTGGACTAACGAAGCTGTGGACACAGATTTTCACAATGTTACATTATAAAGTTACGGGAGTGCTAGTACATTGACAGTTTTCTTCACTTGGAGTAGGAACTTTATGTTCCTATTTATGTTATGTTATGTTAGAACATTAGGTGAAGGCATAAAAGCAAGAGAATTATTTTGCAACATACAAAAAATTGCATTGTTTGGTTTAATTTGGCTGAAACTTAACAGTGGAAACTCAAAATCACTAACTGACGAAGGACATTATGGTGACAGGAAGGGATCATTAAAAGAACACAGAACTGAAAAATTCAGCAAGTTTTATTCAATAAATGAAATAGTTTATATTTAAAAAAAAAGAAAGAACATAGATCTCAAAAGATCTTTCAATTGATTTCAGCTGTGTCTTAAACTAATAATCTTGGGCAAGTCACAGAGTCCCCAAGGGCCTACAGTTAGGTGAAGCAGTGCTTGCTACTTCAGACTCATGAATAAAAAGTGAGATATGTCTAAGAGAAGGGCAGTATTGCTTTGTGTTCAATAGTGCCCTCCAGTTCCCAGCTGGGCAGCACTGGTAAGCTTTTCAGTCTCTATGGACCTGATTTATCCCACCTTGTCAATGAGGGTGATAATTACTTTTAAGAGTTTTTAAGGATTGGGATGCCTGGGTGGCTCAGTTGGTTAAGCAGCTGCCTTCGGCTCAGGTCATGATCCCAGCGTCCTGGGATCGAGTCCCACATCGGGCTCCTTGCTCTGTGGGGAGCCTGCTTCTCCCTCTGCCTCTGCCTGCCACTCTGTCTGCCTGTGCTCGCTCTCTCTCTCTCTGACAAATAAATAAATAAAATCTTAAAAAAAAAAAAGAGTTTTTAAGGATTAATGAAAATATTGTGATGCATGTTAATTACTGGGTGCTGTGCCTTAGAGAAAGCAATAGCTTAATCACTGTTAGCATTATACAGTCTCTGTAGATCATAAAAGATAATTCACCTTCAGTAAACATTTATTAAACAAAGGAATAAGTATGGTCAGAAATTCCACCGGATCTTAACTGGTTTTCTGTTTAGAACTAGTTTGCTATAGTTTATAAGTTTGTACAAACTGATGACATGATGAGTAAGGCACAAAAAGACAAATCTGCTATTTATATCTGATGATAGGCTAGCTTATCAAATGCATAAGCTTTTGTGAAATGGGATGTATGTAACAACACCAGACTCCATAAGCAAAAGACAGGGCACTGAAGGATAAGGCCTATTTGGAGACCTCCCAGAGTTAAAGATGATGAAATGAAAGGATGTGCTAGTGAATGGAGAGGAAGATGGGGACAGCAGAATAGGTAAGAAATGAAGTTTAACTCACATCTGTAAGTAACAAAAGCTTCCTGGAACATGGTGTTAAATAAATTAGAATTTATTCATTTATTATTTTTTTAGTTTTTGGAGGAAGAGTTCAGTAAGTTTGAACATAAACTAAAAAGTCACCAACAAAACATTCTTCCCTTTGACTATCAATAGCATGTGTTTACTGTTTCAGTCCTAGACCAATTTAATCTTTCATCTTATACAAAGCTCCTGAAAGGCAAACGATCTTGTCCTGTTAAAATGATCACAGAGGGCCTTTTGGGGAATATTAATCTGACAGAGGTGAGTCAGGTGGTGTGAACAGCTTGGAAGGAAAAGAGAAGTCCCTCAACGAAACAACTTCATTAGCCTAGTGGTTAAGTGGCAAAGGCCTTCGAAATGTGATAACCTGACTGGAAATAAAACGAAACATATGGTGTGGGGGGTGGGCTGGGGTAGCTAAATATTGCATGCATTTAGTAGGAACATGCTTCCTCTTTTTCCTTCATGATTAATTGAAAGGCATGTGATAACCTGAAGTATGAATGGTAAATTTCAACCATCTCTGATGTGATATATAGCTGTGTTATTACTGGTAGAGAGTGGTAACATTGCTGAATATCTAAAAGAAAATCTTCAAAGTTGAAAATCTAAACATTGTCTTATAGTTTTAATATACCAGAAGTCTTTCAATAATTAAATCACATCATATGTCTTCTTTCTGGGGGTAAAAAGTTGGTCCTGAGTATTCTCATAGCACAAATGTTAGTATTAGAAAATTAGTTGCAGGGGCACTGGGGTGGCTCAGGGATTAAGCCTCTACCTTTGGCTCAGGTCATGTTCTCATGGTCCTGGGATAGAGCCCCGCATGGGGCTCTCTGCTCAGCAGGGAGTCTGCTTCCTGCCCCCTCTCATCCCGCCTGCCTCTCTGCCTACTTGTGATTTCTGTCAAATAAATAAATAAAATCTTTTAAAAAGAAAAAAATTAGTTCCATAGAAATCATCCTGTTTTGTCATATTTTGAAATAAGAATTAATCTCTAAAATAGTTAAGAGGCTACAAAAGACAGGGTCTTCCCTTTTTAAATGACTATAAATTATGTATATATTTCAGTTTTGGGACATATATTTTAGGCAACATGTATATTTATCTCAGATCCTCTCCACTTTTGGAGTCAAGAATCCTGCTGTCAAATTAACAAAAGAATGTTAGGGAAGGTTATAACAGTTTAAACATCAGTTTGTCTGTATTTATCCAACTCTGTAATCTCCACTGTGGATAAATTAGATTTGTTTGTATTTTTTAAATCTCATTACAACTTTTTGAAAACAGGAAATTGCTTCTACTATGAAAGATCAATGTGCTCTTGACTCCAGCATTCTCAACAATGGCTTATCTGTGCCGATGTGGTAATAGAGATCAGGCGGATATGAGAGTGAGTTTGGGTTCTCTAACAGGCTTTGAAAAAAAAAAAAAAATCAGTCAGCAGAAAAACCACAATTATGAATTCTCAAACTTAATGATGCTTATCCAATTAGACTGTTCAACTGCCCAAAGACGCAAACTCTCAGGTTCATACCTAATTTGTTGTGAAAATTTTTTTTTTTTTTGAGGAAGGAGGGGGAAAGGAAGAGGGTTTATGAGATCAAGATGAACAGATTTAATTTACAGAAAACTGTATTATATTATGCCCTATAATTAGAAATGCAAAAAAGTCTTCTAGATTTTTCCCAAAACATAACCCAAACCATTTCAAAATGGAAATGATACCAGAAATGTAAACCTAGGGTTTTTTTCATTTTGTTTCATCTTGGTCAGAAATAGCATGGGATGAATTAGGTATTCATTAACTTTTGCTTCTTATTAGAGTTGCTTAACCTGCTCACAAAATAAACACCATGATATAGCTAAGTTTGCTATAGATTTGTGTCTTCTGCTTAAACCATTCATTGTGACTTTTGATCAAAACCTACTGCCCAGATTACTATTCTTTTTTTTTTTTTAAGATTTTATTTATTTATTTGACAGAAAGAGATCACAAGTAGGCAGAGAGGCAGACAGAGAGAGAGGTGGAAGCAGGCTCCCCGCAGAGCAGAGAGCCTGATGTGGGGCTCGATCCCAGGACACCGGGACCATGACCCGAGCCGAAGGCAGAGGCTTTAATCCACTGAGCCACCCAGGTGCCCCCCCAGATTACTATTCTTAAGACTATTCTTAAGAAATAGATGAAATTTTCTAAAAAATTTCATCTATTTCTAAGATTTAGTGCCACACTTTAAAGCTTGATTTCTAGCCCTCTATTGAATTCTACCTAGAAGTTCCATAGGGAACTCAAACTTCATATACTTAAAACTGGACAAAGCATTTACCTATTCCCTAATAAAAATTCTCTTATTTTTCACCTTGATTTCTAATGCAACTTATTATCAAGTCCAGATTTATTGGAGTCCTCCTCTCTAATTATTTACCTACAAATGAATTTTCTTCAGAAAATTTTCCCCAAGTTGGGGCAACCCCCTTCCTATTTAGGCTCTCATTGACTTTCAGTAAAATCAGAGGAGTTCTCAATGTCTAATTGCTTCTTTCTGCTATCAGTCCTCTATTTCCTTGACAAAGTGGTCTTGACACAATCCATAGGTTATCCCACCATTCACTCCCGGAAATTCTTTGATGATTCCCATTGCCAGTAGTATCAAGTATGGAGCCCTCAGCATGACTAAGAGGCTCTTAATGAATTGGCAATAATATTAATTTGCCAAATCTCCCAGAGTTCCTTCCTTCTTCAGACTTACTTCTCATTTCACAGAAAATATTTTTGGTTTAGTTTTGTAAATAAGTTCTAGATATATCACATTAAGACACTTATCACCTCACTATACTGAATCTAAATTCTAACTTTTTTTTTCTATCATACATGGTGCATTAAAGCAGCATTAACAAAATAATAAAGTAAAAGATTTGCACAAATACCCCAAATTCCACTTTTTCTTCTAACCTGTTCTTATTCTTAACTATGAACAAAAGCATTTTTTAAACATAGGTGTAGCTACAAAATGGGTAAAACTTTGTAATTTTGTTCAGCTAACTTTCAATATATATATATTTTACTCTAGGGTTCCTTTTCTGCAGTTAACTTTCTGTTGAATTCTCTTTCACATCTTGAAGACCCAGTTCTCTTGTCTATCATTACCAATGTGAAGACTTTCTTGACTTTTGTGGGAATTATAATTAGAAATTTTAATATTAATTTCTTAGTAAATGATAGAAAAGGAGAAAAATCAGTAGTATATGAAAGACTTCAATATCACTATCAAGCACTTTGACCCACTGACATCTATGAAACATTCCATTCAACAAGAGCAGAAGACACACTCTTTTCAGATGTACACAGAATATTCATCAAGGTAGACCATATTCCAAGCCATAAAACAAGTCTTAATACATTTAAGAAAATTTAAATCATGCAAAATATGTTCTTTGACTATAATGGAATGAAATTAGAATTCAACAAAAATATTTTTGGAAAATCTCCAAAATATTAGGAAATTAATATTTTCAAGCAACTAAAAATTAATAATTTTAAGTAAATAATAGGTCAAAGCAGAAATTGAAAGGAAAATCAGAAAATATTTTTAAATGAACAAAAAAATTAAAATATAAAATATCAAAATTTGCAGAGTGCAGTAAAAGCAGTGCACAGAGAGAAATGCTTAGCAGTAAACATTTATACAGACCTTCCTTGACTTACAATGGGATTACATCCCAATAAACCCAACTTAATTGAAATTATCATTAAGTAAAAATACATTTAATACACTAACCTACTGCACATCATAGCTTAGCCTAAGCTATCTTTAATGTGCTCAGAACATTTACACTAGCCCACAGTTGGACAAAATCATCTAACACAAAGTCTATTTTATAATAAAGTGTCAAATATCTCATGTAACTTATTGAATACTGTACTAAGAGTGAAAAATAGAATGGTCATACAGGTACAGAATGGTTATAAGTGTACCAGTTGTTTACCCTTGTCATCACGTGGGTGCCTGGAAGCTGCAGCTTAATGCCATTGCCCAGCATCACCAGGGAGCACTGTACCACATATCACCATGCCAGGAAAAAAAAAAAAATCAAAATTCAAAATCTGAAGTATGGTTTCTACTAAATGTGTCCTACTTTCACAGTATCATAAAGTAGAAAAATTGGAACTTAGGGACTGCCAGTGCTAGAGCATATCAAAGGACTTAGTAAATGATTTAAGATTCCTACTTTAAAACTTAAGACAAAAAGGTAAATTAAACCTGGGCAAAACAGCAAATTAACCCAGTAAGCAGAAGGAAAAAAAATAAGTATAACAGCAGAAATCAATGAAATAGAAAAAGGTAATGACAAGAGAAAATTAATGAAACCAAAAGCTGGTTCATTGAGAAAAACAACAAAATGGACAAATCAATTTCCTGACTGATATGAAAAAAAAAAAAAGTGAAAAGATTTGAAAAGGCACAAATTACCAATATTGAGAATGAAAGAGGGACAAATCCCTCAGATACTGAATGGACAGTCAGGGAGTATATGAACTTTATACCAATGGATGAAACTTTAGATAAAATGGACAAATTCTTTGTAAGCACAAACTACAAAATCTCACTCAAGAAAATGAATTTATAGTTAAAAACCTTCCCACAGGATTACGAATAATACCAATTTTCCACAAATTCTTTCAGAATCTGGAAGAGAAATTCACTTCTTGGTACTCTACCTATGCTCAGTATGAAAAGAAAAACAGAACCTAGAAATTTCTATTGACAATTGTTTTGCTTCCATTTAAAACCTGGAGGCCAGGGGAGGAGTCAAGATGGCGGAGAAGTAGCAGGCTGAGACTACTTCAGGTAGCGGGAGATCAGCTAGATAGCTTATCTAAAGATTGCAAACACCTACAAATCCAATGGGAGATCGAAGAGAAGAAGAACAGCAATTCTAGAAACAGAAAATCAACCACTTTCTGAAAGGTAGGACTGGGGCGGAGAAGTGAATCCAAAGCGACGGGAAGATAGACCACGGCGGGAGGGGCCGGCTCCCGGCAAGCGGCGGAGCAACGGAGCACGAAATCAGGACTTTTAAAAGTCTGTTCTGCTGAGGGACATCGCTCCAGAGGCTTAACTGGGGTGAAGCCCACGCAGGATCAGCGTGGCCTCAGGACCCGCAGGGTCACAGAAGGATCGGGGGTGTCTGAGTGTCACAGAGCTTACAGGTATTAGAACGGGGAAGCCGGCTACAGAGACAGAGCTGAGGAGTGAGCTCTAATCTCGGGGTTACCTTGAACCGGTCGCAGGCTCGGTCCAATTGGAGCGGGGCCGGAGGCCAGGGTGACTGGAGTAATTGGGCACTGTTCTCTGAGGGCGCACTGAGGAGTGGGGCCCCAGGATCTCAGCTTCTCCGGGCCAGAGACCGGGAGGCCGCCATCTTCATTCCCGCCCTCTGGAACTCTACGGAAAGCACTCAGGGAACAAAAGCTCCCGAAAGCAAACCCGAGGGGATTACTCAGACCGGCCCCCGGGTAAGGGCAGTGCAACTCCGCCTGGGGCAAAGACACTTGAGAATCACTACAACAGGCCCCTCCCCCAGAAGATCAACAAGAAACCCAGCCAGGACCAAGTTCACCTACCAAGGACAGCAGTTTCAATACCAAGGAGAGCAGCGGAATTCCAGAGGAGGAGAAAGCAAAGCACGGAACTCATGGCTTTCTCCCAATGATTCTTTAGCCTTGCAGTTAATTTAATTTTTTTTCAATTTTTTTTCTTCTTCTGCTAAATTTTTTTAACTTTTACCCTTTTCTTTTTTAACGTTTTTTAACTAGTTTATCTAATATATATATATTTTTTTTTCCTTTTTATATTTTTTCTTTATTGGTTTTCTTTTTTTAATTGTTTCTTTTTTTTTTCCTTTTTTTTCTTTCTGAACCTCTTTTTATCCCTTTCTCCCCCCTCACGATTTGGGATCTCTTCTGATTTGGCTAAAGCATATTTTCGTGGGGTGGTTGCCACCCTTTTAGTATTTTACTTGCTCCTTCATATACTCTTATCTGGACAAAATGACAAGGCAGAAAAACTCACCACAAAAAAAAGAACAAGAGGCAGTACCAAAGGCTAGGGACCCTAATCAATACAGACATAGGTAATATGTCAGATCTAGAGTTCAGAATGACAATTCTCAAAGTTCTAGCCGGGCTCGAAAAAGGCATGGAAGATATTAGAGAAACCCTCTCGGGAGATATAAAAGCCCTTTCTGGAGAAATAAAAGAACTAAAATCTAACCAAGTTGAAATCAAAAAAGCTATTAATGAGGTGCAATAAAAAATGGAGGCTCTCACTGCTAGGATAAATGAGGCAGAAGAAAGAATTAGTGATATAGAAGACCAAATGACAGAGAATAAAGAAGCTGAGCAAAAGAGGGACAAACAGCTACTGGACCACGAGGGGAGAATTCGAGAGATAAGTGACACCATAAGACGAAACAACATTAGAATAATTGGGATTCCAGAAGAGGAAACAGAGAGGGGAGCAGAAGGTATATTAGAGAGAATTATTGGAGAGAATTTCCCCAATATGGAAAAGGGAACAAGCATCAAAATCCAGGAGATTCAGAGAACCCCCCCTCAAAATCAATAAGAATAGGTCCACACCCCGTCACCTAATAGTAAAATTTACAATTCTTAGTGACAAAGAGAAGATCCTGAAAACAGCCCGGGAAAAGAAGTCTGTAACGTACAATGGTAAAAATATTAGATTGGCAACAGACTTATCCACAGAGACCTGGCAGGCCAGAAAGAGCTGGCATGATATATTCAGAGTACTAAATGAGAAAAACATGCAGCCAAGAATACTATATCCAGCTAGGCTATCATCGAAAATAGAAGGAGAGATTAAAAGCTTCCAGGACAAACAAAAACTGAAAGAATTTGCAAACACCAAACCAGCTCTACAGGAAATATTGAAAGGGGTCCTCTAAGCAAAGAGAGACCCTAAAAGTAGTAGATCAGAAAGAAACAGAGACAATATACAATAACAGTCACCTTACAGGCAATACAATGGCACTAAATTCATATCTCTCAATACTTACCCTTAATGTTAATGGGCTAAATGCCCCAATCAAAAGACACAGGGTATCAGAATGGATAAAAAAACAAAACCCATCTATATGTTGCCTACAAGAAACTCATCTTAAACCCGAAGACACCTCCAGATTTAAAGTGAGGGGGTGGAAAAGAATTTACCATGCTAATGGACATCAGAAGAAAGCAGGGGTGCCAATCCTTATATCAGATCAATTAGATTTTAAGCCAAAGACTATAATAAGAGATGAGGAAGGACACTATATCATACTCAAAGGAACTGTCCAACAAGAAGATCTAACAATTTTAAATATCTATGCCCCTAACGTGGGAGCAGCCAACTATATAAACCAATTAATAACAAAATCAAAGAAACACATCGACAATAATACAATAATCGTAGGGGACTTTAACACTCCCCTCACTGAAATGGACAGATCATCCAAGCAAAAGATCAACAAGGAAATAAAGGCCTTAAATGACACACTGGACCAGATGGACATCACAGATACATTCAGAACATTTCATCCCAAAGCAACAGAATACACATTCTTCTCTAGTGCACATGGAACATTCTCCAGAATAGACCACATTCTCCGTCCTAAATCAGGTCTCAACCATTATCAAAAGATTGGAATCATTCCCTGCATATTTTCAGACCACAATGCTCTGAAGCTAGAACTCAATCACAAGAGGAAATTTGGAAAGAACCCAAATACATGGAGACTAAACAGCATCCTTCTAAAGAATGAATGGGTCAACCAGGAAATTAAAGAAGAATTGAAAAAATTCATGGAAACAAATGATAATGAAAATACAACGGTTCAAAATCTGTGGGACACAACAAAGGCAGTCCTGAGAGGAAAATATATAGTGGTGCAAGCCTTTCTCAAGAAACAAGAAAGGTCTCAGGTACACAACCTAACCCTACACCTAAAAGAGCTGGAGAAGGAACAAGAAAGAAAGCCTAAACCCAGCAGGAGAAGAGAAATCATAAAGATCAGAGCAGAAATCAATGAAATAGAAACCAAAAAAAACAATAGAACAAATCAACGAAATTAGGAGCTGGTTCTTTGAAAGAATTAATAAGATCGATAAACCCCTGGCCAGACTTATCAAAAAGAAAAGAGAAAGGACCCAAACAAATAAAATCATGAATGAAAGAGGAGAGATCACAGCTAACACCAAAGAAATACAGACAATTATAAGAACATACTATGAGCAACTCTACGCTAACAAATTTGACAATCTGGAAGAAATGGATGCATTCCTAGAGACATATAAACTACCACAACTGAACCAGGAAGAAATAGAAAGCCTGAACAGACCCATAACCAGTAAGGAGATTGAAACAGTCATCAAAAATCTCCAAACAAACAAAAGCCCAGGGCCAGACGGCTTCCCGGGGGAATTCTACCAAACATTTAAAGAAGAACTAATTCCTATTCTCCTGAAAGTGTTCCAAAAAATAGAAATGGAAGGAAAACTTCCAAACTCATTTTATGAGGCCAGCATCACCTTGATCCCAAAACCAGACAGGGATCCCATCAAAAAAGAGAACTACAGACCAATATCCTTGAGGAACACAGATGCAAAAATTCTCGCCAAAATACTAGCCAATAGGATTCAACAGTACATTAAAAGGATTATTCACCACGACCAAGTGGGATTTATTCCAGGGCTGCAAGGTTGGTTCAACATCCGCAAATCAATCAATGTGATACAACACATTAATAAAAGAAAGAACAAGAACCATATGATACTCTCCATAGATGCTGAAAAAGCATTTGACAAAGTACAGCATCCCTTCCTGATCAAAACTCTTCAAAGTGTAGGGATAGAGGGCACATACCTCAATATTATCAAAGCCATCTATGAAAAACCCACCGCAAATATCATTCTCAATGGAGAAAAACTGAAAGCTTTTCCACTAAGGTCAGGAACACAGCAGGGATGTCCGTTATCACCACTGCTATTCAACATAGTACTAGAAGTCCTAGCCTCAGCAATCAGACAACAAAAGGAAATTAAAGGCATCCAAATTGGCAAAGAAGAAGTCAAACTATCACTCTTCACAGATGATAAGATACTATATGTGGAAAACCCAAAAGACTCCACTCCAAAACTGCTAGAACTTGTACAGGAATTCAGTAAAGTGTCAGGATATAAAATCAATGCACAGAAATCAGGTGCATTCCTCTACACCAACAACAAGACAGAAGAAAGAGAAATTAAGGAGTCAATCCCATTTACAATTGCACCCAAAACTATAAGATACCTAGGAATAAACCTAACCAAAGAGACTAAGAATCTATACACAGAAAACTATAAAGTACTCATGAAAGAAATTGAGGAATACACAAAGAAAAGGAAAAATGTTCCATGCTCCTGGATTGGAAGAATAAATAGTGTGAAAATGTCTATGCTACCTAATGCAATCTACACATTTAATGCAATTCCTATCAAAGTACCATCCATTTTTTTCAAAGAAATGGAACAAATAATCCTAAAATTTATACGGAACCAGAAAAGACCTCGAATAGCCAAAGCAATATTGAAAAAGAAAGCCAAAGTTGGTGGCATCACAATTCCGGATTTCAAGCTCTATTACAAAGATGTCATCATCAAGACAGCATGGTACTGGCACAAAAACAGATACATAGATCAATGGAACAGAATAGAGAGCCCAGAAATAGACCCTCAACTCTATGGTCAACTAATCTTCGACAAAGCAGGAAAAAATGTCCAATGGAAAAAAGACAGTCTCTTCAACAAATGGTGTTGAGAAAATTGGACAGCCACATGCAGAAAAATGAAATTGGACAATTTCCTTACACCACACACGAAAATAGACTCAAAATGGATGAAGGATCTCAATGTGAGAAAGGAATCCATCAAAATCCTTGAGGAGAACACACGCAGCAACCTCTTCGACCTCAGCCGCAGCAACATCTTCCTAGGAACATCGCCAAAGGCAAGGGAAGCAAGGGCAAAAATGAACTATTGGGATTTCATCAAGATCAAAAGCTTTTGCACAGCAAAGGAAACAGTTAACAAAACCAAAAGACAACTGACAGAATGGGAGAAGATATTTGCAAATGACATATCGGATAAAGGGCTAGTGTCCAAAATCTATAAAGAACTTAGCAAACTCAACACCCAAAGAACAAATAATCCAATCAAGAAATGGGCAGAGGACATGAACAGACATTTCTGCAAAGAAGACATCCAGATGGCGAACAGACACATGAAAAAGTGCTCCACATCACCCGGCATCAGGGAAATACAAATCAAAACCACAATGAGATATCACCTCACACCAGTCAGAATGGCTAAAATTAACAAGTCAGGAAATGACAGATGCTGGCGAGGATGCGGAGAAAGGGGAACCCTCCTACACTGTTGGTGGGAATGCAAGCTGGTGCAACCACTCTGGAAGACAGCATGGAGGTTCCTCAAAATGTTGAAAATAGAACTACCCTATGACCCAGCAATTGCACTGCTGGGTATTTACCCTAAAGATACGAACGTAGTGATCCGAAGGGGCACGTGCACCCGAATGTTTATAGCAGCAATGTCTACAATAGCCAAACTATGGAAAGAACCTAGATGTCCATCAACAGACGAATGGATAAAGAAGATGTGGTATATATACACAATGGAATACCATGCAGCCATCAAAAGAAATGAAATCTTGCCATTTGCGACGACGTGGATGGAACTAGAGGGTATCATGCTTAGCGAAATAAGTCAATCGCAGAAAGACAACTATCATATGATCTCCCTGATATGAGGGAGAGGAGATGCAACATGGGGGGTTAAGGGGGTAGGAGAAGAGTAAATGAAACAAGATGGGATTGGGAGGGAGACAAACCATAAGTGACTCTTAATCTCACAAAACAAACTGAGGGTTCATGGGGGGAGGAGGTTTGGGAGAGGGGGGGTGGGATTATGGACATTGGGGAGGGTATGTGCTATGGTGAGTGCTGTGAAGTGTGTAAACCTGGCGATTCACAGACCTGTACCCCTGGGGATAAAAATATATTATATGTTTATAAAAAATAAAATTAAAAAAAAAAACCTGGAGGCCAGCATTACTCTGATAACAAAACCCCAAGACATTATAAGAAGAGAAAATTACAAATATACCTCTTAAGCACAGATCTAAAAATATATAACAATATTTTAGAAAATGTATATAGCAATATCAAAAATAATAAGAAATCATTAACAAGTAAGATTTAATCCAGGAATGAGTGCAATTCACCATATCAAAAAACATAGAAGAAAATGCTTATCATCATTTCAACAGATGTGGGAAAAATACTTGTCAAAATTCCATATCCATTCATGATGAAAACCCTCAGTACACTAGAAGTAGAAGGGAATTTCCTCAACCAAATAAGGCCATCTAAAAGCTAATAGCAGGCTCTATACTAAGACCAGGAACAAGCTAAGAATATACACAATCACCACTTCTATTCAAATCTGAAATGAAAATGTATATCCAACAGTGGAGTAACTCTCAGGATTAAAAAAAAAAAAAGAACAAGTTGTTAATATATACAACATGAATAAACTTCAAAAGCATTAATTTTAAGAAGCCAAGAACACAAGCCCACATATATATGATTCTACTTACACATGACATTGTAGAAAAGCAAACTCTAAAACTTGAGAGCTAGAAAATAGGTAAGTGGGTACTAGGGATAGGGAATTATGGGAGTAATTAATACAAACGAACACAAGGGAATTTTTTGTGATGATGAAAATATTCTATATCATGATTATGGTGGGAGTTATACTACTGTATACAGCTGTTAAAACATATCAAACTGTACTATTAAAATTGGTGGAATTTTGCATATAAAATACGTGTAAAATATTATTTCAAAGGTTAGAAATTTTCTGAGGAAAATTAATTGGATTTATGTATTAATTGGTCAATGGGTTACAGAAGTAATATTAAGGAAGTAATAAGTAGGAGGTATTTAGCTACTGATTTTGCTTCACTCACATTAGACAATTTAGGTCTAAAAATATTTGTATTCATGATGTAGATAAAAAGAAATGTCCTGGTTTTTTATTAGTGAAAGCATTTTTACTTTTAACATATTCATTTAATGAATATTATTCATTAAAATACTATAGCTCCCTAATTTACCAAGCAGCTCAGCTAAAAGAATTCCTGAACTGTAATATCATTCTATTATCTTCTATCATATAAACTTCAGCTGTGCAGATACATTATTTTCTGGTATGGATATATATGTAGTGCAAAAACAGTAACCTCTGAAAGAGACTGTGTTTCATTCTGTTTTTGATTAGGTACTAGGTACTCCCCAGACTGTGGTGAAATATTTTATTGGTAGTTACAACCAACGCAATAGATCCTAACTTATCTTTCATGTGACCTTAAATATAAATTAAAAACAATATATTTATTTCAAGGTTGCGCTGAGAATAAGCAAGGCCAATTGAAATAGAGGCTTTAAGCCTCCACCAATTTATATTCTGAACTAAGCTAAAGGAAGAAAAGAGTAAGAATTATCCTTTCTGGTGCTCAATTACATTTAATATCAGAGGCCATGATTGTAATTTAAAATTTATTTTGGGAGGAAAGAAAAAAAAAGAACAGCATTCTAATATAAATAAAGGGCAATTTGTCATCAATAAATCCCATAAAGTAACAAATCATGTGCATATGGGGCTGCCTTTTCATAGGCACTAGTTAACATTTCACTTAAAGGTGAATCATTTCTTTTACTGAAAAGCATTCTGACTTGTTTTCCATGGTAGTAATATTGAAAAGAAAGGCATGTAACTTTTCCATGTACTCTTCTAAAGATCATGGATATTAGGGTAAAACTGTAAGAACTTACAGTTATAAACCTGAAATAATCCATCTCAGAATAAGGCATACATTCAATGAAGGTCAAGTGAATGACACAGATATAGAGCTATAGAATTAACTTGAAGAGCAATTACTTGTAAACAAGCCAAAGTCTTGGCCCATGGGAATTTAGAAAGATTTCTATATAATATACCACCATGTCTCATTTATAGACATGCATGGATAGGAAACTTTCCTTGTTTTTGCTCTCAGTGAAATTTGAATCTGAAAAATCCACAACTCAAGTGTTCCATTTCATTACTGTGTATTGATTGTTCATGTGTATCCCTCTAAGAAAGCAGAAAAACATGGCTATTATAAATCCTCTTATTTCAGACCCATACTCTAGTTTACAAGGCAAGAGTGGTAAAACACAATTAAAATGACTGTGAAAAATCATCTTGAATTTTAATTTCTGTAATCAGAAAAGTAAATTTAAGGTAGTCAAGCAAGAAAGAAGAATAATTTCTCTGTCTGCAATCTCTGTTTTTTGCATACCAAGCTCTCCCTAAAACACAAGCAATCATTTGATGGTGAATATCTAGATAAAATGAAGAAGGAAATATGTTTAGGATTTATTTGAGGGTGAAGTCATCTTAACACAGGTCCCTTTATACAGAAATGAAAAAGCAAGTAACGGGAATAGTAACCAAGACTTTTAGAACATTGCGATTTACTTCCATGTCTTCTTTATCTAATTAGCCTTTTTTTCCTCAGGAAATGTGAGCCTTTCAAGTCTTCCCTCTGATGCCAGGCAAAGTAAGTCACAAATTATGACACTTCATGCATCTTCTAAGCCTGTTTTCTTTGGAAATGGAAAATTGGAATACTGATTACCTAACCCATTTCTAGGGACTCTGCTTTCTCCTTTCTCTAATTGGAAGCTCTGTTAGCTCCTGTTCAGTAATTTAACTTGTATAATTTAGCTTTGCACAATTAGGCTTATCTAACTCTCCATGGCTTTCCAAACTTAAATATACCATTTTATTAAGTATATGTAGCAATATAGAGCATTGTTGCATTAAAAATAAGTTTTGTTTTGATGTTTTTGTGTTCCTTTAACTCAAGAAGTTTTATATATTTTTCAAATAATGTAAAATAAGAAATATTATATATTTAAAATTGTTTGATAAAAAACAAAATTTGCATCATCTTAGTTCAGCTGTATCAATTTATCCCTAAAATAAATTTTTGTGTTATTCTCCTTTCTAGTCTTTCTGCATCTGTTTTTTTTTCCCCCAAAACTTGTCTTTCATACCACCACTAGATTAACCTTCAAAAAGACTGTTTACTGCCTTCATGAATAATACATTACTTAGAAAGCATCACCAAGTTTCCCAGTAGTTCAAGGGCTAGTAAAATCTGGCTCCATATTTTCCTTTTCAAAATTTCTCCTCTCTTCTCTGCCCCTAGGAAAAGTCAGTTATGATCCCCAAATTGTGCCTTGCTATTCTGACCATTGCCCAAGAAATGTTTAACTTGAATTCTCAGCAGCAGAAAATATTCTTCTGTAACTTTTGTATCATCTCTGATCTCCCAATTTCTGTAACAATGTCACTTACTTAGCATTTATTATTCACTATAGTAAATCTGAATTTAGATACCCGAATATATATTCATGTACATATACAAATATAAAGTCAGACATACATATACACACATGAACATACAAGGAACACATGTAAAATTATTGGTCCAGCACTCCTTTTCCAGAAACTATGGTTCCTATCAACATCGTCACCATAAGAATGAGCATTTATACAGGTGACCATTTTCACTGAACAGAGTTAGTCTAGAGCTCAGATCAATGGAAGAAGAGGTAAATTCTGAGGCTCTTCCCTGGGAATTTTAAAACTTCTAAGAGCAGTGAGTCAATCTTTTTCTACTAATTAAATCTTTAAACTATAAACCCAAGACATCCTAGGCATATTTCATGATTATGGTGTGTACTATGGATTACTCAATATTGTTTATCCATTTCAACCTCCTTCTGGAATGCCTTCTTATACTACCGAAGATGATGGGCTATAACTACTTTTGCAGATTTCCTTTCAGCTAGGGTTCTAGGTAAGCTTTGGACTTGGCTAATAAAGTGTATTAGGATGAGACATAGTTTCAAAAATCGAATTTCTGGGGGAAGAGTCATGATAGGAGACATAGGTTTTGTTAGCATGGAGTAGAGCAGAGGCAGAAGGTTCTACAATCAACAGCTCTACTGGTGACCTCCAGTTTTGTTGGGAACTTCTCAGTAAGGACAGAGGCACAATGCCCTTCGTGGTTTAGTTCTGTAATGTGCCTTTGGAAGACGTTCCTGGAAATTCAGCCAAGGTTCCATTTTTTCAGCTTCCCTAAGAACCCATGCACTTTTAATAAATGTAACAAATATCTTTCTGTTGTTACTAGCTAGAAAGGTTTCATTTCTAACACTGCCCTCTGGACAAAGCTGGTCTGTAGTGACAGAGAACAATAAAGCTAAGAGGCCAAAAGGATACCAATGACATCCGGTTTCCTGGTTTGAGGTGTATAGGCAGTAAGCAGCACACCTGCATTTTCCCTTGGATTGGTTGTTCAACTTTTTCCTGGACTGGATCAGCCAATAAATTATACTTGTTCCTTTTAAATTAGATTTTTTTTTTTTGGTTCCTATTATTTTGACCGTAAGAATAATAGCTAAAACAATGTGTTTCACTAATCCCATCTAATTCTTTGTCAGAAAGGGACTATGTGTGCCTTAATTTCTAGTGTGCATATTTAACATATTTCATGACTAAATCATATTGACTAAAGTTCTAATTGCTGACAATTTTATAAAGGCCTAAGTCAAAATATTTTATTTGTTTATTTCTTTTCTCAGTTGTACAGTTTTAAGGATATTATTAATTAACTGTGATTGGCCACAGTAAACATTTTATAGGACACATCTTTTTAAAAGTTTTGAAATTTTGAAGAAAATGTTGCTCATTTTATGAACTTTAAGTCCATTTAGCCATACCAGGATAATCCTAGTAATTACACTAATTATTCCATCAGTGGAAATGTCAACAATGAAAGTTAAGCATATTTTGCATAGCCCAGCAAAGATTACATTTCTCTCATGAAGAAAATTAGTCACCCAAAATTGAGAATAGGAGTTAAATATTTCCACAGAGAACTATAATACCTTAGAAGCCTATTAAATATTTGAAGAAAATTTAAATACTGATTTTTCTACTAACCTTTTTTAGCAACCCCCTCTTTATATTTCCTTAGGGAACATACAAAAATTTCTCCAAGTGCAAGCACCCGATGGAAAGAAAGTTTCTGAAAGAGGCAAACTGTTTAACACATAAAGGAACCAGCTAAGACCTTAACCTCATTTAAATGAGCCTGGTCTTGCATGAGACCAGGAAAGGGTTTAATCAAAAAATAAATAATCTGATAATGATCAAACATCTTGACTCACAACCAAGCAATGAATCACTTCTATTGACATGACAAGGAGGAGGTTTAGCAGCACTACTTAAACCAAACTCCATTTTTTGGGTGCTTATTTTCATCTTGGTCATGGGATTTAACCTTTAAATGCACATAAGTGGAAAGCATTTTTCCAGTTTAAATTTAGACATGGAAAAATCAAAGTGAATAAGAGACTGTTTATCTTCTCCAGCATGTGATGGTGGCATTTATAATTTCATATCACAATAGCTATCCCTAAGTTGGTAAATCTCTGCCTAGAATAAATCAAATTTGTCATGTCCATTTTGTATTTCGTTTGTCTTGTGCTGTTACTAATGTGCCAGGTTTGAAGTCTCGGTGACCCTATATCTGAGCTATGAATTCCTGTGAAAGACAGAAATATTACTCATCTTTTCACATTCTATTTCCTACTTTTATTTTTTTCTTTCTTTTTTTTTTTTTTTACATTATGAAACTTCATGATGTGAGTAACACCATCAAAAAGGTTTAGCAGTTTTGAATTAGGATCTATCGTATGTGTGAACAGAGAAGGGGCCATCTATCTGGGACAATTTGAGAAATGATATAAAAGATTCCTTCCCCATAAGCTTTCATAATATATCTCTCTCCCAGGCCTCATAAGTTCTTACCAGCCATGATTTAATCTATGCTATTGTCTTCAAGTCTCCAGGAGTCTTCTTTTGAAAAACAAATACTCCCAGCAGACAATTTTCAAAATAAGAAAAAAACAAACAAAATCCTAAGCTATTAACACAATTATATAAGCTAATTAATTAGAGATGCTATCACATAGGTTTTCTTGCAAGGTTCTTAAGGAAGGATACAGGATAATTAGATTTTAACAGGAAAAAGAGAAGTTTAAGGCTACAGCAGGAAGCACTACTAGGTGCCTACTAAAGGCCAGTTTCAGCCTGGGGACCTTCATGGCAAGGATGAAGGAAGAATGAAAAGGACTAGAAAAACAGAGATAGAGGCCTTTCACTCAAACATTCTTCTGTCAGTCCTACATGCTTTTCTACCTAAGCAACTTCCAGGAAAATTTTTACCACTGACTACTCTTTTTATGGATTCCTGGTCTGACAACCCTTTGAGGCTTTTTTTTACTTGAGTGTGCTAATGTTTCAGGGTATATTTTAAATTCAAACTTTATTATTTTTTAAGTGGAAAATATTTAATAGGAGTAAAAATGGACAGAATAGCTTATTTAACTGGGGTTGATATATATATGCACATATATGTGTATATATACAAACAAAATTATTGATAGAAATGAAAAGATATATATATTTATATATATTTAATTATTTATATATTTATATATATTTAATATATTTATTTATATTTATTCAACCCAAATACAATATATATACAATACATACTTGTATAACATATATGTTATGTTATTTATTTTTATATACTTGTATAATATATATTACATGTTACATGTTATTAAACCTATATATAATATATATAAGACATAAATACTTATATAACATATATGTTATAATAAATATATAAGCAGATATCCCAGTATATATGAAATAAAATTCAATAAGTCTTTTAAAGAAAGGCTGTTAGGTTAATACCATTGTCCTGATCCAAAAATTATAAATAGACCATTGATACTGATGAATGAAAATGAGCCATGGAATTCTATTATTCATATTCACAATGGCCTCTCTAAACATTTCTTCTTTATAGACAAACAAATGAAGATAATACCATAGAATAAAAAGTATTCAAAATTTTAAAAAGTTTTACACTTAGTAACAGAAAAAAATTAAATTCGTTTTTAGGAAACTAGAAGTGTACCTAGAAATATCATATATATTTTCCGACCACTTTGTTATTTAAAATAAATATTTACAACTGTTATTAGTGATTATTTAAAATTTCCATACAGACTTAATCAAACCACAAAATAATTCTGGTGAGTCATCATACCAAAGAGGTATTGGTTGAGGCTTATTGAAATACACACATACTGTCCCTTTCCCATAGGAACTGGAAACAGATCTTGTGGAAAACATAACATAAAAAATAATTTTACATAATCAGTGGAGCTCTTGTTCAAAAGTGGATTTTATTTCCTCTCAAGTGTATAGGGTCCATCTACTTGCTTTCTCAAGGGATGTGACATCCGTAAGTAGACTAAGGCACCAGGAGACGGAGCTACAATGCTCTGTGACAGGAATTTTGCTGCCATGTGGTCTAGCCTCCTCACCTCTTCCCACATTCAGGGGACTGCTTTCTTAGAGCCGAGTTGGAAGTGGCTACACAAGAGACTCCTCAGCTTATTTTTTAGCTCAGTGGTCTCCTGACGAGGGGAAAAACAGTAGTGCTACAATTGCTTTGTGAGAGACGGTAACACTGCATCTCTTCTTCCTTGCTTAATTTACAATATTCCAGTGGTAAGGATTATACTTTAAAATGATGGTGGTACAAAAATGCATAGAAAAAGTGTTGCATTATTATGCATGTCATTCCATTTTCATCAGTTTACTAAGTATTGTTATGTATTCTCTCATGAGTCTTAAAAAAATAAATAAGTAAGTAAGTAAATAAATAAAAGGCCCCTGCCATAAGCTGCATCAGCTAAGAAACTTTAGTTTGCAAGTAATAAAAAATCCAACCCAAATGAGTTTAAGAAAAGAAACAGTGTTGGTTCATCTAAGTGGGAAGCCCAACACTCTCAGGCACGGTTTGATCTAAACTTCAGATGCTGACCTGTACTTACTTGTACCTTCCACCAGTTTCATTCTCATCTTTATCCTCCCATATCCAAGTGCTTTTGGACTCGCTCATCTTATTTCTGTAGCATGGTGCCAAAGTTATGCATTTATTTACTGTGGGCAGGGGCACTTTGGTGTATTTTTTTTTAAGATTTTATTTATTTATTTGATAGACAGAGATTAAAAGTAGTCAGAGAGGCAGGCAGAGAGAGAGGAGGAAGCAGGCTCCCCGCTGAGCAGAGAGCCCGATGCGAGGCTCGATCCCAGGACCCTGGGATCATGACCTGAGCCAAAGGCAGAGGCTTTAACCCCCTGAGCCACCCAAGTGCCCCATTTTGGTGTATTATTGATTCTTATTTGGTAGCATGTGACTCAACATAGTTTACTCTAAACCAGAGGGATAGTCCTGGCCCCCCAGAGAGAGTCCTGGCACCCCAAAGTCTAAATACTGATTCCAGAGAAACAAAGAATGATGTCCAAGACACTTTTTCCTGCAAGGAATATAGTCATATATTTGATCCAATACTTGAAGACAAAGGTAACATATGACTAAAAATTTGGAAATAAATTTGTTCTATAGGAATAAAAGTAAATAATACTTACTGAGTGTTTAACTGACATTAGAAATGGAGCTGTATGCTCTATTTGCATAATATCACTCATTTTTTATAAAAATTAATATAAAATAGTTATTGTTACTACCATGAATAATGGTAAGCAAACTAAGGTTTAAGGCAGTTAAGCAAATTGCTTAAGGTCAAATTGATAGGACAGATGAGTGGTAGAGAAGTGGAGCCAAGTTTGAACCCAAGTAGTCAAATGGGGGAACATGTACTAAAAGACAACTCTATCAGTGCAGAGATTGTAAGGGCCTTGACACACAAAAACACCCTTAGAGAGGCTCTAAGGGAGTTAAAATTCTCTTAGTGACTCTCCTTCCTGGTTGAAGATATGGTCACCAACCTAAGAAATTAATATATTGCTCAAAAAGAGGTTTGGAGATCTATGGAAATGTGGAGAAAAGATGACTGCCAAACAAACAAGGACATGGCCATTATAGTAATGGAGAGCCTCACTCCACTCAAGGGCCTTGAGTGCCATGGAAAGGCCATTCCCAATATGAGGTAGAGGAGTTAGGGCACTCTTTCCTGACATCGTTAAACCTTCTATTTGTGGAATTCTCTGGTCTGATTAAGCTGATACCCTCTAAGAAACCTTCTGATAATGACCTAGTTTTCTGTAGGTCTACCTTTTAAGAATAAAATGAGCCTGCATAAAGACTTTGAATGTTCCAAACTCTAAGTGATTATTTCCTTTTCTTATTGATAGAGGTGTTGTGTGCATTTACACCTCCCTCTCAGAGGAGCAATTGTCACCTCTTCATTTTTTCTGATCCTGAAAGGCAAATTCCTAAACTGGGCAAATTCTCCATGAGGTCTCTTCTGAAGCCTGGGAAAAGCCCTCCGCATCACTATCTTCTTGCGTATCTGGGAAGTAAAGCTCAGGGAGATAACTGAACCTAACTAATGTAACTAATGTAAAAGGTTGGTATGGAATCAGGCTAGGGTCAAGACTCCATTTTCTGACCATAACGCCTGAGATACAGCTTTATTTTCAATTCTTCCTTCCTTCCTTTCTTTTTTTTAAAGATTTTATTTACTTATTTGACAGAAAGAGACAGAAAGGGAACACAGCAGGGGGAGCTGGAGAGGGAGAAGCAGGCTTTCCACTGAGCAGGGAGGCTGACGTGTGGGACTCAATCCCAGGACCCTGGGATCATGACCTGGGCTGAAGGCAGATGCTTAACAGCTGAGCCACCCAGGTGCCCCTATATATTCCATTCATAAAAGTATATGTATTTTTAATTAAATGTAATATTACGTTCACTAAAAATCATGATGGTTAGTCTAAATAATCAACCTGAGGAAGTATCCTTTCTTTGAAGACTGCCATGATTATTTCTTTAAGAGATCCTTCTTTCATAGAGAAGTTTAAGGTTTACAGAAAAATTAGGAAGTACAGAAGAGTTCCCATATATGCCCTCTCCTTCTCAACCCCCTGAATACTTTCTCCTATTAGTAACACCCTGCATTAGTGTGGCACATTTCTTATAATTAATGAATATATATATGTATATATATATATATATATATACATATATATATTTTTAAAGATTTTATTTATTTGACAGAGAGATCACAAGCAGGCAGAGAGGCAGACAGAGGGAGAGGGGGAAGCAGGCTCCCCGCTGAGCAGAGAGCCTGATGTGAGTCTGGATCCCAGGACCCTGGGATCATGACCTGAGCCAAAGGCAGAGGCTTTAACCCACTGAGCCACCCAGGTGCCCCTAAAAATATATTACTGTTAACTAAAGTCCCTAGTTTGCATTAAGGTTCATTCTTGCTGTTGTCTATTCTATGGGTTTTGCCAAATACAAAATGTCACATATCCACATTTACAGTATCTTAAAGAATAGTTTTACTGCACTGAAAATCCCCATTACCCTGCCTATCCATCCCCCCCATTCACCCTCTCCTTCCTGAACTGTGGTGACCACTGATCTTTTTACTTTCACCAGAATTTTGTCTTTTTTCAGAATATCCTATAGTTCGAATCATTTTTAATATGTTGCCCTTTCAAACTGGCTCCCCTCATTAGTAATATGCTTTGAAGGCTGCTCCTTGTCTTTTTGTGGCTTTATCAATAAACTGTGTCTTATTTCTTATCACGGAATAGCATTCCATCGTATGGATATACCATACAATGTATACCCAAAGTTTGTTTATTCACCTATTGAAGGGCATCTTGGTTGCTCTTCATTTGGGGAAATTATGAATAAAGCTATTCTAAACATTTGTATACAACTCTTTACATGGACATAAGTTTTCAACTCCTATGGGTAAATACCTACAGGCATGATTGCTTTATCATATGGTGAGACTATGTTAAGTATTAAAAGAAACCGTCAAACTGTCTTCCAGTTTGTACCATTCTGCACTCCCACCAGCAACGAATGAGCGTTCTGCTGCTCCACATCCTTGTCAGCATTTGGTGTTGTCTGTGTTTTGGATTTTAGCCATTCTAATAGGTGTGTAGTAGTATGTTACTGTTTAATTTGCATTCCCCAATTACATATGATGTTGATCATCCTTTCATATGCTTTATTTCAAGAGATATCTCTTGAGATCTTTTGCTCATTCTTTAGATTGTTTTCCTATTTTTGAGTTTCAAGAATTCCTTGCATATTTCAGATATAAGTCCTGTATCAGATATGTGTTTTGGAAATATGTTCTCCCAATCTGTGGCTTGCCTTTTCATTCTCTTAACAGTGTCTTCCACAAATTTTAATTAAGTTCAATTCATCACTTCTTTATTTCATGGGTTATGCTTTTGTAGTGAATCTAACAACTCATTGTCAACCCAAGGTCATCTAGATTTTTCTCTGTTTTGTCTTCCAGAAGTTTTATAGTTTTGGGTTTTACACTTATGCATATTATCCATTTTGAGCTAATGTTTATGAAAGGCATAAGGTCAGTGTGTGGTTCCATTTTTGTTTTTTTTAAACAAGTATCACTTGTTTAAAAGACTACCATTCTCCATGGAACTGCTTTTGCTCTTTTTAAAAGATCGGTGGACTACATATGATTATTGTTTTTCAAATCTTTTTCTTTTTCAAGTTTTTATTTAAATTTCAGTTAGTTAACATACAGTGTAATATTAGTTTCAGGTGTAGACTTCAGTGCTTCATTGCTTATATACAACACCCAGGACTCATCACAACCAGTGCCCGACCTCCTTAATATCCATCACCCACTTAGACCATCCCCTCGCCCACCTCCCTGCCAGCAACCCTCAGTTTGTTCTCTATAATTAAGAGTCTGTTTTATGGTCTGCCTCTCTCTTTTTCTGCCCCTGCCATGTTCATCAGTTTTGTTTCTTTAATTCCACGTATGAGTGAAATCATATGGTATTTGTCTTTCTCTGACTGACTTGTTTTGCTTAGCATAATATTCTCTAGCTCCATCCACATCATTATAAATGGGAAGATTCCATTCTTTTTTTCTGGCTGAGTAATAGTCCATTACACACACACACACACACACACACACACACACACACACACATACATATATACACATCACATTTTTTATCCATTCATTAGTTGATGAACATTTGGGCTCCTTCCATAATTTGACTATTGTTGAGAATGCTCCTATAAACATCAGGGTAAATTATAGATAATTATTTTTTTAACAAGAAACTGGTTAGGTTTGTTTTATGACAACTGTGTGAATGATTATCTGAATGGATGCTGTATTATCCTACTATTACTGAGAATATTTATCTGAAGTTAATGCAACCTATTTAAAATCATTTATATTTTAAAATGAGCCACTACTGAGCAATGATTCTGTCATAACCACACTGGTCATTTCTTACTAAAATCAACAATATTGGTCATATTTCATGTAAGAATAACAGTATGATCTATTCACTCATTTCCTCACTGTACAACATTTATGTTCAAGATGAATAGCATTCAAACATGTCTTGATTGTGGATAGTAGCCACAGCATGGTAGTTCTAATGATACACTATTACTAATGAACGCTTAGGAGCCTGGTTGAAGACATCAAAGGTATTGTCTTGGAGAGTCAGGAGGTCACAAGGCTACCTGGGTAGGATATGATAAAAGAGAGCTATAGCAAGCAATCAATACAGGTTACTGGGGCTTTGGTCCTGTTTTCCTTCTCCCTTTCTCTTCCTCTGCTTTTTTTAAAATTCCATTTGCATAACTAACTCATGATGAAATGAATCTTGAGTCCTTAAGACATTAGCATTTCAGCATTGATCAAGCTGTGCAAATCAGAACCCAGTAATTAAAGTACATATAGATAGATATATGGAGATGTTATAAATTGCAGCTTCACAAGCTTAGCATTTCTTTTTTAGAACTAATGAGTTAGCATCTGGAAGGACAGGTGACAGAGGAGAGTGAAGAGAAATTAGTTATACTGTGCTGTTCAAGTTCATGCCTAACCTAATTCCTTTTCTTTTGAAAAGCACTCTTGCTTAAAATTGAACTCAGACTCCTAGTAATCTTGTGCTTGTGTTATTTTCTCAAGTTTCCTACAGTGATCCTTCCCACAATGATAGGTCTTCAAGACTGGCCACAAAATTTGTGAGGCCCAGTGCAAAATGAAAATGCAGGGTCCTGTATTCAAGTATTGCTGAGAATTTCAAGGTGTAATAGCAAAGCATTAAACTAAGCACGGGGTCCTTCCCAGTGAGGGCCCCTGCATAACTGCATAGGTCACTCATTACTGAGGCCAGCCCCATCAATCTTAAAAATTAAATTATAGAATTCATACTCTTTCTCACCCCATTCAGTATTAATGTGTCCTCTTTCTTCTGAAGCCCTGTGGCATTTTCCAAATGATATCTCTTCCTTTCATACATTTCTCTATCTCTATCCTCCCTAGTACTCCCTCAAACAGGACTCTACCAACAGTCACAGTGGGGAATTTTTAGATTATGTGATTTTTAAATTAAAAATTAATGTGTTATAACCCCTTACGTGGTCAGATTCTACTACTTGGAAGATCACAGTGCCATTTTTTTCCCGTTTACAAACAAGGGCAATGCTTAAGTCAAACAGTAAGTCTGATTTTCAAAGTCTATGTGCTTTACCCTTCATTAATAGTTCTTTTAGGGGTGCCAGGGTGGCTCAGTCGGTTAAGCCATCTGCCTTTGGCTCAGATCATGATCCCAGGGTCCTGGGATAGAGTTCCAAGTCAGGCTTCCCGCTCCTTGGGAAGTCTGTTTCTCCCTCTGCCGCTTTCCCCACTTGTTCTCTCAATATCTCTCGCGCACACTCTCTCTCAAATAAATAAATAAAATCTTTCTAAAAAGATAGTCCTTTTAGACCATGGAGCAATTTTTTTTTCTTTTTTTTCCTCCAGAGATTTAACAGGACTTTTCTTAGAAAGATGCTTACTTATGTTCAAAATGAGCTGTGTACAGATTTCTCATCTCCTGACACCGGTGTTTAATTTTTAAATCATCATTTTCCATCTGTGGTGTATAGCTATCAATAATCCCATTGACAACTCACCCCAAAATGGCATCATATCACCATCATTAAGACATCAGGTATGTATAATTTTTACTTATGGAAAATAGGCCTTAAAAATACTAAATGAAAAAAAAAACTAAATGAATAAAGATAAGAGATAAGAAAAAATAAAAATAACTAAATAAAGATAAAACTAAATGAATAAAGATAACTAAATGAATAAAAATAAAAGTGTACAAGTAATGTACACGTGTGCTGATGGCATAGGAAAGGACACGTAGATATAATGGCACTTATTCAAATAATATTTGTTGAGTACTTTCTTAACTACAAATGCACCTTGTAATTTAGTTGCAAAAAAAAAAAAAAGGAAAAAAAGATACACATGGCTCCTGCCCTCAGAGAACTTCTATTCTAATGTTAAGAGAAAGTGCAGGAGTAGGAGACCTAAATATCATCAGGTCCAAGGAGTTCAGCTACATAGTTATCAATCCATTCAGTACACCTACAAACTCAACAGGAGATCAAAGAGAAGAAAAGCAGCAATTCTAGGAACAGAAAAAGAACCACTTTCTGGAAGTTAGGACATGCATAGAAGTGAATCCAAGGTGATATATGGGAAGATTGACCTTGTGGCCTTGTGGGAGGGAGAAGTGGTAGAGCAGTGGAGCACAAAATCAGAACTTTTAGAAGTCTGCTCTACTGAGGGTCATTGCTTCAGAGGTTAAGTTGAGGTGGGGGGGGGGAAGCCCTCACAAAAACAGTGTGGTCCTGGGACCCATGCCAGGAGTGTTTGAGTGTGGCAGAGCTCCCAGGTATCAGAACAGGGAAGCAGGCTGAAGAGAAGAAGCTGAGGAGTGGGCTCTCAGTTCAGGGTTTCCTTAAACTGTGATCCAAGGCACAGTTGGACCACTGCTCTCTGAGCAGGGACCTCACAAGTGGCAGATCTGGGGAGACCCCCTCCATCCTCCTCTGGGAGGAGTGTCACAGAAGTGTGCTGCAGGAATCTGGTGGGTTTGGAGACTCCAAACAGGACTGAGTGCCAGAGATAGAAAGACTCAGTCACCGGCCAGGTGAACACGGAGTATAGCTGGAGACCAGGGACACAGGAGTGACTGCTTTTCTCTGAGGGCTCACAGAGGAATGAGGGCCCAAGCTCTCAGCTTTTATGGGGCCAGAGATTGGAAGGCCTCCATCCTCATTCCCATCCTCCAAAGCTGTATGGAAAACATTCAGAGAAAACAACCAAGAGCAAAACTGAGCAGATTACTTAACCTGGCCCCTGGCAAGGGTGGTGTAATCCCTCCTGGGGCAAAGACATTGAGAATCACTGCAATAGACCCCTCCCCCAGAAGATTAGCAAGAATATCCAGCCAACACCAAGTTCACCAATCAATGAGAACTGCGGAACTCCAGAGGTAGGGTAATGTAACACACAGAATTCATGGCTTTTTCCCCATGATTCTTTATCTTCAAAGTTAAATTTTTTTAATTTTATATTTTTCTTGTTTTGTTTTTAAAAATTTTTCCTCTTTCCTATTTTAACAATTTTAAACTACTTTATCTTGTTAATACCTTCTTAAAAAATCTTTTTAAATTTTCATTGTCATACTCATATTCTATCCCTTCATTGTATTTAACCTCATTTTTTGTATACATATAGGTTTTTCATTCTTTAAAATTTTTAGATACAGTTTCTTCTAACAGATCAAAATATACTCTAAATCTAGCACATAGCTTTGTTGTAGTCTCCAGCCTGACCAGATTCTTTCTTCTTTTTTTTCATTTTCAACCAACTTCTTATCAATTTCTTTTTTAGAATCTTTTTAAATTTTCATCTTTACAGTCATATTGCATCCCTTCATCATGTTTACCCTTATTTTTGTATATATAAAGTTTTTCTTTCTTTAAAATTTTTGGAGGCAGTATCTTCTAACAGACAAAAATATACCCAAAATCAAGTGTGTGGCTCTGTTCTATTCACCAGTCTAATTATATATATAAATATGCCTCCCATTCATATCTCCCCCCTCTCCCTGGTTTCAGGTCTCTTCCGATTTCGTTAGTGTATATTTTTCTGGGGTCATTATTACCCTTTTACTCTTTTGTTCTCTCATTCATCTATTCTTATCTGGATAAAATGACAAGGCAGAAAAACTCACTACAAAAAAAGGAACAGGAGGCAGTACCAACAGCTAAGGAACAAATCAATACAGACATTAGTAAGATGTCAGAACGAAACTTCAGAACGATGATTATCAAGGTGAGAGCTGGGCTCAAAAAAGCATGGAAGATACTAGAGAATCCCTTTCTGGAGAAATGAAATCCCTTTCTGGAGAAATAAAAGAACTAAAATCTGAGTTGAAATTAAAAAAAGCTATTAATGAGGTGCAATAAAAAATGGAGCCTCTTACTGCTAGAATAAATGAGGCAGAAGAGAGAAATAGTGATATAGAAAACCAAATGATGGAGAATAAAGAAGCTTAGAAAAAGAGACATAAACAACTACTGGATCATGAAGGGATAATTCAAGAGATAAGTGATACCATAAGACAAAACAATATTAGAATAATTAGGATCCCAGAAGAAGAAGAAGAAAAAGAGAGAGAGGCAGACGATATATTGGAGCAAATCATAGCAGAGAATTTCCCTAATATGGCAATGGGAACAAGCATCAAAATCCAGGAGGCAAAGAGAGCCCCCCCTCAAAATCAATAAAAATAAGTCCACACCCCGTCATCTAATAGTAAAACTTACAGTTCTCAGTGACAAACTCCTGAACTTCCAAGAGAAACTCCTGAAAGCAGCTTGGGACAAGAGGTCTGTAACATAAAATAGTAGGAATATTAGATTGGCATCAGACCTATCCACAGAGACCTGGAAGGCAAAAAAGGACAGACATGATATATTCAGAGCACTAAATGAGAAAAATATGCAGCCAAGAATACTATATCCAGCTAGGCTGTCATTGAAAATAGAAGGAGAGATAAAAAGCTTCCAGGAAAAACAAAAAGGGATTTGCAAACACCAAAACAGCCCTACAGGAAATATTGAAAGTGGTCCTCTAAGCAAAAAGAGAGCCCAAAAGTAGTAGACCAGAAAGGAACAGAGACAATATACAGTAACAGACACCTTACAGGCAATACAATGGCACCAAATTCATATCATTCAATAGTTACCCTAAATGTAAATGGGTGAAATGCCCCAATAAAAAGACACAGGGTATCAGAATGGATAATAATAATTTTTAAAAAGACCCACTGCTTTGCTGTCTGTAAGAAACTCATTTTAGACCCAAAGACAACTCCAGATTTAAGTGAGAGGGTGGAAAACCATTTACCATGCTAATGGACATCAAAATAAAGCTGGGGTGGCAATCCTTATATCAGACATAAGATTCTAAACCAAAGCCTATAATAAGAGATGAGGAAGGACACTATAACATACTTAAAGAGTCTGTCCAACAAGAAGATCTAACAATTGTAAATATCTATGCCCCTAACATGGGAGTAACCCATTATATAAACCAATTAACAATAAAACCAAAGAAACACAGACGATAATATAATAATAGTAGGGGACTTTAACAAACCCCTGACTAAAATGGACAGATGATCTAAGCAAAAGATCAACAAGGAAATAGAGGCTACAAATGATGCACTGGACCAGATGTATATCACAGATATATTCAGAACACTGCATCCCAAAGCAACAGAATACACATTCTTCTCTAGTGCACATAGAACATTCTCCAGAATAGATCACATCCTGGGTCACAAATCAGGTCTCAACAAGTACCAAAAGATTGGGATCATTCCCTGCATATTTTTTAGACCACAATGCTTTGAAAGAGAACTCAACCACAAGAGGAAAGTTGGAAAGAACTCAAATACATGGAGGCTAAAGAGCATCCTACTAAAGAATGAATGGGTCAACTAGGAAATTAAAGAAGAATTAAAAAGTTCATGGAAACAAATGAAAATGAAAGCACAACTGTTCATAATATTTGGGACACAGCAAAGGCAGTCCTGAGAGGAAAGTATGTAGCAATACAAGTCTTTCTCAAGAAACAGGAATGGTCTCAAGTATACAACCCAATAACACCTAAAGGACCTAGAGAAATAACAGCAAAGAAACTTAAACCCAGCAGGAGAAGAGAAATCATAAAGATCAGAGCAGAAGTCAATGAATAGAAACCAAAAGAACAGTAGAACAGATCAACAAAACTAGGAGCTGGTTCTTTGAAGGAACTAACAAGATTGATAAACCCCTGGCCAGACTTATCAAAAAGAAAAAAGAAAGGACCCAAATAAATAAAATCATGAATGAAAGAGGAGAGATCACAACCAACACCAAAGAAATACAAACAATTATAAGAATATATTATGAGCAAATATACACCAGCAAATTTGACAATCTGGAAGAAATGGATGCATTCCTAGAGACATATAAACTACCAATACTGAACCAGGAAGAAATAGAAAACCTAAACAGACCCCAAACCAGTAAAGAGATTAAAGTAGTCATCAAAAATCTCCCAACAAACAAGAGCCCAGGGCCAGACGGCTTCCCAGGGGAATTCCATGAAAGAGTTAAAGAAGAATTAATACCTATTCTTCTGAAAGTGTTCCAAAAAATAAAAATGGAAGGAAAACTTCCAAACTCATTTTATGAGGCCAGCATTACCTTGATCCCAAAACCAGACAAAGACCCAGTCAAAAAGAATTATAGAGTTCATCCTTGATGAACACAGATGCAAAAATTCTCATCAAAATACTAGCCAATAGAATCCAACAGTACATTAAAAGGATTATTCACCATGACCAAGTGGGATTTATTCCTGGGCTGCAAGGTTGGTTCAACACTTGCAAATCAATCAACGTGATACTGTGCATTAATGAAGAAAGAACAAGAACCATATGATACTCTCAATAGATGCTGAGAAAGCATTTGACAAAGTATAGCATCCTTTCTTTATCCAAACTCTTCACAGTGTAGGTATAAAGAGTCCATACTTCAATATGATCAAAGTCTATGAAAAACCCACAGTGAATATCATTCTCAATGGGGAAAAACTGAGAGCTCTTCACCTAAGGTCAGGAACATGGCAGGGATGTCCAATATCATCACTGCTATTCAACATAGTACTAGAAGTCCTAGCTCCAGCAATCAGAAAACAAAAAGAAATAAAAGGCATTTGAATGAGCAAAGAAGAAGTGAAACTCTCACTCTTTGCAGATGATAAGATACTTTATATGAAAAACCCAAAAGACTCTACTCCAAAACTGCTAGAACTCATACAGGAATTCAGTAAAGTGTCAGGATATAAAATCAATGCACAGAAATCAGGTGCATTTCTATACACCAACAGCAAGACAGAAGAAAGAGAAATTAAAGAGTTGATCCCATTTACAATTGCACCCAAAACCAGAAGATACCAGGAATAAACCTTACCAAAGAGGCAAAGAATCTGTACTCAGAAAACTATAATGTACTCATGAAAGAAACTGAGGAAGACACAAAGAAATGGAAAAATATTCCATGCTCATTATTTGGAAGAACAAATATTGTGAAAATATCTATGCTACATAAAGCAATCTGCACATTCAGTGCAATCCCTATCAAAATAACATCCATGTTTATCAAAGAAATGGAACAAATAATCCTAAAATTTATATGGAACCAGAAAAGACCCCACATAGCCAGAGGAATGTTAAAAAAGAAAACCAAAGTTGGCAGCATCACAACTCTAGACTTCAAGCTCTATTACAAAGCTGTCATCATCAAGACAGTATGGTACTGGCACAAAAACAGACAAATAGTTCAGTGGAACAGAATAGAGAGCCCAGAAATGGATCCTTAACTCTATGGCCAACTAATCTTTGAGAAAGCAGCAAAAAATGTCCAATGGAAAAAAGACAGTCTCTTCCACAAATGGTATTGGGAAAATTGGAGAGCCACATGCAGAAAAATGAAATCGGACCATTTCCTTACACCACACACAAAAATAGGCTCAAAATCAATGAAAGACCTCAACGTGAGACAGGAATCCATCAAAACCCTTCAGGAGAACAGAGGCAGCAACCTCTTCAACCTCAGCCACAGCAACTTCTTCCAAGAAACATCACCAAAGGCAAGGGAAGCAAGGACAAAAAGGAACTATTGAGATTTCATGAAGATCAAAAGCTTTTGCATGGTAAAGGAAACAGTCAACAAGACCAAAAGACAACTGTCAGAATGGGAGAAGATATTTGCAAATGACATATCAGATAAAGGGCTAAATGACATATTTGCAAATGACATATCAGATAAAAGGCTAATATCCAAGATCTATAAAGAACTTATCAAACTCAACACCCAAAGAATCCAATCAAGAAATGGGCAGAAGACATGAACAGACATTTCTGCAAGGAAGACATCAAATGGTCAACAGATACATGAAAAAGTGCTCCACATCACTCAGCATCAGGAAAATACAAATCATAACCACAGTGAGATATCACCTTACACCAGTCAGAATGGCTAAAATTAACCAGTCAGGAAATGACAGGTGTTGGCAAGGATGCAGAGGAAGCGGAACCCTTCTACACTGTTGGTGGGAGTGCAAGCTGATGACCCTACTCTGGAAAATAGTATGGAGGTTGCCCAAAAAGTTGAAAATAGAGCTAGCCTATGATCCAGCAATTGTACTGTACACTACTATTTATCTTAAAGATACAAATGTAGTGATCCGAGGGGTCACGTGCACCTGAATGTTTATAGCAGTAATGTCCACAATAGCCAAACTATGGAAAGAGACTAGATGTTCATCAACAGATGAATGGATAAAGATGTGGTATATATATGCAATGGAATACAGTGCAGTCATCCAAAAAAAAAAAGAAATCTTGTCATTTGCAATGATGTGGATGGAACTAAAGGGTATTATGCTAAGTGAAATAAGCCAATCAGAGAAAGATCTCTGATATGATCTCTCTGATATGAGGAATTTGAGAGGCGGGGCAGGGGGTCCTGGAGGTAGGTAGGGAAAAATGAAACAAGATGAGACTGGGAGAGAGACAAACTATAAGAGACTCTTAATCTCAGGAAACAAACTGAAGGTTGTTGAGGGGTTGAGGGGGGAGGGACAGGGTGGCTGGGTGATGGACACTGGGGAGGGTATGTGCTATGGTGAGTGCTTTGAATTGTTTAAGACTGATGATTCACAGACCTGTACACCTGAAGCAAATAATATATTATATGTTATCAAAAAAGAAAAGAAAAGAAAGTGCTTTAAGAGAGACTAATAAATTCTATGCAGCAGAGTTCTGGGGGCAGAGAAAGCAAATGATGGTCCTGTGCTTGTCTGGGAATCTAGAGAAGGTTTCACTGTGCAAATTAATTTAATTTAACTTAATATTTTATTTTATTTTTGTGCAAAGAAATTTTAAAGGTGACAAAGAGTCGGCCAGGCAAAATTGTGGAGTGGAGGAAGAGGTCTCCAAACTGAAGCCCAGAGTGAGTCTGGGGAGAACAGAAGTTCCAACTTGTCAGTGCTAAATTCTCTATCCTCATGTCCTTGACCTATGCCCAGCCTTAGTCCCTCATTTCTCTTTGATACAGCTTCTTGATCTGGCTTCAGGGCATCACTTTCTGCTGGTGTTTTCTGATCACTGATTCTTCACTGGAGCTTCCTCTTCTTTCTAACTCTCTTAATACCAAAGGCTCATAATTTAATCCTTATCGTGGTTTTTTTTTCTCTTTTTCACAGTTGCACTGTGACCTCATCAGTCTGATGGCATTAGCTAGCATCTTGATCTAAATGACTCCTACCCTTCCATCTCTGGCACAGGCCACTCTACAATATCTAGAATCATATATCCAAATGCCTCTCTGTTTTTCCAGTTGAACGTCTAATGAACAGCATCACCTCAACAATGGCCAAAACTGAAATCTCAGTTCCTTTGACCTGATGACCTAACTCTGCTCGAAATACATTCTTCCCCACGCCAGTTTTATCTTTACAAAGACGTAGAGCTACATTTATCTATTTTTTCACATACCACATCCAGTCTTTTAGGAAGCCCACTGACTAATTTGAAAATACATCATGAAACTCAACAAAAAAAAGAGAGCAAAGACAACAGACAGTTCACAGAAATAGAACTAATGGCCCTTAGAAAAAGATGTTCCATTTCACTCATAGTAAGTTAAATAAAAATTAAAACTACACTGAAATACTATCTCATATATCATGTTGGCAAACATTCAAAAATTTGACAGCACAGTCTGTTGGCAAGGCTATGGAAAAACTAGCATGTGCATTTATTTGACATTGGGAGTGCAAAATGGTACAGTTGACAGGAAGTAAAATTTTGCAATATTAAAAAGAATTATAGGTAGGTTTCCTTTTTGGTCCAATAATTCTACTTCTAGAGATGACATTTCTCTACTCTGGAGAGGATATATCTCATACACCTCATAAGCCAGTTATTAGTTTCAAAAGGTAGAAGACAATCCAAATGCCCATCAGTAAGAGATCAGTTGATACATTATAGCACATCCACACAATGAAATATTAGAGTTCTAAAACAGAATAAGGAAGATATCATGCAAGGGTATTGTGCTATTGTGTGTTTCTGTGTGTGTGTGTGTGTGTGTGTGTGTGTGTGTGATTTAAATAAAATTAATAAAGCAAAGAACAGTGTGTATACTAAACTATTTTTGTTTAAGGAAGAAAAATAAGATGCAAAAAGAAACACATGAAGAATAAGGCAGAAGCTAATTTGAAAAAAATGGTCATCTGTAACAGAATCAGCAAACTGTGGCCCACAAGCCAATTACAACCTGCTGCATATTTTCATAAATTAAGTTTTACTGTGTGAAATAAATAAAGGAAACTTCTAAAATGGAGTCAGGAAGCCCTAAAGAGGGGAGCGCACATGCACATACCTCTCACTGGGTTCTATAAAACCAGCAGGAAGAGGGAAGGAAAGAATTACATTGACAAGAGAAGGTATTTTTCACAAAGGAATTTCATCTCCTGCTTTTAAGAAGAAGGAGGAAGGTGGCTCTCTGCCCCTGCAACAATGCACTAAACACTGCTTGCCACCAGTGAGAAGCTGCCACAACTTCATACTCTCGTTCTTCTCCAATAAACTTTTGTTCATAACAGCCCTTCCCAGTTTCCTCCCAAAACCTCCTAAAAGTGACCTCTTTGTCTCTGTAGACTTGCCTATGGCACACCACAGCTTGCATGTACCAACATACAATTCCTCTGCTATTCCCAAATAAACTTGTTTTCCTCATAAAATAACTGTTCTATTTTTAAGGATGACATTACACATTGATCAGAAGTGGTATTCAAAGGACATTCAGAGGATCTAGCAATCTCCAGAATCCTGGGAGATACCCCTCTGAGCCCTTTGCACTCTCTGCTTCCATGAGTTTTCTTGTCCTTTCTATTCAGCAAGGCGCTCAGATTCAAGTGCCTTCCCTTTGACTGAGCTCTCCAACTTTCTCCAGGATCCGTTAGTTTAGAGGCTTTGCCATTTCTGGTGAGTACTCCTTTGTTATTCTGAACCTCTGGTTTGGGAATTGGGATTCCCAATCTGCTAAACTCTCCCAGGAGGGTCCTCCTTCTGGGAAGGCAGCCAGTTTCATATTTAAAAACTATGGTTCCTCCTTCTGTGCATTTTTAACTAAATGGACAAATTTAACCAAAATTACTTTGGAAATTCAATGACCATTTTGGGAACTTTCAACCTCCCCTCCCTGCCTAAATTAGAAGAAAGTGACTCTAAAATTAAACAGACTGAATGGGATGCTGATTTTATAAGGTACCTAGGGGCTTCCAAATATAGGACTCTAAAATTGCCTCTTTACAAAATAGCATTTCTACATTAACAGAGGCAAACAAATGACTATCAAAGATGAAAAGGCTTCTAAGGCCTCTTCCCCTCTCCCCCATTCTCTTGGTCTCAGGCACCATCTTTTGCCCTTCCTCCTCCTTCTTTTTCTCCAGGCTTTCAATGGCTACCTTGCCCTGAGGCCCAGCTTTCCATTTTTTCCTACTATTTTCCCTTCTCTGCCATCTCTACCTCCTCTGCACTCTCCACTTCCTTAGTCCAATCCTCTCACAGCCATTCTGGGGAACCTTTGAGATAAAACCACCGTCAGGGGCATCCTCAAAAATAAAAGGATCCTGAACCTGTTGGGGCCAATGGAATGCATTCTTTGATTGGTACCAGAAGCTTCTAAAATGATTCCAAAAACAAGCAAATGATCAAAAAAAAAAAAAAAATAGCTCTAAAAGTGTCTGCACAGTACGCAAATAAAAATCCTTACCAAAAGACTTCGGTCATCTGAGCAGATAACATTAATTTAGTTCATCTGCCAGAAACACAGTTTGGATTCAACTATCCTTAACTTTTGTCCCAGATTGAAGACATGAATTTTAAAATAAAACTATAAGGTTTCCACTTAAATTTATCTATGTTATGTATGTTAGAGATACATGATATTTCCCACTTCCAGATACTTTTGTCAAAATTTATAAAAGATCTTTTTTTCATTGGTTTAAAGAAAATTAAGCATGTATATAAAGTATTCCAAAAATTTCCAGAAATATAATGGAAACCAGCTGAAATGTTTTTCAAATTCACATAATCTGAGATAATCTTTGCTAAATGCCAGTTTTAAGTTTGCTAGTTTAATAAAAGCAGGAATTTCTTTAGAGTTATCAATATTAAATATGATACTAATCATAAAATCTCATGCTACCTCTACTTACAAAATCTATTAACAAGAGATATAACTTAAGATGATATGGTTGGGGGTGCCTGGGTGGCTCAGTGGGTTAAAGCCTCTGCTTTCAGCTCAGGTCATGATCCCAGAGTCCTGGGATCAAGCCCCACATTGGGCTCTCTGCTCAGCAGGGAGCCTGCTTCCCCCTCTCTCTCTGCCTGCTTGTGATCTCTGTCTGTCAAATAAATAAATAAAATATTAAAAAAAAAAAGATATGATGGTTAGCTATCTCATGTATAATCCAAGTATAATTATTAAAAGCAAATGATTTAAATAAATGTAAATGAGATCAAAGTTTATGCTAAGTTAAACTACATAATGGGTGTTTACTGAATACCTATATCATTTCCAAATAAGATAATATACTGAGATATTGACTGCTAAACTTAAGTTTATTTCCTTTTAGGGTTTTTAATCTTTATTTATAGAAAGAAAAAATGCTTATGTCTATTAATAAATAGTTTTTATTCCACATTAAACAATTTTTACTATAAAGGGAAATATACTTCTAGAAATTATGAAATGCTTCTGTAAATTTGCCAGTCCAAAGTTGTTTATTTCTCAATATCTACTGGGAATTAATGATTCTAAGGGTTAAGAATTCTAATTAGTATTTGTAAAAATAAAACTACTAGAAAGAGTAAGGATAAGAAAAATGACTATATATGAAAATTAGGCAAGGAAAGTAGGAGTATGTTTTTGGTAAAGGAAGGTGTCAAGAATGGAAATGCATTTTGTTGAGGAAAATTAATTTTTACTAAAGTAATGCTGGCCACTCTGGAAAAGGGAAGAGAATAAGCAACAAACTAAAATGGACATAAGGAATCTTGGGAAAGGAATTTCATATGTGGTCAACCTAAGATTAAAATGAATTTACTTAAAATTAACTTTTTATATCAAAAGTACACTGGTTCAAAATTAGAATTCGGTTTTCTCTCTGTTAAAAGAACAAAGCTTTCTTAGATTATGGTCTGTTCTTAATAAGAAATTGTAAACAAAATGTCTTTACCTTTAATGTAGATCTCCTAGGAAACAAAGTTTCTATGTTTTGTCTTTATCAGGTCTTTGGTTACTTAGAACAGCTAAGTCTTCTCTATAAAAGAGAACTATGGCTTTCAGCAGCTGTGTAACTTTCTCTATTTGTCTTTGAAAACTTTTTATCACTTTGATTAAATGGATAATTGAGTACTGTTTCATTATTTTCTGTGATCCTATGTATAATGTCTAAATTCTTTTGATATTTTTGATAAACTGACCAAAATTCAAATTCTGATTAAAGTGTTTTTGACTTTGAACTAACTTCGGGTCTTCTAGAGGGTCCTGAAACATCTCAAAAGATATGTTCTCTCTCCTTATAAAAGAGAAATATTAAACTAACTAGGCTTAATTGACATGTTAAATTACATGAGACACACTGTTAAATAAGAATACTAGTGATCTGTTATGTTATATCTGTATAGTTATATAAGTGCTCCAAAACTTGAGTGAAATTCTGAGAAATCTGGTATATCCTGACAGAATGTTAGCAGTCATCATTTAAAAATTCCCACCACAAAAATAAGCAAATGCTCTTGACAATTCCATTATAAGGAACTCTCACCAGATTTTTTTAAAAAATGGGTACTTAGTAAGTCTTTTGTTGTTTATAGACAGCTATTGTTTCACTCTGGTGCTATTACAAATGTGTTCATCTTCTGAGAAATTCATGGAAAGGCCTTTAGCAAGTACTCTGGAATGCAGGTAACCAAGATCATACCCCTGAATTGGATTTAAAGAAATTGCTTCTCTTAAGCAAGCTATGTATGATTTATAGGAACTTGGTAAAATTTTTGTGAACAAAGATGAATTCTACCTGATCCCTCCAGAATTTAGAAATTCTTGAGTACTTTTTTTTTAATAGTGATATAGTTAATTATTTGCATAAGTTCAATAAAAATCTGTTCTCCTTGTGGACAGGCCACTGCCTCCTCTATGGCAAAGATCCAATGGGTAAGGATCTCTTCATTGAGTGTGCCAACCACACTCAAGCTTCAGGACTAAGTGAATTCATTAAGACTCAATTAGCAAAATCTGTAGAAACTCTTCAACTACTCTGGCCAAAAGCACGGCCATGTTTTTCTAAATTGCAGGTCTATCCTTTTTGTAACCATAAACTCTCACCCTTTGATAACTCTCATACACTGTTGGTGGGACTATAAATTGGTGCATCCACCATGGAAAACAGTATGGAGGGTCCTCAAAAAATTAAAAACAGAACTGCTATATGATCTAGCAATTCCACTTCTGGGTATTAATCTGAATAAAAAGACCAAGTTGAAGAGATATATGCACCCCCATGTTCACTACAGCATTATTTACAATAGCCAAGATATGGAAATGACCTAAGTATCCAAGGGCAGATGAATGAATAAAGAACATGTTTGTTTATATATATATATGTATATATGTATATATATATTGCTCAAATATTACAACAAATAATGGAATCTTGCCATTTGTGACAACATGAATGAACCTAGAGGGTATTATGCTAAGTGAAATAAGTCAGACAGAGGAAGACAAATTTGTATGATTTCACTTATATGTGGAATCTAAAAACTAAAACAACAAACAAAACATATCAGAAAAAAACTTACAGATACAGGCTAGATACAGTATAAATACAGGTAACTATCGGTTACCAGAAGGAGGAGTGGGGGATGGCATGTATTAGGTGAAGGGGAGTAAGAGGTACAAACTTGTAGTAATAAATAAGTAAGTCATGTGGATGTAATGAACATCATAGGGAATATAGTCAATAATATTGTAATAACTTTGTATGGTGACAGATGGTAACTACACTTACTGTGGGGATGATTTAGTAATATATAAATATACTGAATCACTATGATGTATACCTAAAACTAACACATTATTATATGTCAATTATGTTTCAATAAAAAAAAATACTCTCTCTGTGATAATCACAGGACACCCGATGCACCTTGATCCTGCTTTGACCCATACCTAATAAAGGGAAATATACTTTAGTATTATAAGAGCCTAATTGCTTCAGTTGAAAAATACCATGCTTGAGTAGAGAAGTCTCTTTAGAGCACACTCCCAGGAAACAAAGATATTAAGCATCACACCTTTTAACCCAGAAGTTTTATCTACTGGGGGAAAAAAAAACCTCAAGAAAGATTTTCTTCAACTTCATTGGAAAAGCCCCTATCGGGTGCTATTAACAATCTCTGTGCTACAAACTCCAAGGATAGATTCTTGGGTTCACAGATCACATATAAAGTAAGTACTAAACCTTGACTGCACCTGTACATGAACTGGTCACTGGAAAGTGAAAATTTCCAGGAACTGACAGCTGAAGGAAACAACTTATCCAAATGACTGGGCTAGGGCTGTAAACCTTATTCTCACAGCTGCATCTTACCTTGTTTTGTTTTTGTTTTTGTTTTTTTAAGATTTTTATTTATTTATTTGACAGACAGAGATCACAAGTAGGCAGAGAGGCAGGGGGTGGGGAGAGGGGCAGCAGGCTGCCTGCTGAGCTGACAGCCCAATGCGGGGCTTGGACCCAGGACCCTGAGATTACTACTGGAGCTGAAGGCAGAGGCTTTAACCCACTAAGCCACCCAGACGCCCCTTCTTACCTTGTTTTTGCCTTCCTTCTCTCAGAGACACAATGCTCTTAGCTACATTCCTCAGTATTTGCAAAAGGGGGAAAACTCTCTGACTGCTGGGTCTGTCATCAGAAACTTCACTCTGTTCACAATGTCGGAGACCCCTTCCTCTTAGCTGTAAGTCACTTCTCTTTAGTTCCAAATGCCACTGCCAATTTTACCCACAAGCCTATGGATGTTATTTATCAGGTTAGGCTATTAGGACCAGGTGTTCTGAAACCCTGTTTTAACCTTTTCCCAGTCGTAACCGTATTAGCTCAGCTGAATGCCTCTGTAAATCGCCCCTCCACCACAGACTTTTTTTTTTTATCTAAGTGGGATCTGTCTCCCTGAATCCAAGGGAAATACAAATGGGTTTACACTTCTTTGCAGGGTTTTTCTTTTGTTTTGTTTTGTTTTGTTTTGTTTTGTTTTAAGTCCCCTTTTGGAAGGAATGGCCTCTCACAGAATGTGATTCTCAACCCAGGGCTTGAGTCAGGAAGCCTTGAAGGAAGAGCTTTCACACACATACCACCTGCAGCCTGCATAACCAGCAGGAAGAAGGAAGATAATTATTTTGACAATGTATAACTATTTTTCTATAGGAATTTCATCTCCTGTTTTTAAGGAGCCTGCCTCTGCAATTACATACTAACAACCATTTGCAGTTGAGAAACCACCACGACCTTGAACTCTTTTTTTTCTTTTTCAGTGAAATTTGTTCAAAACAGCCCTTCCCAATATCCTCCTGAAACCTGAAGTCTCACCTTCCCTTTGCCTCTCTGCACTTGCCAATGGTTCACCATAGCTTGCACGTGCTAACTTGCGTGACTCCTCTGCTATTCCTGACTAAACTTGTTTTGCTGGTAAGATAACTAGTTGTTTCATTTTTTTTTTAAAGATTTTATTTGTTTATTTGACAGAGAGAGATCACAAGTAGACAGAGAGAGAGAGAGAGGGAAGCAGGCTCCCCGCCGAGCAGAGAGCCCGATGCGGGACTCAATCCCAGGACCCTGAGATCATGACCTGAGCCGAAGGCAGCAGCTTAACCCC